>NC_142607.1:45451787-45816787 GCF_041222555.1 Hakea prostrata | reverse complement strand
AAAACCCCAAACTACCATTGAATTAAAATTTTTTTTTATTTTAAACCCTAAATTACCTAATCACTCTAGAAATTAAATACTAAATTACCCTCAATTAAAATAATTATTAAAAACCAAAATACCATAGTTAAAACCCAAATTATATTCAATTATTAATTAAAGACCAATATATCAAAAAAATTATCAAACAATTAAAAAAAACCCAAAATAGTAGTACGTGTTTTTTAAATTGTTTGATAAATTTTTTTTTTTTTTAGAAAACAAAGGGTATGTTGGACTTTTAATAATTTAAGTTTTAACTATGGTATTTTAGTGTTTAATAATTATTTTAATTGAGGGTAATTTAGTATTTAATTATTAACTTAATTAAATTAATTTAGAGTTTAAAATAAAAAAATATTCTTAGCTAAGGGTAGTTTAGGATTTTAGAAAAATATTTAACGTAAAAGTTAAATTTAACCGAAAAGTACGAGGGGAGGTGTTTGATATATTGCAGGTAAGAGGGGAGGTAAGTGATATTACCACAGAGGGGGGAAGTGCTATTTGCCATAAGAGGGAGGTAATTGATATTTACCCTTTTATTTATGTAAAAGACAACAGTGACGGGGCCGCCCGAGGGGCGGGCCAGCCGAACGCGGGCCGAGGACCCGCCCAAACGCCCAAAAGACGGTCGGCGGCGGGCTATCAGCCGGTCGGTCCGGTTTAACGGTCGGTTGAAAATTGACATCCCTAGTGGGAGCTCACCTCCAGTTCATTTTAATAATATTTAGATGTGGGCTCGAAGTATGGATCATCTTCCTTGACGGGAAGTATTATGTGCTCTCCCGACGGCATTACAATCACAAATTATGTGGAACCCACAAGTTAAAAATAATAAAATATTTTAAAAAATAAACTCCATCGCCCTAACCCTGTGGGTCCCCTTATAATCCGTGGTCAACAGTCCTCGGGGGAGACGATCCAGACTCATGGGCTCCCTTCTAAGTATATGGTGAAAGAGTATAGGGGGAGCACAATCATGTATATAGGGTAGAGGATCCAAACCTCGATCTATCCATTCGAGTAGAGGTCCATACATCCATCACAATCTTCCATACAAATTAGGAGGAGATCCAGTGAGATTCTATCTATGATTTATTTTGTCAACATTCAAAGGTACCTCATATCCTTATTGTGAAGTGACTTCAGTGAGGACACATAAGAAAAACATAGAACTCTATCCATCCGGACAAGTAGAAGATCTACACTCCCCACACCCACCATTATCTTTCTTTTCTGTTTTTTTCTCCCAAAGAGAGGAGTGTAAATTGTTATGTGAATGCTCTATGATGGCTTCTCTAGCTAATTTCTCCTAGTGGCCGGAAAGAGACACAAAACCTAGTGGTCAAGTTGAATATTTTGAACTCCTTTCAACCATTGACCTGCCGTTTCCTTCCTTTATTTTAAAGTAACATTTTTCCCTTTCCCACACAGCTGTAGTAGTCTCTTCATCTTTCTCTTCTTTAATTCCTATTGGTATTCAAAGTTTGTGGATTCTGTCCTCCAGTTCACTGCATCCATCCAAAACAAGATCTTATCTAATCGGGTTCATAATAGCAATAAAAATAAAAATAAAAGAAATCATAGCCTTTGTTAATGATCATACAAGAGTTTTTTAATTGGAGGAAATTTTGGTCACTTAATCAGCACTAATATTGTGACATTAAAAATATTGAGGATTGAATAGTAAAATTATTAATTAAGATTTTATATGAATTTATTAAGTTGGTAAAAAACTAATTTCATATTTACGGTTAAAAGAAAACTGGCCGTGTGAAGTGTGGAGGGAGCTTTGTAAGATCTTGATTATGGGGAAGGTGTGGAGTGTTTGTTTCCAATAAAAATGGAGGATGATCATGTAAAGCTTTCTAGAATTTCAATAAATTTATCAAATGAAGATAAAATTGTAAAATCAAAGTTAAAACTAACGGAAACCTAACGGTGTCAAATGTGGAGGGGCACTTTGTAAGGCTTCAATTTTGAGGGGGTGTGTCGAGTTTCCAATGGAAACCGTGGGGGCTTATGTAAAAAATTCATTTTATAAAAGTATTTCACTCCACAATTTGAAGAGGCTCTTATAATTATTTATTGATTGAGGTAGCATACCTCTTATAGTTTATTTTTGAAGAGTCTTTATTTAATCACTTTTAGATTAATTTAGGGTTTGTTTTATAGTTGAATTTACTAAACCATTATCATAACAAGATACAGTTGATATACAATTCTTTTGACCTTGAAAACAATTATTATCTTCATTCGGTTTGAAATTTTATTCAAGTGGTACTCTTGAGTTCTAGTAACTTATTTCGGTTGTTTGTGTATTGACAAAGACCCTATGCAACTATTTAAGTATTTCTATTGATACCCACTTGCTGGCGTAGGTGCCACTCTCTCTCCCTCTCTCTGAGATTCCAAGTTGACACCAACAATTTAGGGGTTTTATGGCAATGTTTTTGTTCCATTTCCTTATTTTTAAGTAAGAGAAGTTTTTCTTGTTTCTATACATTTTCGTTGTTTTTCACTATTTCTAGGTGCTGAAATCATGTATGGATCAACAAGAAAAAATGTTGATTTTTTACGGTTTTAAAATAGGAAGTCACACTTTGATATAAAAAAAACAAGAATGCTGCTTCTTCACCTTTCCAAAAAAAGCATCTTCTTTCATGAAATATTAAGGACCCGTTTAATAACCCACAAAAAACAGTTTCTAGTGTTATTTGCTCTGAGAAGCCAAAAGAATTGTCTAAAAATTGTTTCGTTTTGCATGATTTTTACTACATAAATTGAAATTTATGAAAACTTTTACCTCAAGAAATACTTTTAACATGTCTGTTTTCAGAAGCAAAATTGGGTGTAAGATGGGTTTAAGTGAAAACAATTTTAGAAAAAATATTTATAGAATTTAGCATAATTTTAAATTTTCTACTTCTAGAAGCAAGTTTTATCGAACGCTTACAAAAGTGAGAATTGTTTCTAATTTTTCTCAAAACAGATACACTTCTTAAATTTTCAAACTGGACATATAGTGTTTCTCAAAATGGGGTTAAAACTACTCTAAACAGTTTAGTTAAACCATTTCATTTAAAAAGTAGAAAACAGAATACAAGAAACAAATCGGGTTTCACATACATGATTTGGAGAATCTCCATTTCCAAAAATATTAAAAAACAAAAATCAATAGCAACAAATAGCTGTTAATATTACTATGCAACTCCTTAGATTCCATGAGCTCCTTGACAAAGAAAAAATAAAAATTCCACGACCTCCAACTTACAGCAAAAAGTCGTTGAAGCTGAGGCAATAAAAAATGAGAAAGATATGATTTGAGGGAAATTTGTTTTTAATCTTTTCGCAGTTTTCTGGCAGAAAATGATTTAGAAATTAATATTTTTACTATAAAAAGGGAGTTCAGATCAGGTTTTGAATCTATACGCAAGACACCAATCTCTTCTCCTCCTTTCTCATCTCTTTCATAAACCAGAATTAGAATCAGAGCAGGAGTCTTTATATTACAGTTTTCAGTACATTCAATTTGGGTTATTTGTTTGTTAAGAATTATTAAGTTCTGTTTGATTCCCTTTTCATAGTATCACTTCCAACAGTTATTCATGTAAGATCTTTTTACAAATACAATACTCTTTGATCCACCTTTCTTCTCTCTTCTGCAACAAATCTAAGAACACAAAACATCTCTCTTTTGCAGCTGATTCAATCCCTAAGAGAGATGGGAACCCTGCATATGAATTCAATAGGAGCAGATAAGGAAGAAACAGTTCTGGGTTCTTCTTCTTCTTCAAGACTTGCTGATCAGCAAGGACAAAAGCAAATCGAGCTCGATGCAGGAACTCTCTTCGTTCTCAAATCTAAAGGTACTCTTCTATAAATTAATCTAAACGCTACTGCTGTGTTTAAACGCTTTGATTAACAAAAAAAAGGAATAATTATTGTGTGATTGATTTATGAAGGATCATGGATACACTGTGGATTCCATTTGACCACATCAATAGTTGCACCGGCGCTGCTGAGCTTACCGTACGCGTTCGTCGGACTTGGATGGATTGCTGGGGTGGCGTGTTTGTGTTTAGGCGCAGCGGTGACATTTTACTCTTACAATCTCATCTCTTTGGTTTTGGAACACCATGCTCACCTTGGCCGCCGCCAACTACGCTTCAAAGATATGGCAGATGACATTTTAGGTACAATCATTCAACCAGCAACAACTAATTCTTTACTTTTTTTTTTTTTTATTGTTCTTCTGGTTTCTGTTCCATCTTCTAGAGTAATTTTTATATATATATAATTTAAATGCACAGTAAAGTTTTGCTCATGTTCTAAGAAGCTCAAAGTCTTCTAATTCCTTGTCTTCCTTTTCACTTAAATTTTTTTAGTAATTTCAGTATTGCACTGCCATCTCAAAAATGAAAGTTTTAAAACATTGACACACCACTTTACATTTGAAAAACACAGAAATTCCAAAATTAGATTTTTATTGATCAATTTATCGCTGAAAACTGTTAAATCATGTCTTCTTCTTTTTTTTTAATTCCAAAAGTATCCCTATTATAAACAATGAATGCTTTTCAGTGGCAAGTTAGACTAATGTGTTTAGGATCTCTGTGATTTTTAAACATAAAGTGAGGTGTCAGTACTTTGAGGCCTCAAATTTAGGGTGCTAGTGCAATTTACTTAATATTTTATGTATTAGTATCTTATATTAGCAAATTTCTTTTCTAGAATGAAATTTGCTCGAATAAGCTTACACGTGGATTCCCATATTTTGTTTGTTTTTTTTTTTATGGTTATACGCTTACACCCGATTTATATATATAATTAATGCCCCCCGAACTGCAAACTTCCCTAGGGAAGTTGAGCCTTTAACTGCTTTAGTAACCCATCATTGACAATTCACATCCTTTGTAATTCATTTCATTACGATTCCCTTCTAAAATTGTGCCATGTGGCATTTAAGGATCTCTGTGATTTTTTTGTACGTACGTTAACTACATCATCACCTTGAAAGAATTCAAACTTGGATGTCAAGTTCTTTGTTGTCAGTCAAATGATGTACGGTGACACGTGTTATTTATTTGTTGAAATAAATACGTGTACGGTTGTTATTGATGCAGAGATTTTTTCTCTAATGGACACGTGTTCTGGAATCGTTCCAAACTGCAACTGCACCATCTGGCGCACGATAGTCTTTTAGGTCGGTTTTCTTGTGGTTTATTTAATGCGTTTCTTGGGAACTTGATTGTTGGAGAGGTATAAAATTGATTGAGTAGCAAATAAGTTGATTATGGCAAACTTTGTTAATACTCACATTTTCTAAATCAAATTTTTAAAAAAAAAAACTCCTTAGAATCTATATATTTTTTAGTAATTTTTTTTAATTTAAGAAGAAAGCAATTCAAAAGATAAAAAATTTGATATTTATTACTTTTCGAGGAAGGAAAAGGAATTAAGAGTAATCTTATCAAAGGAAGTGTAGAAACTTCAAGTTTCAATTTATCGGTTCTACTTTTATGTGGTGCAAATCTATTTCTTGTCTCTTCTGAAAAAGATCATAGTTCGAAACTTTATGTTTAACTTTTAATTATGTTAGATTTTTCTTGAATAAGATTTGACAAGTTTTGATTGATGACAATTTAATCTTTTTTCTTTATTGAATGATAGGTCCTGGATGGGGAAAATATTTTGTAGGGCCTATACAATTTGCAGTTTGTTATGGTGCTGTTATTGGTTCTGCTCTTCTCGGAGGTGAATGCATGAAGGTAATTTATAGTTCCAATATTCTCTTCTTTCATCCTCTTTAATTCATTTATAGAGATTTTCATAGTATAGAGTGGTTCTTCTATTGTTATTCAATATTTTTAATTTGATTTTTAAATTTTAAAAAAATACATATTATTTTTTTATTCTTATATAATGGAGAGTTAATTGTCATTAAAGTCAATTAGGCATGAATCACAACCAGCATGACATGCATTTCGATTATGACTTAAATTTCACTCTGACGAATGGAAGTCTTCTCTCATGTGTGTCAAATTTTGAATCTTAGTTAAGGACAAGCGGAAATTAATTGAAAATGGTTCTTCGATGACTCTATAATTTACTTAATATATATATTTTTATATAAAAACTGTATTTATTAAAGTTTAACCAAATTATAACAAAATTTCAAACTTTGACTATTAATTATTAGGTTGGATTACCCAACTTAACATGCCTACATGATAGCTAACTTTTTTCCATATTAGTCTTAGACAATATAGTCATGACTGGTATTATATAGAAAATTCCCACAATCTAATTGGTTCAATAAAGTTGAAGATGACTTAAGAGTTGCCTAATTTGACTTTTACATTTCTTAAAAATGTCTAGATTCTGTTCCCTCAATGATTTTAATGAGATTCCTTTGAATAATTAGGATTCTTTTTGAATTTCTAAATAGATAGATAGAAAGACTATCTCACTCATATGTTTTTAATATTATATTTTCACTTTTATTTAATTCATCAAATGGGTTTTTTTTTATAATTATTTTTTTAAAAAAAAAATAAATAAAATCTATGTAATGATGATTGGTGTGTTTTGTTTTTGAGTCAAAAGAGTGGTAATGGTGTCAATCGTTTAAAAAGATGATATAATCATATAATCAAGTCTTAATCAAACGTCAAAGGGTTATACGATAACATTTCATTTCAGTTCAGATTCCTGCTTTTTATGTTAGAAATAGTTTTCTTTGTTTCTATGCATTCCCCCCCCCCCAACTATTTTTGAATGTTGAAATTATGTACGCAAGAAAAAAAGTTTTTGTAAGAAAATAAAAATAAAAACAAATGAATAAGGCAGAAACTTTGAGTTTTTAAGTTTAGAATTGAAATTTATGTTTTTGATGTGAGAAAGACAAGAGTGTCACTGTTAGAAGATACTGTTTCTCTGCCTTTTTCAAGAGAAGTATTTTTTTTTCCTTCTTTTATTTGAGTGTCTAAGTCTCAAAGTGAACTCAAAATTGTGCAAAACCATTGGTTTGTTTCAAGAATGAAGAAAGGAACACAAGAAACATGTCAAATTGGACATATATGATTTGAGTTATTTCTATTATAAAAATATAAAAGATCAGAAGAAACAAGAACGTCACCATACAACCCTTATACGATCAAATGGTAGAATCACTTTCAAGTAAGTTGATGCCGGACTTTACTCCTAAATGCCCGATCAAGATCATATATTTTTTTTAATTAATTTTTGTCATCCAAAGTTTGGATTCTTACATTAAGGAAATTTTGATTATGGATGAGCAAGAACTGATTAAAATTTGATTTGCAGGCAATTTACACGATAACAACACCAGATGGGACCATGAAGCTTTACGAATTCATAGCCATATTTGGATGTTTCATGTTGATGTTAGCTCAAATCCCATCTTTCCACTCTACAAGACACATCAATTTTGTTTCTCTAGTTCTTTGCCTTGCTTACAGTGTTTTCACCACAGCAGGTGCTATCTACGTAGGTAATGTATATATATATATAACTTTCAAACACTCTACAGCTTACTTAACTAGAGATTACAGAAAATTAATATGGTTTTAGAGGAGATGAAAGTACTAATAATTATCAAATTTTGACACAGGAAGCACATCCAAGGGACCTTCCAAAGACTATGGCCTCCTTGGTGATCAAACAAGCAAGGTCTTTGGTGTCTTCAGCTCATTAGCTATCATTGCCACCACATATGGGAATGGAATCATTCCAGAGATTCAGGTTTGTATAGCTTCTTCTACTACTCTTGTTAGCTTTTAAGGGTGAGTTCTACCCAAGTTCTAACTATTGGCTTTGTTTTCATAGGCAACCATAGCACCTCCTGTTCAAGGGAAGATGTTCAAGGGGCTACTAATTTGCTACACAGTAGTTATGATCACCTTCTTTAGTGTTTCCATCTCCGGATACTGGGCTTTCGGAAACGAATCTAATAGTTTGATCCTCGTTAACTTCATTGACACCGATACCGGCCGCCTCTTGGTCCCCAAGTGGTTTCTTTTGATGACCTATATCTTTACTCTTCTCCAATTGGGAGCCGTTGGCGTGGTAAGTATAGAGGATGTTCAAAATTTGAATTCAAATTCCAAAGTTATACTCAAGTTCCTAATATAAGTTGATTGAATTGTAGATCTACTTGCAACCAGTAAATGAAATACTGGAGAGAGTGCTCGGAGACCCTCACAGCGCGGAGTTCTCCGTTCGGAACGTCGTGCCGAGGTTGGTTTTTAGGTCATTAGCTATTGCAGCAGGAACCACACTTGCAGCAATGCTTCCTTTCTTTGGAGATTTGAATGCTTTGATAGGGGCTTTTGGGTTCATGCCTCTTGACTTCGTCTTGCCAGTGGTATTCTTCAACTTAACATTTAGGCCATCCAAAAGAAGCCTCATTTTCTGGGTAAACACTACCATAGCTGTTGTATTTTCTGCTTTAGGAGTGGTGGGTACCATTGCAGCCGTGAGACAAATAGCAATCGATGCCAAAAGTTATAAATTGTTTGCTAATGTATAAATAGTTTTATTATGGTTTTCCTAAAAGAGAAACTAAATGAGTCTGGGATGCCATTGACAGTTCAAAACTGTTTTGAGGCCTATATGTTGTTTGTAATATTCAAAGCCATTCATTCAAATGATATTACGTTTTTTTTGGTAGGCATTCGAATGATATTTTTGTTTAGTGAACATTCAAATGATATTACATATTCATGAAAACAACCGGGCCGGGGCATCAAGTAGTGGGGACCCATAGGCCTGAGGACTTGAGGGGAGTGGGAAAGGTGTGGAGGGATGGAGTTTTGAACCCATCACCTGCTTGGACTTACTGCGTGATCAACATTGGAGGTTGTCACCGCCATGCTAGAAGCACATCTATTGTTTTTGTATTCATTGATACTGATTAACCTTGCATTAAAAAGTATTTAATAATTACTGCAAAAATGCGTTCAAGATCATATAATAGTGATCTTGACTACAATGGATCTAGATACAAGAGGTGTCTCTTTGTATTCTTGATCTACCTTCACGTACTCTTGTAGGTTATTTCCACACTTCCAAATCGATGAACCATAGTGATGGAAGTTCATTATTGACTTCTTTCTAGAGAGAAGTCACAAAGAGAGCAAGGGAGGGTATTCAATATTTTTTTCCAGTCACCTGTTTCATATTCCATCCCTCTATTTATAATATTCTTTCCCTTAACCCTAATCCTTTAATTAAAGTTTCACTTAGATTCAACTAAGCGAAAGAAAGCAATATTAGAGTCATGCATAGACTCAAAGTGTAGTGGATCCCACCCACTAAGATAAATATCTCTCACTCGCCACAAGGTGGCAGAGTTATCCAAATGTGCTAATCAACTCTAATCCTTTCAATGCAGAAATGAAACGTGCGACCCAAGAGATGTATCTAAGGCATGAGTGTTATATTAATTCTCCATTTAACCAACACGGCACATCACTTGAATTATCTCATTATACCCTAAACAATTCAACTATACACAGGTCACACTCTAAATCCCTCATAGTGAGTAGTGTGAACCATTCTCATATGATGTATAAGTCGTTCGAACAATGAGTCATATCACTATAAGGTATAGAACGAAAAATTTTCCCAAAGCCCTCATGCCATTTAAATTATCCCCAACTGCTTTCCCAGTCTTACCCTACAAGACCGCATCATCTCTGTTGTTGCAACCTAGAGGGGGTGATTAGGTTGTACATAGTGGATTATCACAAATTCTTGGTTTAATTGCAATTTCAAAGTGAATTGACGATTTAAATGAAATTAGACACTATCAAGCAATTACAACGCAAGAATTTATAGTGGTTCAACTTCACAATCTACGTCCACTCCTCTCTTAGCCTCAAGAGAGTATTCCACTAATGAATCTCTTTCAATACGATGGGTAGATAATTAAACCCTTACAATCTTTGTTACGGGGCAAGAGTACCTTTTACAGTCTTTGTTTATCAAGTAAGGCAAGAGCACCCTCTAACAAATTCTAATAAATCTAAACTAGAATACCACAATCAATTCAAATAAAAGAAGTGTTGGATATTACCTAACAAGGAGAGTGACACTTTACCCCTTGTGTGAGTGTGATGCAATGAATGAATGGTTCAATAAAGGCAATGCATCAACAAGAAGTCTCAATGACCTTCAATAACTCCAAGCTTAACTCTAAGGAGTTTGCTTAATGACTTTGGAATGTTCTTCAAAGTTGAGTGGAGTTGGAAAGCTAGTAATCAATGCAAGATCACTTGAGTAGTTGCTTTTTCACTTGAGAGGGAGTAATAGCTTTGTGGGCAAGATTAAACCCCTCAAATGGGGGTGGTTGGGCTTATAAAGAAGTCCTCCAATTGCTTGGCCCAACCTCCCAACGAATATAAATTTTAGTGAAATTTTATTCCAGACGGTCGTCTGTTTGCTAGACGGATGTCCGTCTTAAAGAAACTAGCCGTTAAACTAGCTGTTTGAGTTAAGCCAGGGCTAGACAGTCAACCGTTTGCCCAGACGGTCGTCCGTTTGGCTTAAGTAGCCCAGATGGAACTTTTGTCTGGCCTACTGTGTTTAAAAACACAATTAGCAAACTAGACGGTCGACCGTCCGCCCAGACGATCGATCGTTTGGTGCACATTTGCTTAATCATTTTGGGGCTTGGGCTTGGCTTGGGTTTTTTGACTTTTTGATCAACCCTAAGCTTCATACACCTTACTAACATGTCCTAGTTCAGTCTAATGACATGAATTACATATTATCAATGAACTTACATATGTGTGTATGCAAGAGTGTTATAAGCCCTAATTCAACCTAAGCCTCGATCTTCAACTTGATCTTGTGCATCGGACTTGATACTCATCTTAACTTTGGTTCTTAGTCCAAGATAGCTTGACTTGACTTGAGCTTTGAGTATCCAGTAAGTTTTTTTGGTCCAGTCATATTGCATCGAGATCCACTTTAGTGATGAACTGGATAAGACATATATTAATGAAGACATTAGTAGATTGTGTTTATTATCATTAAAAATGATGGAGGCTGATGTGGCAAATGTTGATATGGCATTTCCCAACAATCTCCCCCTTTTTGATGATGACAAACATATAACTGATAGAGTGATAGAAAAACTTAAAAACTATCACTTATGCACTTGGATAACCATATAGCCATGAAGTATATTAATTAACCTCCATGCTTTGGAACATTTCATAAATCATCACATGAATCTCATATGACATATACATTAAACATTATGCTAATATGTTCCAAACTTCATGCTATTAAGGTTTACAGTCTTAAAAGAATGTTAACTAACTGTAAAATATCTCCCCCTTTGTCATTAATAAAAAGAGAAAAAAGCGTGGCATACTCCCCCTAAATATGAAGCTCCCCCTAACATGAGCTTCTCTTGCAATAAAAACAAGATGACAGTAGAGAAATAAACTTGCATTTCATGAAAAATAAGTCTTTTACATCAGTCAATACAAAGATTCATATGTAAAGATAGGTGTTCAACATAACAAAAAATATATAAAACAATAACTGTTCAACTGATCAAAGCAAAAAATATCATAACATGAAACAAAAGATAAATGAAGCTAGTCTTCATCTGCAGCATCCTCTTCATCACCGCTACCACCTTTGTTGCCACTTCCGCTTGCCTCAACATCTTCGTCCTCATCCCCTTCCTCGTCCTCATCCCCTTCCTCATCCTCATCCTCTTCTTCATCGTCTTTCGCATCTTCAACTTCGGGAAACGGCATAGGAGGAATCTTGAGATGAGTCATCATATGTTGCAACACTGTTGTATGATGAGTCATCGTATGTTGCAGGACTATTGTATAATGAGTCATCATATGTTGCAGGACTGTTGTATGATGAGTCATCATATGTTGCAGCACTGTTGTATGATGAGTCATCATATGTTGCAGGACTGTTGTATAATGAATCATCATATGTTGCAGGACTGCTGTATGATGAGTCATCATGCCTTCAAAAAAGTCCATGCGGGTACCCAATGAGTCAAACCGAGTATCAATGTGCTGTTGCATGATATGGGCTACTCGCACAACATCGTCTCCTGCCGTTTCCATCATCAAAGCCGACGTCTCTGATTCTATTTCACTTCGAGAGCTATGCATCAAAATGAAGCTTGTGTTGAACTACGTCGGCCCCTTTCACCTTTATGGGGAGCCCTTCATCTTTGCTTGTGTTGAAAGGGGTTGTGATTATTGGACATATGTAATGAACCTAAATTCATGAAGAGGATGGAAGCACTATACCACGACAAGGATTTGGACAAGGAGTCCTTTGTGGTTTCTGCTTGTGGGTTTGATTTGATTCCAGCGGAACTGGGTTTGATGTTCCACTTTAATCACTGGGAATCACCGTCGGTGCCTAATAGGTGGAGGCATATGTGAGTTTGGAGTCAAACAAGTGGATATGTTCAAGTATTACTAGCAGAAACAACTGTCGCAAATAAAAATCCTACACCTATCACTTAAAGGTGTTTACCAATAAAAACTATTCTCGAAACAGAAAAAGAAAAAGGGTAATTTTCATCTGGACCCCCTGAGGTTTGGCCTATGTCATTTTCAGTCCAAAAGAATTGAGACTTTGCATCTACCTCCCCTGTACTATAGAAAAAGTCAATTTAAGAACAAATCATCACATCTATGACGAATTTGCCATTTTTTTTATTTTTACATTTTAAAGGGTTAAAGTTTATTAATTTACAAAATAAGACCCTCCATTACCCGATTCCCAAATTCCTGGTTTTACCAATTCTAAATCATTATTTTCCTAAAAAGTTCAACCCTATAAACCAAAAAGAAAAAACAATCAACAACAAATCCCTGCTAGGGCTTCACATATTAAAAGAACACAACGAACAAAGAAATCCAAAACCAAAATCTAGGGTTTTATGAGTAGCTAAAAACCAAAAACACAAAAGAAATAAAATGGTGGAGGAGAAGAAGTGGAATCTGTTTCGTGCGTACTTGTTTTTTCTTTTTCTTTTTTTCTTTCTCCAGTAAACTGAAAACAGTTTACTTTTTCTTTATTCCCAAGCCCCTTCTCTCACTAGCCACTCTTCTCTCGCTGGCCCGTTCTCTCTCTCCCTTCTCCCTTCTCTCTTCTCTCTCTAAGTTTATTCCCAAGCCCCTTCTCTCACTAGCCTCTCTTCTCTCTGAGTTTGGCTCCTATGACAGAAGTGATGGAGATGGAAAATCAGGAAATTATTGGTAAAATAAGTGGGTAAAATGAATTTAAATGTGAGTAGCAAATAAGAATTTAGAATTCATAGAACTAGGGATTTGGGAATCAGGTAATGAAGGAGGGTTTGATTTTGTAAATTTAATAAACTTTAACTCCTTAAAATGTAAATATAAAAAATTTAAATAAAAAAAATAAGAATAAGGGCAAATTCGTCATAGAAGTAATAATTTGTCCTTAAATTGATTTTTTTCATAGTACAGGGGAGGCAGATGCAAAGTCTTAATTTTTTTGGACTAAAAATGACATAGATCATACCTCAGGGGGTCCAAATGAAAATTACCCAAAAAACAAAACACAAAAAACCTAATTCTGAAATAGCACATCTCTTTCAAAAACTATCCTTTTTCTTTTTTTTCTCCAACGGATTCAGTAGCTCACAATTGGGATCTGGACAGAAAAACCTTGTTTCTAGTCTTTCGTCATTATGAAACATGATGGCTGATTTGGTCGATGAGTTACGCTCCAACCCAAGAGAGTGGACGATTCCGATTCAAATCAATTCTATTTGAGCTTCTATAAATGATATATTCTACTAATACATTAAAAAAAAAAACACTTCCAAAGAAAACAAACAAGAAACATATTGACTTCTACCATTATTTAATAATTACTGCAAATATGGATTTAATATCTAGACACTGGAGCGGTGCATCTTTGCATTCATGTTCACTTGATTGCCTTTAGGGGCAGACCCACTAAGGGGCCGGGGCCATATTTCCTCCCCGAAATTTTGTAAATTTTTTTATAGTTCTTGTAATTTTTTTTCATTTTTTATATTAATTTCTTTCATTTTTCTAGTTTTTTCTCTTCTCACATGTGAAATATTATTATTTACCCCACTCCAATATTGAAAACAAATTTTAAAGGTAAAATAATATGTATAAATGTCATCCCTAGTTAAAAACTAACTCCTCAATCCCTATTTATTTGCTCATATCTCCTTTCTCCTCTTTTCTTCCTATTTATTCTCTTCTTTCTTCATATTTATTCTTCCCTTTGTATAATAAGCATGGGTTAAGGAAAATTTGGGAAAAAATCTTCTCCACAATTTGATACTCTTTCTCTTTCTTAATTTATTTATTGTTTCTCTTATTCTCATTTTTTTATTCTTTATTTAATTTTATATTCTTTGTTTCTTTATTTCTTCTGCAATCTTTATTATTTGATTTTATATTATGAATATAATGTTTATAGTTGGTAAGGTAAGCTAACTACCATTAGTTTGCATCTTTTACATAATAAAAAATAAAAAAATAAAAAAATGGTTTGCATCTGATTTTTTAGGGTTGAAGTCATGTGTAATTTTTTTTTTTTTTACTAATGTTTTATTTACCTATATCTTGTTGAAAAAAATTATCATTATCAAACACCCACCAATATTTGAGATTTCAAATTGCTGAATTCATTTAACTAAACATGCCCAAAATAACATCTAATATTCATCAATTCAAACAATTGAAAATACACCAATATATGTCCAAAATATCTACTTATAAGAGAAAATACATACACTAATAATCTAATTCAAAATAAATTTAACGGTAATTTTTATATGGACCCCCCGAGGTTTGGTCTATGTCATTTTTAGTCCAAAAAAATTGAAACTTTGCATATACCTCCTCCTGTGCTATAGAAAAAGTCAATTTAAAGACAAATTATCGTTTTTATGACCAATTTGCCCTTATTCTTTTTTTTGGACAACTTTCATTTGGACCCCCTGAGGTTTGGTTTATGTCATTTTTAGTCCAAAAAAACTGAGATTTTGCATTTGCCTCCCTTGTATTATAGAAAATGTCAATTTAAAGACAAATTATAACTTTTATGACCAATCTGTCTTTATTCTTTTTTTTTTTTAATTTAAATTTTTTACATATACATCCTACCTGTCATGAAACTCCTGCTCCCTCTTAGTCCAAAAATTATAGAAAAATCTTAAGATTTAAATAAATTTTAAAATATGACCAAAATGCCTTTATATGTTAAAATCACTCAAGTACCCTTAGCTTAAACCATATTTTTATATTAAAAGGGGAGTCACGAGTTTAATGGCAGGTAGGATGTATATGTAAAAAATTTTAATTAAAAAAAAATAAGGATAAATTTGTCATAAAAGTGATAATTTATCCTTAAATTGACTTTTTCTATAACACAGGGGAGACATATGCAAAATTTCAATTTTTTTGGACTAAAAATGACATAGACCAAACCTCAGGAGATACATATGAAAATTACCCTAAATCTAACCATATTATGTGATTGATGATTCCATAATCAACCATATCGAACGTAGAAGTTCGATATCCTCAAAAAGATGCATACCAAGGTGCAAAATTTCATTGGGTATCGCAGGTTCGCTGGCGATAGCTTCCGAGCCAAGATTCTCCATGCCCTATTCTCGCTAATTCGATTCAACCACCAAAAAGTAAAGCTTGAATCCAACGCTGTCTACTGTCTCTCTCTCTCTCAGCCATTTCATCAAACACTTGATCACCATTTCTAAAGATTGAGGCAACTCAAAACTTAACTACAGCTGTAGAATTAGCCATTTCTAATCAAGTTAATCATGAAATTTGGAGGCAATCTCGAGTTATAAGACGACAAAAGCAAACCCATTTGTGGATTTGAAGCACCTTTACACTTTATCTACTTCAACGAATTGGGATTCAGATTTAAATTGAACACCCACCCCAACACAGAACCAGTAACACGAAAATCTAAAGAGAGGCGATGAAGAAAAAGTCTACAATGAAACCTTCGAACGGATCCACCACAAACGGCAATGGCCACACTGCAACTAGTTCTGGCCTCAACGTGATGGGTGAAGAAATGCAAAACCCTATAGGCTGTGTTTGTTTACTGAAATAAAGGTGGGGTGGAAAAATTCTTGAAAAGAATGTAAATTTTTTACTTTTTCCTTAAATTCCAAAATGGTAGATTGTTCGATTGCTTGGGGTGGGAAAGTGAGAGACAGGTTTCCTTGTTTGTTGATGTGGCACCACAACTGTCCCACCCCAAGCCATTTTAAAACCCCACATATTTGGTGGGACTTGGTGGGAAAGTTGAGAATAGTAAAAAATGGGACCCACTACCATTATTTTTTCACAAAATTTTTTCATTTCTTTTTTTTCTCCCTCACCCTACTACACATGGGACCCACATATTTTTTTTCCCACCCTTTTTTTCCCACCCCACCTTTGCAAACAAACGCAGCTAACACTTCCAACCATTCTCATCCTCAACTTGATCTCTAAGGTGGATCTAATCCTAAATTCATCGAAACCGGCGGCCTCCACCTTTATCATCTTCGGCGCTGAAGTGGTAAGAGGGAAGGACTGTACATAATATTTCTCAAGCTATCGTTGTTCGGCGATAAATGGCGTATCTCGCCAGTTCGCGGTTCGGTCTTCGTTTCAGTTTGCCATGAACCGAAACCACCAAAATTCGATGATATGCAATATCTCGCCAGTTCGTAATTCGGTCTTCGTTTCGGTTTACCATGAACCGAAACCGAAATTCAACTATGTTTCACTGAATTTAGACGATACTGCTGACCTTGTTAAGAACCTCATTTTTCATAAGCATTAATTAAGTCAAGTTAGATCAGAATTCAATGGATGGGGTACTTGTGCTTAACCATCGCAATCAACCGACAGGCTTGCATTTATCATCTTCATTCATCCACAGGGTGAACCTCCGTTGATCACAACACTCATTCCCACAGTTCCTCTCCTCCTCCTTCTGCGTCACCCATAGCGTCACCACTCACCAGCAAAGACTTACTTCCATCTTTTCACATTAATTGCCACCAAATATATTAACTCTCTTCTTGACTCCATGCTCGCTTGTCTGCTCCTGATCAGGATGCTTTCTCTAATTCTATCGTTGCAGAAATCTCTTGGTGCAACTCTCTCGTCTCGTAGTTCTTGATGGTAGACGTACAGCGGACAGTTGGGGGATAGCACTTGGGGTCACCGACGCTAATCCCTAGACACCTGTGAGCTTCTCCTACTTCCACGTGTTTTTTTACTTCTTAAATTACCTCGATAGCAGTTCTGGAGAAATGCATGTTTTTCTCGTGTTTTTCCACCACACAATAAAAATGAAACCCTATAACTCCTATTGGGGGTTTCATCTCTTGTTCATTTTGTTGGTATTCAAAAGAGATCCAGATCCTCTGTGTTTGCTCAAACCCACAAGCAAGTCATCGTCCAAGCAAACATACGAATGCACAATCTAACCAGACACGAATGATCGATGTGTTACTCAAAGGTGGGCCTGACCTCTATAATATAATAAAGAACTGCTATGATTAGAGTCACGGTACTTCATGTTGGCGATATATCGCCATGTCGCCCAAGTCCGACACGAAACTAGCAATCGAAACGAAAGGTACAAAATGTTGCCGGAAGTCGGTGATTTTTCGTCGAACCGGCGAAATGTCGACGAAATCAAAGATTTTGTCGCCGGCGGCTAGAGTACAACCGCTGCTGGTGTGTTCTACCGCCGGAAGAGAGGAAGAAAATAACTGATACAAGTCGCAGCTTTTCCAGTTTTTCGACGGATTGAATATTCCGGTCTTCTCTCCATTCGCCAGTAACAAAACTAATCCAAAACCCACTCTACTCTCTCTCTCTCTCTCTCCAACTCTTCTCCACCACTGCTGCAAGCCTACAAGGCTGCAACTCTTCTGCCGCATGAGCTCACTACCTCAGTCTGCGATATCTCCCTCTCCAACTCTTCTCCTCCACCGCTGCAAACCTGCAAATCTTCTCCCACATGCGGCATGACCTCTCTCTCAGTCTGCGACGGTGTACAACCGTCTTCTCTTCCAGTCTACTCTCGCGGAGTTGCGGTTCGCCCCACAAAATGTCGGCGACAAGTCGCCGACATTTCGGAGTTTCAGTGATGTAGCCGGCCACCACACGGCGACACCAACCGGTACTTCAGACCTTGATCAAAATACATGTCTCTCCCAAAGAGACAAACTCAATTCTAATAAGGGTCGTGTTTGGGTGCTGTGTAATTAATGTGTAGCACCTGTAGCACAGGCAAGATTACGATCTCGACCGCTCTTTTCAAAAAATTCACTTTTTGAAAACAAGCGACCCTGATAAAATTATCAATCTAGATCTTGATCTAGATCGTACGCTGCACATCAGCCAAGCAAAATCAATTCTGATTGACCAGCAGCTGGCAGCACCCAGCAAAATAAATTCTGGTGGACCGCTAGCTGGTCCAGTGGTTGGTTTTTAGTGAGAAGTAGACGTTAGCTCCCCAAACATATCCATCCCTTATTAGTTTTGCAATATTTTGACGTATGGTCATGAAATTCAATGAAGTATAGCGGTCGTGAAATTCAGTGAGACTGACATTATCCAATTCCAACTCCAGAAGAGGAATATGTCAACTAACCTTCCGCAGATTTGGGGAACTCCATTAATGGCTTCAAATAAAGAACAGGATAAAGATGAACACAAATCAAACTTTTACTGAACCCACGACACCCTTCCATACACGCCAGCTTGGGGTATTACCCCGAACATAATTGCATCTCTTCCTGTTCACTCAAGAGTACGTTGCATTCCTCTGCTATAAATACCTCTGTAATCTCACTTCTACTTCATCAATCAACCATCAGTCACTTGCTCAATCTTGGTTCTTCTTCTACTTTCGCTTTCACTAAACTTTGACTTGATAACCAGTAACTCTCTCTATCTCAATGGGAGAAGTAGGAGAAATCTTTGTTCCACAGCATTCTCAAGGTCCAGCCACAATACTGGCCATTGGCACGGCCAACCCAGCAAACTATACATATCAGGCTGACTTGGCTGATCAATATTTCAGTACCATACAGGATGAAAACCTGATCAAGTTGAAGGAGAAATTCAAGCGAATCTGTAAGTAAAACTCATTCATGTCTTAATAATATATATTTTTCATTGCTTTTTGGTTTGTTTCATTAAATTGATCAGAGTTTGTTTTCATCTGCTTAAAACAGGTGATAAGTCAGGAATCAGGAAACGTCATACTTACATGACAGAGGAAATCGTCTTTCAGAATCCTGATCTCTTCAACCTAAAAGCTGCAACACTTGACATACGTCAAGATATAATGATAGCTGAGGTACCCAAGTTAGCCATGGAAGCTGCATCAAAAGCAATCCATGAGTGGGGTCAACCCAAATCGAAGATAACCCACCTGGTATTCACTACTATTTCAGGTGTTGATGCACCTGGTTATGACTTCCACCTCATCAAACTACTTGGTCTTTCTCCTACTGTTCAACGTGTTATGATGTATCATTTAGGTTGTTATGGTGGTGGCTCTGTTCTCCGTGTTGCCAAAGACCTTGCAGAGAACAACAAAGGTTCACGTGTCCTTGTTGTTTGTTCAGAGTTGAATTCCGTAAGTGGGTTCAAAATGCCTTCAGCGTCTGATCTCCATTCCTTGTTAGCTCAAGTGATCTTTGCAGATGGTGCAGCAGCTTTAATAGTTGGTGCAGATCCTGAGACGTCAATAGAGAAGCCGTTGTTTCAGCTTTTCTCAGTTAGTTCTCATATACTACCCGATTCTGAAGAAATGATTGGAGGACACCTACGTCAAACAGGTCTCCAAACTAAATTATCTATGAAGATTGCAGAAACCATCTCCAAGAACATTGAGAAATGCTTGGTGGAAGGGTTCACAAAGATTGGGGTAAATGATTGGAACTCTATATTTTGGGTGGCTCATCCAGGTGGACCAGCTATCTTGGATGCACTTGAAGTAGCACTAGGATTGAAGAAAGAAAAATTAAACACATCAAGAAAAGTGTTGAGTGAGTATGGTAACATGTCGAGTCCTACTGTAATGTTCATCTTGGATGAGATGAGGAAGATGTCCATCGAAGAAAGTAAAACTTCAACTGGTGAAGGGTTTGATTGGGGTGTGTTGATAGGGTTCGGACCAGGTATTACTGTGGAGACAATTGTACTTCGTAGTATCCCTATAGTTTGAATCATTGAGCAAGAGAAATGCTTGGTGGTTTCTTTCCTTTTTAAAGTAACATCAAAATAAAAGAGGATAATCTTCTTATGGGTTTGTGGGGTTGTTCAGAATCAATAGAACAATTTTTTTTTTATTTCTTGTGACTTGTAAGGGAGTGACATCTCTCATTATAAATGTCTTATAATTGTTATTTGTATAAATGGGTTGTATTTGTTATTATATGATTATTGGAAAATATCTATTCACACGTTCTCTTCATGGTATCAGGTTTTTTCTGGTTGACGCCATTTTGTTGATTTAGTAACTGCTCGTATTTTCCTCGGTGTTTTTCTGTTTTCTTGATTTTCTGATCTTAGTGTTATTCGCCATGGCTATGAGCTATTCTGTTCATTAAAGCCAGGGGCAGTTTAGGTTTCATAAATTTGGTGACAGTAAATGAAGCACTTTTGATGAAATTAGTATGGAATTTTATGAATCAAGAAAACACGTGGACGGCAATTTTGAAAGCTAAATACGGAGGTGATCAACGGAAAGAAAGGTTTGCTACCTACCTATTGACTCCCCCATTTGGAAAGCGATGAGTAGGATGGCTCAAATGGTTCAAAAAAATTGTAAATTTATGGTAGGTAATGGGAAAATAATTTTTTTCTAGAAGGATAATTGGATCGCAGCACGGAAACGCCTTCTAGATGAAGCCACAGGTCAAATTTCAAAAAATATGATGAAAGGAAAAATCTACAATTATGTTAATGACAATCATGAATGGCGATGGGATCGCTTTCAACATCTCCTCCCATTGGAAATATGCACAAAAATTCTAGAACATCCAACACCAAAAGAGGAGGAAGGGTGTGACATTTTGCTCGGAACCCATCTCCAAGATGGCTGCTTTTCCACTAAAATTGTGTAGCAGATGCTTGAGGCGGAGAAGGAGTCTATATCGAATCTAATATTCAATGAAAACTATTGGAAGAAACTATGGGAACTCAAAATGCCAAACAGAATTTTTAATTTCTTGTGGATTCTCAATCACAATCGGCTGCTATCAAATGTTAGATTAAGAAAAATGAAACTTCAATCTCATGCATCATGCAGATTCTGTTTATGCGAATCAGAGAGTACACTTCACATTTTTAGAGATTGTTCATTTGCTCTTGGCATTTGGAATAGACTACTGCCGAAGTTAATGCAAATATGGTTTTTTAGGAGTAATCAAAAGGACTGGCTAATGCTCAATATATGCGGAAAAAGTCAAGGTTGGTACCCAGATTGGGCGATAAAGTTCAGTTGTGTGGTGTATAAAATTTGGTGCTCGAGAAATAGAGAAAGCCATGAAGAAATCTTCACCAGACCAGGAAAGCCTATACCTACGCCTTTGAAGCCCCTACCTATGCCTTCACTGGTGCTGGTTCAACCTTTTAGTTGGCTTGAAGTATGCTACTGGGCATAAAATATACTACTGGGTGAGAGACTGAGCCAACTTACTGCAACATCGACTTCTTAATCTACTACTGCTAATCCGCTAGAGGAGGATTTATTCAATCACATAGTTTGGTCTCCTAGAATATGGCGCCCTTGTGGCAATCTATTTGATTGTATCGAAAGGCCCAATGAATTGAGATTTTCCTATTAGGCCAGGTCATTTAAATGATGCAGAGCTTTGTTTAGATGTCTTCAACCAAGTTAAATCAATGTGGGGAACAAATAGAGAGGAAACAATAAAACCCAAATGCCCTAGAAGGGCTGGTGGATGGATTAATCCTGAGGAAGGATGGTTCAAAATAAATGTGGATGCATCACTATGCAAAGGAGAATACAGTCAGATAGGAGGTGTAATTCGCAATACAGAAAGCAGCTTCCTTGGAGGATTCGTGAAGAGAAAAATGAAGATGAATATTTTAGAAGCTATATTGCAGGCGATCTATGAAGGAATTAACGTTGCACGCGAAAAGAATTTCATGCCTTTATATGTGGAATCAGACTCTCTTAAAGCTATTGATCTGTTAAAGCTTAATGCAAGAATACAAGGGAAAGTAGCAAGAGTGGTGCATGCAATAAAGGAAGAAGTGGAAAGTTATGATTAGATTCCAACATGCGTACCGGGAGTCCAACTACGTTGCCGACTGGATCACAAAGAGACCGACTTCTTTAGAGGAACCTTCGCGATTCTTTCTAAATCCACCCCAAAAATTGGGGAGTTCCTACTGCAGATAAGATTTGCTTGAGTAGTTTTCTTTTTCAAGGTTACTAAACCCCGTTTATTTGTTACCAAAAAAAAAAAAAAAAAGCCAGGGGCAAAACCACAATGGGGCTTGGGATTTTTATATTAATTTCCTTACTTTTTCCAATTTTTTTTCTCTTCCTACATGTGAAATATCAAATATCACTATTCTCCCCCCCCCCCCCCAACCCTCAATATTGAAAATAAATTTTAAAAGTAAAATAATGGATATAAATGTCATCCCTAATTAAAAACTAATTCTTCAATCCCTATTTACTCTCTCCTCTCTTCTCTCTCATTTTTTTTTTCTATTTATTCTCTTCTCTTTCTATAAACGTGGGTTAAAGGAAATTCTTTGAAAAAAAATCTTATTAGATATTCAAAATATCATTCCTAATTAGAAACTAGCTCCTCAATCCCTATTTATTATCGCCTCTATGCTCTTTTCTTCCTATTTATTCTCTTCCTTTCTACAAGCATGGGTAAAGGAAAATTTGAAAAAAAAATCTTCTCCGCACTTAGGTACCTTTCTCTTTCTCAATATATTTAACGTTTCTCTTTTTCTCTTTTTTTTTTTTTATTCTTTTTATTTGATTTTATATTCTCTGTTTCTTTATTTCTTCTGCAATTTTTGTTATTCGATTTTATATTGTGAATAAAATGTCTATAGTCACTAGGTGACTAACTACCATTGGTTTGTATTTCTTACCTAAAAAAAAGAATTGGTTTGCATCTCCTACCAAAGAAAATTTTGGTTTGCATCTAATTTTTAAGGTTGAAGTCATGTGTCTCTTTTTTTCATTATTATTGATGCATTAAGTTACCTATATTTTGCTGAAAAAAATATCAATATCAGTAATTTATCTTTATTTTTCAAATATATATGGCCCCACAAAATATATGTGAGCATATTCTTCAATATAATAAAATAATTCATAGGTGGGACACTGGGTTACTTCTCTTTGTCCAGCCCTTTGCCCCTTTGTATGTCTTCTACATCATGCACAACCGGAAGGAGCTAGCTCCAAGGAATTTGAATTCCATAAGTGAATCTGGGTTGGTTGAACAACTTCAAGGATTTGATTGAAGCTTACTATGGTATCATTCTATCTTAACCCATCTAAACTCTAAAGGTTGTTCATCAAATTACTGATTAAGATCAAGCACGGAGGCACCAAAAACAATACGATAACACAAACGCATCCATCGACAAGGTCAAGTTCCCAACAAGCAGCCTGATCAACAGAATTTACTCCGTTGCAAGTTGCTTGCAACCATGCTCTTCCAAAGATTGTTTATATGATATACAAGTTTCTTTTCAAATTTATATTTATTCTTTATTACAAAACATAAAGCACGAGCCTTGAATCCCTTGATGTCATACATGGAATGTAAGCAACTGATCACTACCTCCCGTCGAACGGATCAAATGATCAATTTGTTGAATCACAAAAAGACACAATGAGACTTGGTGTCATGGAACATTAGCACATGACCACTTACCGTAGGATGGATCTCTGTTTAATGACAAAAAGAATGGATTTCATACTTTCATACCGTAACAAAACCGAAGCGTATACCGAACCGTGCCGTTTTTTAATACCGATTTCTTACCGTTTCTATACCGTATCGTTTTCTAAAATACCGTTTTCATACCGTACCGTATAAATTCGATACGATACGGTTTCGGTAATGAGGTTTTCAAATTCAATACCGTACCGAATCGACACCCTTAGCTCCAACCAACTCAGACTACGGACTCTTAATCCTACCACATAATAAATGGAAAACTCTTATGTCCTCTCATGGGTTGTCTACCGGTCTTGAGCGCCCATGAGCCCAGGCTTATCATGCACGACTCTACAAATGAATGGCCCTCACAGTGTAATTATGTCCTCTAACAGATCGGATACCGGTCTTGAGTGCCTATAATCTCCATTGCTACCATGGGTCACTCACCTTAATACCCACGCTGATAGGGCGAGATATGACAGGATTTCTTAGCCAAACATATCTAGATAAGTCCTAAGTATGTTATCCCGTAATTATGGAAAGCGCCAAGGGGCACCATTGAAAAGCGTCCCATACCACCTCCACTGATGTCCCGAGACAGAAATACCAAAAGGGCATTCCCCATTCCACAATCACATTAAAATATGATTCCATATATAATATCATATCATATCATAATCCATTCATATTCCAACATTCACATTTAACAAATATGCATATCACATAATGATTATCATATTGAAATTACAGAGGCATATCCATCATACACAAGTCCTAAAAACAATAAATAAGATCATGCTCTCAAAATATCAATGTTATTTGTAAGTGAACGTCCTTACCTTATGTTTGATTTGAAATCTCTGAAGAATAGATCGAAGGATAGGTTCAAAGTTGCCAAAGAAACCCTAATCATACAAGGATTAAGTATTAAGAACAAACCCTAAAGAATCGAAGATGAAACGGGATCAAAACAGGGCAACTTGCTATCACTGTACCTTTGGGTTGCTTGGTCTGGTTGCTCAAGGCAGTCGACCAAGCCTTCCTAGTACGGACAGTAAAACCTAGATTTGATCGGAAACCCGTTGTTTGAGTTCCAAACACTCCCAAATTAATAGGAAAACTCTAGAATAATATAAGGAAGCTATCTGATATGGTTTAGGCCTCAATCATGGTCAATGGAATAAAAACCTAATGGATCACATACTAGGGTTCATCCAAAATCAATCCACAAATTTCACGGATAGACTAAAGTGAATGAGGATTCACTCTAAGACTAAGAAAATAATAGATCAAAGTTTGAAAATAACTTAGAAATAGATCTAGCATGGATTAGAAATCAAATAAATCAAAAGAGAATACAATCATGAAAGTCATGCTAGGCTTTTATCGAAATCACATCGTGATGTTCACAAAAGGAATAAAGTGAATAGGTCACTAAAGTAGCATAAGGCCTTCCTCACAATCACAATAATGGGTAGAATCAATAGAGAGAATAGATCTAGAAAGAATAAGAGAGTTTACTTACCTTGAAGAATAAGAGTCTTCAAGCGGAAAATCTCACGGATGCTTGGGAATCTACATTGGCCTTGGAGAGAATGTTCTAGGGTTCTTCTGACGTTCTCCAATAGCTTAATGAGAAAGTGACTTGAATTAGATCAAAGTTTGAATACATAGGGCTTCGGAAACCTAATTTCCAAAAAGTACCAAAACTGTCTTGGGACTGGTTGGTCGCTTGGCTTGGTCACTTGGGGCGACCAAGGCACGCTGCCAACCTATACCTTTTTGCTAGAAACTGAATTTTGGTCTCTAGAAGCAATAAACTCCTCTTGGGGTCCTTTTCCAAGTTTTAAAATGGTCTTACCTGGTTCTATAGGACCTTCCACTTGTGTCAACATTGCACTCATGGTCCATCTACCAAGTCCGTCATCATTCAAGTTGTATCTTCATCCAAAATCAAACAAGGTTTCTATCATAGGATCATCACATATAATTTCATTGGTTCCAAGTCAGATCCAATGGGTTCAAAAGGGATGATCCACAAATGTCTTCTTCCTTCACTTTGAGTCTTCGGACCTACAATATAGGTTCTCGGGTTAGGGTTGTGAGGGATTTCACACATCCTCTGTGCACCCGCTCCAAGTCTGGCATTACTTTCCCTCGGTCCCATCTTAATTTAGTGGTGGTTTGCGATGATACTATAGTTCCAACCAATCATATTGTGGCTTTACAGTCTCCACAATGGCATTCTGCCATGCTTGATGAATTTAATGCTCTTCTCCAAAATGGTACATGGGTATTAGTTTCGTCTTTAGCTACTCACAATGTAGTAGGATGCAAATGGGTTTTTCATGTCAAACGCAATCCTGATGGTTCGATTGAACGATACAAGGCACATCTCATTGCCAAAGGTTTTCGTCAACGACCAGGATATGATTTTCATAATACATTTAGTCCCGCTGTCAAACATAGCACCATACAAGTGGTTCTATCCTTGGTTGTGACCAATAATTAGCCTATTCTGCAACTTGATGATTCCAATGCCTTTTTGCATGGTGATCTTAGGGAAGATGTTTTCATGACTCAACCATCGGGCTTTGATGATCCTCAACATCCGACTCATGTTTGTCATTTGCGTAAGTCGCTTTATGGTCTCAAGCAAGCTCCTCAGGCTTGATTTCAGAAGCTTAGTTCTTTTGTGCTATCATACTAGTTTGTTAGGTCTAAGACTGATTCTTCTTTATCCATCTATCGGTCCAAAACTGTGACATTATACTTTCTCATCTATGTCGATGATATTTTGGTGACTGGGAATAGTCTATCTGCCATCTCATGTCTTCTCAAAGCTTTGTCCGCTAAGTTTGCTTTAAAAGATCTTGGTGATCTACATTTCTTTCTTGGTATGGAGGTTACCCAAACTTCAGAGGGATTTACTCTTACTCAACAAAAATATGTTACTATTTATTGCATCACACTAACATGCATGAGGCCAAACCAGTTCTCACTCCTATAGCCTCAGGGCACTCTCTTTTTGCTGCTAATGGTCGTCCCTTGACTAATGCCACGAAATATCGTCATATAGTGGGTGAATTGCAATATTTATGCACCACCAACCCTAATATTAGTTTCGTTGTAAACAAGGTGGCTCAACTCATGCATTCTCGGTTTGATATTCATTGGGCAGCTGTCAAACGTATCTTGCGTTATCTAGTTGGTACTTCATCTCATGGTTTGTTTTCCAGATCTCAGTCCAAGAGTGCTTTGCAAGCATTTTCTGATACTAATTGGGCTGAATGTCATGACGATCGCCACTCCACTACGGATTTTTCCGTTTTTTTTTTTTTTTTTTTGTCATCATCCTATCTCTTGGAGTTCTAAGAAATAACATACAATTTCCCGTTCCTCAACTGAAGCCGAATATCGGGCTATTACGTCTACCACGGAGTTGACCTGGCTTCATTCTCTTTTTATGTGAGCTTGGTGTCTTTTAGGCAGCTACACCAATGATTTGGTGTGATAATCTTGATGCAACCTACATGACGGCCAATCTAATATTTCATGCCTGTACTAAACATATTGAAATCGACTTTCATTCTGTTCACAACTTGGTGGCCTCCAAACTTGTAAGGGAGTTAATCTGTCATATTATAAATGTCTTATATTTGTTATAGCTATTAGTATAAATAGGTTCTATCTGTCATTATAGGATTATGGAAAATATCTTTTCACACGTTCTCACATAACTGGACCAAGCGAATCTGGGCAGCAAGGCCTTTGTGATTGAGAACCGAATTTCTTCTCAAAGATCTTTGGTTCTTCTCTGCAATAGTCTTATGGGATATTTTAATCTTGATAAACCTTCTTTGCAGAAATGATGTATTGTTTAACAATCATCCACCTGAACCTGATAGAGTTGTCCAATATAGAAACTAGTGGCTGGCTGAGCTGAGTAATGGGCCACCTGGGTTGAGAAGTTTCCAACTGTGGATATGCAAGTTATTCATGGCTGTTTCTGTTTTTTATGGAATTTACTAATTGATATCCATAACAATCTAAAATCAACCAACTTGACCAATTTGATTCCGATTCTTCAAATTAATCACAAATTCACAATCATAGAGATAAAGCTCCTGAACATTAGCAACGTGTAGATCGCATAAAATATCAATAAATTTAAGCACGTGACATATATCAGGATAATATATATATGATTAAAGAAATTGACTCACAAAATTCAAAAAATTTCCTGCACCTTTTAAAGATATCCCATGTGAAACAAAATTTGTCCGGAGTTCACTCAAGATAGTGAGATACCTTCCCAAAAGAATTTCTTGGTTTGGATCAGCTCCCCACATGGGGATGGTTGGAGGGGTGGGGAGCAGAAGAGAGAGATGGGCAGTGGTGTCATGGGTGCTTACTGTTCAAGGAATGGCCAACAGAAGAAGATAAATTTCATGTCAACTTGATCTTTCTCTCTTCAAAGAGTGTATATCTAAAGCTTCAAAAACCAAAATAAAAAGGACAAACCCAGTGCCGAAGGCTTCGGCATAAGCAGAGTCCAAGGGGGTGTAAGCTAAATTGGAAAATAAATCACACAAATTCTCACCACATGTTTCTAAATTTCAAGTTTAAATTACTTCTAAGTATAGTTTTCCAACTATATTTAACTTCTAAAAGTCATTATAAGCTTTTGTGGGTAACACCCACCTATGATCCCATAATTAACAACAGAACAACAACAAATAACAACTACATAATCCCAGGAAATTTCAGAAAGTCTTATGAGCTAGAAATACTACAACGATAACAAAGCAGTTTTCCGCAGCTTCACCTCCCCAATGATTCCAGTCTCTATGAGCATATATCCTAACATCTAAAAAAAGCAAATTAATCATCAAAAGGGGGAAACAAACTCAAAGTGAAACAAACTGAATGAAAAACAAAGCCGGGAAGGGAAGAGAGGAAATTAGAAATGCACCTTGTATATCATTCATCAGTTGCGCATTCATTAATGTCAGGAGACACTTTCTTCGCCGACTTGGTCTCTGAAGCATCCCAATCAGCTTGGAAACCAGAGTTTGAATTTGGGTTTGGATTACCATTCGCACTTTTCTCTTCTTCACCATTGCTATGTGCTGGTAACACAGATGTGGGGGTGACACAGTTGCTATCATCAGGTACAGCTAGAGATATCGGACTTGCTGCTGTTACTATATCTTGGGCACCTTGGACAGCAGAAGCCACTGGATATTTATACTGGTACTTCTTCTTGTGAGTCTTGTTATTTGGCATGAAACTTCCTACCACAACCTGAAAAAGCAAGCGAAATCCCAGATGAATTATACATCAAACATCCCTGTGTAGTACAAACAATATTTATTCTTTAAGAATCTGTTGAGCCAGCTCATTATAAGCTGAGGGTAGAAATCAGAAACATGGCCAAGCCACAATTACTTCTTGATTTCATCAGGGATAAAAAACAGAAAGAAACTCCTGTTGTGATTTGTGAGGGATTCAAATCATTCATGCAATTTTTCATAAAAAATTGACAGTAAATTGATAGATCAGCACTTACCTACTTCCAGTTCCTTACATTTCTAGTCTTTTGATGGGTAATTATGTTGTATGCTTCAGTTATTATTTGTTCTACCTCTAATGCAGTCAAGATTGTTATGCAATAATTGCATCTCAGTCTTCATTTTTACACAATAATATTGTTGTTCAGAGTAACATATGCTCTCTTTGAATTGAAGCTGTTGATGGGCTATAACTCTATCTGAAAGCCACTTTCCTCTACATCCACAATGAATGGATAAGACACTTCCAAACTTGTAAAGTAACCAAATAAAAGTTAGTGTCATGGGTATATCATGGGTAAGATTTTGCTAGACAATGATGATTACTGGTTGGTGGGCCAACATGCAAAAGAAAATAATGTGCTCTATATGATAACGCAAGCAGTTCCAAAACATTCTGGAAAGTAACAGTTAATTCATTCATTTCATTCATGTAAAAATAGAAAAGCAAGGCCTTACTTGGATTGGACTAGCTGCCAGTAATAGACCTGCTACCACACCACCAATCACACGACCATCAGGGCCAGCCAATGAAACACTCAGCCCACCAGTTCTATTGCGCATGATGCCACTTCCAGTGAGTGTATAGGAACCAGATAAAGACAATATCTCAAAACGGCCCTGCGCAAACAAAATTATAATAAGCAATACACTCCTTCTAACAGGAACCATAAACTACAAAAATTGGATTCACTTTACAATGAACTATACAAATGAAGAATTTTCCCATTAAAAAATGATAAATATTGAAAGGAAAAAAAAAACCATGAATTAGGACTGTACAGATAATTAAAAATGAAGAAAAACATGTACTTTTCTCGATTCAGAGTTCACAAAATTCTACTAATCAGGCGAGAAGGGAAAGCTTGCCTTGACCTTACATCTTTAAGATACTGAATGACAGCTATCTCTCTGACCATGTGGAGGCAGGCATACAAAAGTGCATGATAACACAACTGAACCAAAAGATAGAAATATAAAGTAGAATCACATAATAATTCACAATACCTCCGCCCATTTCAGCCACCCCATTCTAATTCTACACAACATATAGCCAGCATCCATCTAAATTGAGATCTAGGGTGAGCTAATAGTTCTAGGAAGATTTCATAATGGTGCTTCCATGGTGTTAGACTGTTAGGGACTGCATCAACCAAATTACCAGATACCAAACATTGTTTATACTATTAAATGAGGTTAGACGCATCCCCAACTTGGCTATCTAATATAAGAGCAAAGCCTGAGGTTAGCTGCAGATAGCATATATCACTCATCCCATTTGAGTACAATGCTGAACCTTTTTTGATGGGCAGCTGGGTGGTTCTGAATATGGGTATTTCATGGGTTAAGTAGTGCTTAACCAGCATGAAGTCATCTGCCCGCCCCCAGTTGGAAAAAAAGCACACCCCAAAAAATTGCAAGAAAGTATCACAAGGCCAAGAAATCAGAGCCTATGAGGAGTGGGCAAATGTAAGGCCCATAGGTGGAAATATAGGTTACAATCCGTATGAGATATTGCATTTTGGAATCTAACAGCTGAGGACTGAACTTACATATTTTTAATATGATAAAAATGTACCTCAAAGAAGGGTGATCAAAGTACATTTTAACGATCAAGAGAAGCATTTGAAGTGTTGGGTGGTTGATGTAACTGACTAGAAAGGCAACTACTATTATTTATTGATGGACCAGAAATGTTGTATGGGCTGAATGCTGGCAAGAAAAGACCAACAAATATAATAGTGGATTGTAACAAATATGAGACCATTGAGATGGATGAGTGGCATGACTAGGACAGAGATTATAAAAAATACATACATCCCAAAATGTATAAATAGACAAAACATAGAAGTAATACCAATAGTCAAAGAGTTAAGAAAAGTAGATTTCAGATTGTTTGAACATGTGCATCACAAACCATCAAGTGCACCAGTGAATTCATAGTTGTCACAGAGTGTAGGCAACTCTAGGTGTTGAAGGAGGTACAAATGAAGGCGATAACAAAAAGGCAAATAAGTGACACCTAAATAAATGTGTCCAACTTTATGTGGAGTTCTAACATTTTGAACAAAACCCTCAATGGTTTATAGTATGCACACCTGCAAAATAGTCTCAATCGCTCTCCCCACTTACATCCTTTCTCCTTACTTTGGTCATATCATTAAGCCACAAGGCATTCGATTACACAGGTTCTAAGCTAACATGTGCTTGAGCAGGTACCACTGGCCGCATATTGACACATGTCACCAGTTTTAAATAGGGGAACAGAACATACAATATTTGCACAGAAAAGGTTCAATTATGAAGTTTTTGGGGGAGAGAGAGAATATAAAAAATAGAAATACAAAGCATTCAACAATCTTCTCAACAATAAGGAAAACAGAAAAGAAGAACAAAGTAAAGTTCAAGATCATACCTCATAAGTCAAAATACCACCATTATAGCCAGGCTGATGAATGGTAACATTAGAAACAGTTCCATTGGCTGAGAGAATGCAAACAGCTCGAGGACCCCTTTGAGCAAATGAAAAAATTTTATCCGCTACATCCTAAAATAACAAATACCACTTTCATGTAAAGACAACCCCAGATCATATGTTCATAAATAGATCTTCAAGAGCAAGTAAAGAATGATAAATTTTGAATTCAAGGGATCATTAAAAGCAACTTGCATGATCGATATATTACCTCCCCAGTATATATTGTAACCACATGTGGTGTGAAGCTTCTTCCAGCTGAGCTCGCAGCCCAGCCACCTAAAACAACATAACAGAGTATCAGTGGTGAGATTGAACCTAGTTACTTGTTCTTGACATCTCTATCTGACTCAAAAAAGTTTTAAAACTGAATGCACTTCTTTAAATCAACTAGATGCCCATTTGCAGAAGGTCTAAACCTTTCCAACCAGACCTTTAATATTTACCAAGCTCATTTCCATATTTTATTTTTCAGATGACTAAAGAGGCCATAATATTAAACATTAAAATGACATTTTATCTACAAAAATATTTTTTGCAGGTGCTTCCTTTCCCTTTTACGTCTTCAAAGGGAACCCAGTAAGGAGAAGGTTGACCCAACCAAAGAAGAAAATCCACAGCGCTATTTGCCTCTGTACAAATAAAACCTTTGAAGCATATTTGAACATATTTACAAGCCAAAAACAATCTGAGTAGTAAAATTCGGGGAGTGCAGGTGGTGACAGTCGCTTTCCAGTTTACAGTTTCCACTACCAGGTTGCTTATTCCAACCTCAACCGCAAAGCTAACACATTTCATCATCTCAAAACAAAAACCTTACCACCATTCCCCACAAAAAACCTCGAAATTCAACCTGTTTTCAGTGTTCACTTACCTTTCTCCTTACAAACTAAAACCACGAAATGTGAGGTTAAAAAAACAAAATCAAATAAAAAACACACACACCCTCATCGATGAAGCTCTATCGGGGAAAGGGGGATTTTAAAAAGGGAAAGCCCAAATCTAGCATATTATTTTCTTCCATTAACTAAAATTCCGAAAATCTCAAAGCCACCAAGCAGAGCATTCACCAGCACACATCAATTTTAGTTCTCAAAAAATTATACAGAGAGAATTCTCAAATGGAACAAAATCAGATCATATATATCTCACACTTAATTCAAGTTCTGCATGTACCATTTTACCATTTGGGATGTTTGAACTCACCTAAAGACTCAAGCACCTGCCGATTACAAGAACCAGGTGGCCGCCCTCTACCCCGCTTTGCAGAGAATTCAGAGGAAGGTGGTGAAGAATAGGCTTGTGTGAGAGCCAATGCCATGTTCCCATCTGGAGCATACTTTCTGGGTCTTCCTCTCTTCTTCTTACCCATCATCAAATCTACCTCACCCACTAGTCCTCCTCCTCCCAAGCTCCTCTCCATACTCATATTCATCATCTGAGGAACTATTTCGCCGCTCGGCACTGCTCCTACTCCACTCATCGGCGAATCACTCTCGGTGTTAGCAGTGGAGTTCGAAACGGTGCTCTCCCTCCCCTCCATGCAAATACTCGCTTTCTTGTAACAGAAGTTTCGAAGGAGAAGGAACAGAGAACAGAGAAGCAAAAACTGAGAGAGATGAAGTCGAAGAAGTCTGAACTCAGAGGAGAAGGAACAGCATTTTTCTTTTCCTTTTTTTTTGAAATCAAGACGTTTCTGTGCAACTCTCGCGCCACAAGTAAAATGCTTCAGTTTGCGAGTTGCCTGAAAATTTTTCAGAGAGGAAAATTAAAAAAAAATGGTAAAAATACAATTCTTTTTATGTCCAAAATACCCTTTTTCTTCTTTTGTCTTCATTTCCATTTCTGTGTAATAATGATAACTTTTTTCCTTTTTCTTAACCAAATTAATTACTGGAGCATGTCTTTCTCATGCCACAGTGAAGGAGGAATTCCTTCACCAATGCTATCACTACCCTTGGATGGGTATCTAGATATAGTGAAAGGAATTTTTGAAGATCTAAAAAGAGGAGGTGTAGTAAAATGGATGTATAAAGGTCGAATCCATCACATAACAAGTATCTCAACTGTACATCAGCTACATGCAAATAAAGTTAGCATTTACCCCTAGAAGGAAAAGAATTTCGACGAAAAATCTCGATTGGATATGGATTACAGTCGTGGATAGGCTCCAGATAAGTACAGCAATATCCTAGTTGTCATAATAACTTTCGCAGTAAATCCCGCATCAACTTAATGCAAAGCATGTGCAGGTTAAACTTAACGGCTCATCTTCTTCAGGCATTTGGAGAGGCCAGATATATATGTGCTGGACTAGCCATTATGACTCTACACATAATTCACGCGTTAGAACGTGCATAGCATGAGTAGCCTCAAGTGATGACTCCTTTTCACATCATAATTTTCGCAGTAAAACCCGCATCAACCTAATGCAAAGCTTGTGCAGGTTAACATAACGGCTCATCTTCTTCAGGCATTTGGAGAGGCCAGATATATATGTGCTGGACTAGCCATTATGATTTCTACCACATTATTCACGCGTTAGAACTTGCATAGCGTGAGTAGCCTCAAGTGATGACTCCTTTTCACATCATAATTTTCGCAGTAAAACCCGCATCAACCTAATGCAAAGCTTGTGCAGGCTAAACATAACGGTTCATCTTCTTCAGGCATTTGGAGAGGCTAGATATATATGTGTTGGACTAGCCGTTACGACTTCTACCACATAATTCACGTGTTAGAACGTGCATAGCGCGAGTAGCCTCAAGTGATGACTCCTTTTCACATCATAACTTTCACAGTAAAACCCGCATCCACCTAATGCAAAGCTTAAGTAGGTTAAACATAATGGATCATCTTCTTCAGACATTTGGAGAGGCCAGATATATATGTGTTGGACTAGCTGTTATGACTTCTACCACATAATTCACGTGTTAGAACGTTCATAGTGTGAGTAGCCTGAAGGTGATGACTCATTTTCACATCATAACTTTTGCAACAAAACTAGCATCAACCTAATGCAAAGCTTGAGTAGGTTAAACATAACGGCTCATCTTCTTCATGCATTGGAGAGGCTAGATATATATGTGTTGGACTAGCCTTTACGACTTCTACCACATAATTCACGTGTTAAATGTTCATAGTGTGAGTAACCTTAAGGTGATGACTCTTTTTCACATATTTACACAGCTAGATGTCTGTGTGTTGAATAGTGGTACCCAGTTGTTACAATAACTTCTGCTACATAAAACTCGTGTTGCATAATGCATAATATGAACAACATGAAAAAAATGGATTTTCTTTTCTTTTCTTTCTTTTTTTTTTTTTTTTTTTTTTTTTTTTTTTTTGGGGAGTCCCCGGTTACATAAATAGGGCCAAAGGCCCAAACAAAGGGAAGTACACTACATAGATGAAAATCCCAGAAGCTCCGTCAAAGGATCTCCTCTAATTTCAAAGGAAGACCCAAAAAGAACACCACAAAGGATTAGCCACCAATAGAGGTATATTTGACATCTAATCAATAGAAAGATTGACCTCCCTGTACACATGGCTAAAATGAATCAACCCCCCCCCCCGACTCACACACACACTAGCCAATGCTAAAATGCCCGAAATTATCTTCACTAATCTCCCAAACACTCCCATATGGCGAAAATCGAGAAGGCTAATAGCCTTAGCCAAATCAGACTCTAGGCATAATGGGACTCTCCCTAACTTCCTTGCCAATACAACCCCTTCTTTAATAGCCATCAACTCTGACTCTAGGACCAAGCAATTCATAAATCAGCTTTGTAAAGGCACCTATAAGACCTCCCTTGTGATTTCTTATCACGTCGTCCATCTTTGCTAAGTATTTGAAGAGGTGAGGTAAATGTATGATGGATAGTGGAATTTAGTTTTTATATTAACTTTTGCTATGTGAAACTCATGTTAATATAAAGCATAGTGTGGATCATCTGAAAGTAATGGCTTCCATTTGGATGTTTTGAAGAGATCAAATATGTGTGTGATGGATAATGGATCTCAACTATTATAATAACATCTAACACATAACCCTTATGTCAATGAAATACATAGCATGGTTAATTTGAAACTTGAAAGTAGTGGCTCCTCTTTAAGTATTTGAAGAGGCCAATTCTGCGTGCTAGATTGTGAATCTCAACAATTACAGTAAATTTTACCACATAAGGTCTATGCTAGCATATGGACAGTCTTAATTAACTCACATTGAATAGTGCTTCTCAGTTGTTATAATAATTTCTACCACATACATCTCATGCCAACATAATGCTCATTATGTTTAGCCTAAAGTAATAGCTCCTCTTTATGTGTTCCGTTAGGCTTGTGTGTGTATGTGTGTATTCCACAAAAGACTTGTAGCCACATAATAAATAGTATGATAGCTTGAAAGTAATAGTTATAGGTGTGTTTGTATTTATTGGATAGTGGATCTCAATTAGCTATTACAATAACTTCTGCCACAAAAGATTTGTGTTAGGTTAAGGCATAATATGGATATCCTAAAGACTGCAGGTCCTTTTTTTCAAGTATTTGAAGAAGCCAGAAATGTTTGTGTGTTGAATAGTGAACCTCAACTACTGCAATAACTTCTACCACAAAAGACCTATTAGTGTAATGTATAGATAGTTGAACAGTAATGACAACTATTTAGGTACTTGAATAAGCCAAATTAATGTGCCTATGATAGGTAGTGGATCCTAACTATTACCTTAATTTAATCCACTTAAGACTCGTATCATCATAATACATGGCATGAGTAACTTAAGTTTAACAGCTCATGTTGTTTATATATGTGTTAACATAACACATAATGTGGTAGCACGAAAATACCAACTATCTATTTAACAAATTTTATTACATAAGACTTATGTTAACATAATCCGTAGGATAGATAACTTGAAAATAATGGTTCTTATTTTAAGATGTATGAAGAAACTATGTCTATGTAAATAGTGGCTCTATACTATTACAATAACATATACTACATAAGATGTGTCAGCATAATACATAGCATAAGTAGTCTAAAAGTAGTGACTCCTTTTTAGGTCTATGAAGATGAAGTGGATACTAGCCATTTCTTCTACATAAGACTATTATCATCATAATGTTTTGCATAGATAATTTCTTCTTCATAAAACTCAAAGGAGAGGGACAGAGACAGAGGCTTCTCCAGGGATGGTCCTTACTTGTATCTAGGGTCATAAGTTCTATAGTACAATGGTGAAAAAAACAATGTGCTTCCTAATGATGATCCTAACTTATATCTAAGGTGCGCTATGTATTCCATGTATGAAAATTTTATAATTAAGTGGAGCACCCCTGTGGTGGTTGCTTCGCTGACATTCCGGACTGCAATTTTTTGCCGATATTTCATTCCATGCTTGTATCTAGGTTTATGAGTTAGTACAATAGAGAAAAGATAGTGTAACATTTTCATCATTTTTTTTAGTAATAATATGACTAAAAAGAGTAAGAGATCACTATTTAATTGCGTAGCACTTCCACTAACTCAAGACCAACGAGAATACACAAAGAAACATCAATACCAACAATTTTTTAAATTTTAGGAGAAACTCAATTATAATTTCACGCAAAGAGCCATATGACCAAATTGCATCATTTTTTTACCTATTATATTATAAATCATTTAAAAGAAAATCATGATCCTAATGGTGATTAGGACATTTTTAAAATTAGTTCATAGTCATATTTGTCCCTAATTATTTCAAATAAAAAAAATTAACTTATTAATTTTTCTTGTCAAACCTAAATCTATGTTGATTTTAAGAAATTCCATTTTAAGATACTTCCTTTTCTTCTTGTAACTTATCAACATTGATAGATTTTCAATCAATAGATTATTGAATTGATTTCTTGTTAATTTAGAGATAATTAACCTCAAGAAGTGAGAAAAAAATTTGCCTATATAAAATTTCCCAACACCACCAACCCCTTGTATTGGGGTTACTGTTAATATTTTGTTGAGAATTATCCAAATGGAAGAAACAGAATAAGGGCATAACTGGAAATGTAACAAATTATGTTCAGGTTCACCTACCTGAACTAAAGGGACCCGACCCGACCCGATTACACACCTAGCCAAGGAAGGAGTTAGTAAGGTTGGCAGGCGGTTTTAACTTTTAAAGAAATAGCCTTGAAATCCAAAATTTGTAGGTATTGGAAAATATATAATACAGTCAACTATTGCTATGCTGTAAAAGTTAATATCCCACTTAAAATATTAACCAAAATGTTCAAATCCCGAAACCTACGTTTTATATAATCCGGGTTTTCCCTTTCTATTTTATTCTTTTTTCTTCTTCTATTTTACTATAAAACAAACAAAGAATATATATATAAGTGTGCAAGCAAAGAAAAGGAAAGAAAGGAAAAGAAAAGAAAAGAAATTTTAGGTGTTAAAGAAAAGGAAAGGAAAAATTATGCTTCAAATCTGCCAAAGCAAACAGCAATTTAAAAAGCTGTCGGAAGACCGTTGACGGCCCGGACCTATTTGCCTTACTGTCTCTTCCCAATCAGAAACCGCAGACATTAAAGCTACTGATTGGATAATCGGATATTCTTTTGTATGTATACGAAATAACAAGATTTTTGTGTACCATGTTTCATCATCGTCGGATTGGAATCTACACATTTTATAGATTTAGATTCTAAGCCAACGGCATGTTGATATGGTCTGATCATGGGTTTTGTGAATCGGATATTGAACCCGAAACGCTCCCAACCTGATCCCAATTCTTGTTGCTCCGGAGCAGGCCACGAGCCATCCGTACTGGGTTTCGAGTAGGATTTGAGAACCAGAATTGGGAGCGAAATTGGATCCAAACCGAACCAAATAAGTCAAATGAGATATTCGTAAGTTTGACCAATAGTTAATCCAGTAACCAACCAAAGTCAAATACAAATTGATTGATTTTGATTTTTCGAAGTAAAATCGATCGATTGATACCCGTCAGGATAAAGGATCTGGACTCCTTATAGGGCACACACATAGGAGGTTGGGCCCACTGAGTAGAAGCAAGTTGAAGGATTTAAGAATCAAAATGGGTCCTATAACAGCTAAAATACAACTACCCCTCTTTTCTTTTGATTCAAATGGTTGGTTATAATTGTAGTAAATAAAATAATTAAATTAAGCTACTCCATTGCATTCTTCCAAAATAAGGCTAAAAAATAAAATAAAGGAAAAGTGAGATTCCCTAGTGATGAGCATGTGAGATCTAAGAGGTTTTGATAGGCATGCCATTAAATATAAGAAATAATAAAATTAGAAAATTGGGATTTCCAATAAACTCTAGAAATTAATGTTATCAATTCTGAAAGAGAAAGTCATTTTTGAGTAGAAAATGGCACACATGCCCACTTTAGTTTTGTTTATCCTCCATCACTCTTATTGATTTTATCATCACTTCTTTGAACTAAGTAGTAAAGAACAAAATTTTAAAGAAGAAAAATCAGGCACAAAAAGAAACAAGAACTAAAGCTGCAAAGTGATAATTAAAGTGATGGATATCAGAATCAAAAACCCTTTTCTGGATCACCTCCATGTGGGTGATTTTTATTGTTAAAACTTAAAACTTTCCCTCAAACTTCAGCATTTGAGAACTATTCCTGTGTTTTAAGTCCACCAATCACATTTGTTGAGACTTTATCAAAGTATATTAGTAAACAAAGTTAATATGAAAAGTTTTCAACAATTGCCTGTCTCATACTGATTTGTAACATTGATATATACCTCAGTTGAAGTATACCAGGCAAAACTGAAACCAACATGATCTGCAACTTCAAAGGAAACAGGGAAGTTCCAATTTCATGACCAAACAGTTGAAGCTCTAGATTCTTCTTGAATCTGAAAATTACAAATGTGAGATTTAAGAATGTCCTGAACAAGGAAACTGAAGCCAGAGTTGTATTGCCAAAGCAGAATTAGAGGAATTGTGTGAAGCACATATAAACTAAACAAAATCTCTATTGCAAGTTTGCAACTATGGCAGTTATTATCCATTAGGAAGTACCTATCCATTATCCAATGGTAGGTTCCATTTTATCAAACACAAGACATGTTGCTTATGGGGGCCATAAATCTTGATGCAGGTCATATGATTAGGGTAATCTAACAAGAGAATGAATATAAAAATGGAAGTGATGGTTACATTTTCTCTGAGATTGCTGAGAGACACACTGATGAGAGTTTGCAACCAGTAACCTGAACTACATATGGATAAATCTTTATAAGCTCAAAATCAACTCAGTAAGCCTCATTCAACTGATTCTGGTTGGCTATTTCCTCCAAAAAGTCCATTACAGTAAAAGTTTCACAACTCTTCTCCCTAGCTACTGGTTTAAGGACTCAAATCATCAGAGGATGAAGAGTGTTACAACAAGTGGATTGGAGTACATAGATGCATCAAGCACCTATTAAAGAACTCTAATACAGAAAAGGGAGGTTTCTCTTCAAATCAACTTGAAATGTGGGATACTTCTCTTTGTTGAAGCTATAAATATGTCCAAACCAGGTCCTGAGCATGATGTAACAATTATCAACTCCTCAATCCCATTAAAGTTAAATAATTTATCCATCACTGTAGCTATCAATGACAGTTTTATCCCTAACCCAAAAGAAAAAATAATAATAATTTCTAGGAGAACAGCTACCATCAAGTCTGTATCTGCAAATACCCTTTTGTACTTTTTATTCACCTCTGAAAGCAACTTAACCCTTCAATTATTCTGAACTTAGCATGCTTTGTAGCTTTAAATTAAAAAAGACACTCCTACTTGACTCTAAGATGCTACAGTACCACAATTTATTCCCCTTTAAAGTTAAATCAAAATTAATAATCTGATCCACCACACCTAATCATACTATTGAGTTTAAAAACATAAAGGATACAGTGCCTATAATATCCCAAGCTCATGACATATCTAGTTTAGAGATCGTATTTGATTTTCAAACTGTGCAATTTAGTCAAACATATGTCAAAGATTAGATTTGTCCACTTGCCTTGTGGTTTACTCAACCCCCTCAAAGCAAAAGATAATTAAATAAATAATGGGCTAATCCAGTAGCAAAACAAAACATTTTCTTAGTGAGCCAACTCATTAAGTTGGTACAGTTCCTTAATTAGGGGCTGTTCATTACCACAAAACCTGGGTTTTGAAGCATCTTCGTCAACTAACCAACAGGCTCCAAAAATCCTCACCAAATAACAGAAACTTCATGCTTGTTCTTCACATCTTAATGTGAGCAAGACAAGGCAGAATTCCCCAAATCAAAGTGCCCCTAGAACTCAATTTAGCAGTTCTCTTATGTAGGTTTAAATCAATGCAAGTTAGGATTCCCCCCCCCCCCCCCCCCCCAAAAAAAAAAAAAAGAGCACACACACACACACCATAGCATTACTATGTAACTAGCCCCTCCACTGAAAGTGAACTAGAATGTAGTTCAAAGCCAATGTTCCAGAGAGCATATCAGTCATCCCTAAAGTATGAGCATAGATCAGCCAAAAACTTAAGATAATAGGTTTTGAAAAGACCTTGAAGATACCAACATGAAAAGCTTAGATCAAAAGTAAGCCAACATCCAGCACTGCTCTTAACTTTCTTGGTGCTCACTTTACAGAGGCAAAAAAACAAACATGTTACAGAAATGAACAGGCTATAAAACTGAAACATGTATCCCATACATGAAATAGATTTAAAGTTAAGGGGATGAACTTTTAGGAGTGAGGTAACCTTTTCTGAGAGATGCCCTAGCTCTGCAATGCTACTATTTTATCCTGTCTGCTTCCTTTAATGGTGGCCGCTTGAGCTACCATAAGGTTCATCCTAGTGGAAGATCTCCATATCGAGTTTCAGAGCCAAACTCTGCAAAGCAAGGCAAGAAAAGCTTGTAGGAACAGAGTACAAGTGAAGAAAGCAACTCGGGTCATGGCTGCTATCGATAGACATTGGCAAGTAGAGTTACTAAGCACCCTTTAAGATTTGGGTCTTGCGAGTCCTACTACAGCCCATATCAGGTTGTTTCAATTTTTCTTCAATTCCAGAAACGTTCGTATGAATTGTTGAAAACGTTGGATTTTTAAAGAGCATTGCAGGGCTTTTAGGTTAAATTCGTTGCAGAGAGGAGAGACCATGATTCCTTTGCTGATACCAGATCTGTCTGTAAATGATGTACACAATCATCATCATCATCATTTGCAGATAAGTATAATGAGTAAAACCCGCAAGAGTCCTAAAAATATAAAGAGTAAATTACGGAATGCAAGCATTAGTGAAGCCTAAGGAAGAACCCTGGATTCCAACAACAATCACAGATAAAACTAAAATTTACTCTGGTTTGGGAAGAAAACTTACATTTTTCTATTATTTTCTGGAAGAACAAAAAATCTTTATGTCATTCTTCACCTTAATTCCTTTTCTTTAGGTGGAGAGAGAGAGAGAGCGGGGGAATATTTTAAATAATAACTCGACCCCAACAATGTGAAGGAACCCAGAATGAAAACCAACAGCTCAAGCTGAAGGTACAATGGAGCAATACAACAAAAACCAGAGCTCAAACAGAGGGCCCAGGAAAGCAAGATCTTTACGTAAAGAGTGTTCCCACAAAGCATCGCAAAGAGTACCTTTGATTCTTAGTTCTGTGCTAACGCCAGAAACGGTCAATTATTCATGAAGAGCATAGATGCCTTTGTTCATGTCCAAAACATAAGGCTGTTTTGGTTGCGAGTTTAAAGAAAGTGATACTTTAGAATCCACCCAAAGCTCTTACATATTTGAAATATACGCAGTCATGAATACAGAGTGACACTACATAACCATATCTGATGTGGTTAACTAGTTAATTACAACAGTATGCAAGATAATGACTACAAAATGTTCACTTTTCCCTTCATATTATTCCACTGATCTTCACTTTTACCCTTCCCACTGAGACACTCCTTTTTTTTCAGTTTTTTAGTTTCAATTGCAATACAATTAAGGGCCACGCAGAGCTGTAAGCACAGCGACAGATACTTCAAAAACCTGATCAAAATTTCTCTTTTATGTTGGCTGTAGAGTTGCAAGTGATAGAATGTCACCCTCTCAACTGCTAAAACATGAGCAATAATATTCGGATCAGGCAAGTTAAGAACCACAACAAAATTAGAGAACACGGTAAATCCGAAATTAGAGCTCCAACAGAGAAAATATGAAGATCAGTGCGAGTAATTTAATCCTTTCCATATTCCTGCAGATAATACCAATGATAACAACATCCACTGCACAATATCTTAGGATGATGATCTTACATGAGGATAAGTAAATGTGTCTTACATTATCTCAGAGAATACATGGACCCTTGAACAATGCTACAATGTTTCCTTTGTTGCTTGTTCAGTGACAACATAGGATACCATTAGCACAATTGAGAAAAATATTGAAAAGAAAAAAGATGCACTAACGTTTCTCCTGTCATCAAGAATACGAGACTGGAACTTGCAGCTTTGCAAAATAGATTAGCAGCTCATTGTGAAAGTAGACCCACCATGCATTTGACTCTACTTGCGGTAAGAATACCAAAATGGGATTGATAACTTACGAAAATATTGCGATCAATCCACTCATAAAAATCTACACACGTGGTGCCAGGCGTCATGGGTTTGTTGCTGCATTTAAACATGGTTTTCTACTTGACAATACTTGCAAGTTGTAGCCGCAGGTTAGTAGCACAATTATCTCCATGCCCAATAATACTTGGAACATGATGAGCAATGCAGATCTATGAGAAGAGCATTTTCAATTCCTCCATACGTGCAGTACGAACTTCCTGATCAGTCAGAGCACCAGAGATTATCCGTTGCTTTCGGGCCTGCACCGCTTCCATTCTTTCTTCAACTGTTCCCTGCCACCAGAACATGTTCATTGTTTATCAATGTCTCCAAAGTACAAACCCCATGCTAAATTACCCTGTCAGTCACGTTCTGGGGAACAAGAGGCCAAAATCCAACACCAGGAGTCAGTCAGCAATTTAGCATAGATGTGCTTGTGGCCTGATTAACCACTTCTCCAACATAGTACTTATTGGTTTATCATCCATATAAGCTTAACCACCCACCCGATCCCCCAGAACCCAAGTGCCAAGCCGACCCCCTAAAAAAAGAAAGGGTTTCCAAGCGGTCACTAATTCATGCATAGAAAAAAGCCCACGAACATTTAAAAGATTAGGTTAATAGGGGTGATTTGGTCACAATGTCCAATGAATCAGAGGTTCAGTCCCAAAATCTAAATTTTAGAAGATTTGGGAGAAAGATATTGAACTTCTGGCTTCATATAAAGCAATAAAACATGCCTCTTGTGTAATCCATGAGTCCCATTGTAAACAAGTATCCATGAAGCAATATAAACACTTCACCTAACGGCCTTCAAAACCAAAACAAGAGAGACAACTTGTGGAAGAGGGTCCACGTTAAGAACTAGGAACAATCAGCTCCATTAACAAATGATAAATGCAGCCTTAGATGATACCACCGCAACCCCCCCCCCCAACAAACACACACACACAAAAGAAGAGCAAATAAATAAATAAATAAGAATCAGGTTCATGCACTATTAATGCTTCAGACATTAAACCTAATCAAGCAACCAGTTACTCTATCAAATACTTGTCATCGAAGGTTTAAAAATATTTGGACCTCTACTTTGATTAAAATGTAGAAGAAAATTGTACCTTTAAAATGAATCTTCTGATTATTACCCTTTTAGTTTGACCAATTCGATGAATACGCATGACAGCTTGTTCCTCAACAGCAGGGTTCCACCATGGATCCTATAAGAGAGACAATAACAGGACTGAGCTTATCTCCTGCCAAGAGGAAATTAATCAAAAGAAACAGAAGTAGGAAACAAAAACTAATCTCAGCTTGGCATATAAAGGGAGATGGAAATTCATGATTATAGGATAAGAACTCATCCCATGCACAAGTGGGCACCCATCTACCTCTAAACACGAGAACAAACTAGATTAGCATTTTGTGAAAAAATGGCAAAACTTTCAAAACCTAACTGCCGAGCCTTGGAATGGGAGGAAGAGTATATGTAGTTCACCGATGGCACTAGGCAGACACTCAAACAACTGCAGAATTGCATTTTGCACAACCACACACCCAACTTAAGGATGAGTTAATGGGTCAACAATCAGAGAACAATGATTATCATTTAAACTTAAAAACCAATTTGTAAAAATATTTAAATTACAGCATAACTTCTAACTTCAATAACTCATTTGAGCCTAACAGAGACCACGATGTTGAGATTTATAATGGCATGACTAAGAATTGAACTCCACAGATTCTAGGGATTTCACAAGAATGTTTCAAGGGGAAAATAATGAGAAAATTCAATTCTTGGTCACTATAAGGATGCCTCACATGCACAGAATTGCATGTTTAGGAACCAGAAAGTACAAACACATCTAAGCACGACATAAAAGAGATTATTAAGTGATCCATGCTGGCTCAAAAGTTGGCATTTCTATCAAAAAAATAATAATACCACTTGTGCAGAAGCCTTCACACCAGGTTCACCCTTTTTATTCATGTCGAAGTATGGAGCCCCAAGTGCAAGCATAATGCCATAATTCATACAACTGGTTGACATGAAGCATCATGGTTCCATTAGCCAATACAAATGCCAGTTGTTTATGAAATCTGCTTTCATTTTCCAACTTCTTTTCTGCCTCAATATATTTTCCAAATAAAGTTACAGGACAGGTTTCTGGTGGGTTTGCGATAACATAACTTCCTGCATGGCAACCCAGTTACCCCCAGAAGAAGGTGGACATGGCATTATCATGTATACACCAATAAAATTTCAAACCAACCTGAAATCTTCACAAGTCGTTATACTGGTCAGCAAAATGACCAAGAACCCAAGGAAGCTGTGCTAAATAAGGACCATTTTAAAAAACAAAGAACCTCATACATGAAGGACCACATGGTGGAGGGGTAGCTAATCAGGAAAGCTCCCCATTTTTCCAATTGTCAGAGTGCAAATATAAGTCCATCTATCAGAAAAAAAAGGGGGCCCTGCTGGGTAAGGATATCAATGTAACCCTCCCAGCAAGATGTTAAAAAACTGATTGCTTGAGTTCCTGAAGTTCATTATATCAATAAGAACTAGCCACCACTAGCTACCAAACCCTATATTGTTTTATCTCTCAATATCCTTATTCCTTCAGGATCTTAAATTGTGAAGTCAACAAGTTCTATACTAGTTTGTAAATTTTCAAAAAGTACACACATGATCCATCAAGATTTGTTTTGATTTTTAATTTTATACCCTTTTGTGGTTTTCATCAGACACAATAGCATATCTCTAACCAGTAACAGTTCCCTGTAATTTGAAATTCCAAATAGAATCATTTCACCACAAGAAAGAAGGCTAGAATGTTCTAAAATACCATAACAAAAGCACTGGAGGCTGCTGTTAGGTTTATTCCGACACCACCAGCCTTCAATGACATCAACAGCACCTGTGGTTTTAGTATCAATGTTCAAAAGGTTAAATCCTGTTCAGCATATCACCCAAAAAAAAAAAAACTATAGAAATAAGATTTTTCATCACAAACCAGGATGTCACTGTCCTCCGAAAATTGCTTTATTACTTTATCCCTTTGCTGTTGATTTAGAGTCCCATCCAAACGAACAAAATGGAAGTCATTTCTGGCAATAAATTTTGAAGCAAACAGTGATAAATTGCAATTGTATGTGACAACGTTCAATAATTTTCCCCCTTCTCAGGGTGTGGCCACCATAGTGTTTCAGAAGACAACTACATGCGCTAAAACAGGAGATATGTATGAGCCATTAAAGTTGCTATGTCGGGGAAAAAAAGAATCAATACTTCTACTTGTTCAGATAGAAGAGTGGCAGGAATGGAAAGATAAAGTCAGAGATAAAATGAATTCACATGACAGGCAGGTAGCCCCATTAGTCCACCAAATGAAGCCAGAGATAAAATGAATTCACATGACAGGCAGGTAGTTCCATTAGTCCACCAAAAGAGGGCAGAAGGAAATAGATCCAAAAGATGAACAACCACCAATGTTTGCAGCAGTGGGAAGTGGACATTCAAGCACTTGCAAAAATAAAAAGCATCTAAAATTTAGAAAGCTGAGGCTCGAATCAGCAGAAAATAGCAACTAAAGTGAAGTAATAGTAAATATAAGCCCGAGGCCCATGTCTCTTTCTTCTATCTTTGGAAAGGGTAGAGTTTGAGCTACTTTCCCCCACATCCCCTGAATCCTTTCTAGATGTCCCAAATTTTGATACAAATCTACTCCCTGTCAATTTGACTTAAAGATTGGCTAGGCCTTTCTTTTTACTATTTTTCAATATTTTATATAAGATTGTAATAGGAGCAAGTATTAAAACAAATTGATAAAAAAGGATTTTCACTTTTGATGATTGCTACCCATGAGATACAATGGCAAAATGTTGAGTGACCATCTTCCTCTTACTACTCCCCCCCCCCCCCGTGGAACCCCAAATGATGTAGCCTTAGACTGAATATGATCCGCTAGGGGCCAGTCTTCCAGGATCCCAGTCCAAATGGTTACGAATTTAGGTTTTTGGGTAGTTGATAATGTTCAAAAGAATATAGGTTAAATTGGTTGGATGAGGATGAAACTTGTATAGAACTCAGGTAATGATATATGAGGGTGATCCCTGAAGTATGAGACTGTTCTAATGGTTAGATTGGTGTATACCTAAGTTTGAAATCTGAGTTTTTTTTGGGGGAGTACAAAAATGGAAATAAAAAAAAGGAATTTAGGGTTGGAAACTTGGTAGGTTAGAAGATTCTTGGGGAGGGGCAGGCCTTGGTGTGATAGTCGGTTTGACCTCAGTTGTAACCTGAGGTCAAGGCATTGAAATAGCCTCTCAGCAAATAACTGCTGAGCTAAGGCTGTGCACGAAAATCTCCACCCCCTCCCCCAACAAAAATCCAACCCCAGGACTCTGCTTGTGCAAAAGACTTCTGCAACAGTTCACCCTTTTAGAAGAAGATTCTTGGGGATGGGGTGATTCAGCTTACTGCTGATTTGAAGAACACCAACTGATATGTGAAGCCCTTGATGAAGAAACCACATAAGAGAGAGAGCGGGGGAGGGCAGGGGTGAGAGAAGATGGTCACACAACCAGCCTATGCCACTATATGTGTACCTAACCAGCAAAAATAAACAAAATTCAATATTTAATTCACGGCTCAAGTGCTCAACTGAGCAATTACACCTATATTTATAGCTGAATTGGCTGACTTTCATACTTAAACTAGGACTCAAAATTGGAAATTGACTCCAAAATAGACTCCTACCTAAAACTAAAAGGGGAAGGCCTAATCTAATCCTAAACCAATTAGGTAACCTAAACTGACTAGAAAATTGAAATAATAAAAGGAAATAGATTTTTAACAGGACTCTAACTAAACCAAAGAAAGAGACTCGTTTTCCTACTTTCTACCCATATAGGCCCACCAAGTTGGCCAATTATAATATAAACCCACAAAATCAAAGGCCAAATACATATATGGTCCACTCCTAGAAAGAAGCTCAATTTAGTGACGATTTTGCATCACCCCACCCTGTTCGCCCACCTTAACCATGGATCCAAAATTGGTCCAATTATATCCAAGAAAAACCCTAAACTTCCGCATCCATATCTAACATGCTAATTCCATAAAACTTAAATTACTGTTGTTTTAGCAATCCAAACCTCACCATATATTGATCACATTCTCCCCATATCCTCCCAATAAAACTGTTTGTATTTGTTTGCATTCTGAATTGCCAAATTCCTAGAATCTCATCTCTTCACTTTCTTAAAACCTGGGAAAACCCTAACTTTTTCTGAATCTCCAAATCCAGCATTCTACCTTACCCGTGAAACCTGAAACTTAACTGATAGACTCCCCATCCCTCACTAGTCATAAATACCATCAGACCCTAACTCTGACCTAATACTAGTCTTCAAGTGGGGCCCACACCCATATTCAACTAAGAGAGCTTATCAATTAGTCCCAGATCTTGGGAATTGGATGTGGCATCAACAGACTGCCAAGAAGCAAAAGGGTTTTGCCCAACCATTTCAAGGCTCAAAAGGACAACGGTTTCGGACAATGAATGGCCTTCAAGAGACGCATAAGTTGGAATTCTGTGGGCACACCTGTTTTGGGCTGTCCGTGGTTAGGAGAGCGAGTGCCAGGGATAACAGACTGAGAGAAGAAGGGCAGGTCTCTGGTGGAGTAGAGAATCAAGGGAGGACAGTAATTAGTAGTAATGGCAAAAAGGAAGCTGCCCTCAGCAACAGGTACCATATCTTGACAAGCATAGACTCACAGATCTTCATACTCCAACCAAAAACCTAGCAGACCAAGCTGTGGAGGCCTCTAGCCAAAGGTGATGTCCTGATGGAAAGAAATTGTCTCCATCTTTAACCGTGATGGAAGTAAGATGGTGCTCAAATGCAAGAGTTCAACACATGCGAACAAAGGCATGGTGATCCTTTCCCTTGGTGTACCCGTATCAAAGAGGAAGAAGGGTACCAAGGATAGAGTCAATGACACTCAAACCCTAATTGCCCCATCAATTAAGGGAAGGCCAAAAAGAGAAATCCATGGAGGTATAGAGGTCAAGTCAAGAGGTGAAGCAAGAGCTGGCAGTACCAAAGGACAAGATGAGCTAGCAACCCACTTGCCATCATCCTCCTTCAAGGATTCGAAGCTGTCTTGCTCATCATCAAATTTGAACATACCACCATTGCCAATTATTAAGTTAGTTCCCATATCTCCTTGTAATACATTGCTTTGCGAGGAACAGCTTTACAATGTGAAACTCTGGATGGCTTTCAGGGAAATGACCAACTGGAGAGTTCTCCAAAAGACTAGCCTCATAGTCAAGCAACCCAGAGAGGCAGTGAGCAGTTTTCAAGTTTCCAACTCTGCATGGGGCAATAAAATGGATGGAAAGACAATCTCCAGAAGGGGCTTGGCAGAATAGTGCAGGAGGAAGATGGAAGTAAAATTTCGAGTAAGAAACACCACACAAGAGAGACCATGGAGGCTGGTGTCAACCATCAGGCTAAGAGGTGAGTATTCAATCCAAAAGTGAAAAACTAACATAGTAGTTTAATAAAATTGCAATTTAACTTCCTTTAAATTCTTTATGTATAAAGAGATTACCGAGATAGAGGAATCTGAAGAAGGTCCAGAAATGCCGTCCACTGACTAAAGACAATGCTTTTGGATCCAGAGGAACGAAGATTTTCTAATTCCTGCAGAAGAAAAGAAACTTTGGACGATTCCACCCAGTTTTCCTCAACATTAATCCGGAATCGACTATCAGTTGGGGCAGTAATAAGTTCTTGCCTGTTGATGGTTTTCCTGTAAACCAATAAAAAAAAGAAGGGGGGGGGGGGGACTAAAAGGTTTACAGGGAGAGACTAGTTTACAAAATCAATGTCTGATGGCTGTCATAAAGAACATTAGAATGAAAGGCAGTGATAATAGCAAGAGATGTGGATTTTGGACATACCTACAAACAGGGCAAAGACCAGAAGTAGGACTTCGCCAGCTTCCCAAGAGGCATTCTCGACATAAACGGTGGGCACAAGGTGTTAAAACTGCATCTTCAAAAGCTTCAAGACAGATTGGACATTCGCCTTTTTCTCCTTTGCGCAGCTCTTCCACAACCTCCTGAATGTAAGCCTTCGACGGCACATCCCTTGAAACTTCTGGGGTATCTTCACCACCTTTAAGGAAACGTCTTGCAAGTTTATTGAGATCAGAAAATTCTTGAGTATCGCCACGACTGGACAAGTATAACCCACCAGAAACAAATGTCACTGTAAGTTATTCCCAAAAAAAATTATAATCTAAGGAAAAAAAGGAAATAATTAACATTATAGGTGAATATATGCATCTGACTGTTTACAGTTCTGGATAGCTAGTAAAAATCAAAAGAAACGGTCGTGATGATCAAAAAACATGAATGTAATGCTCAAGACCTTGAAAGCAATTAACAACGAGAAAGAAATAAATCAAGGGATGCACCTGTGAGTCTGTGACCCATTTCAGTTACATCTAAATTTAAGACTTTTCTGTCTCATATTTCTTTATGGGAAGAATATATCGGGAAAATGGTTAAAAACACAAAGATGAGAGTTTTAACATTTATTGAAGAGATCACCCCAAATGGGATATTCGAGGCTGCAAAATGTTTAGTATCGTCAAAGGCACGGTTGCAAGGACAGTAACATCTAGATTTAGCTTGTCGGTGAACTACAGATGTCAAGTCCCACAGCTTACAAACTTTCCCTCATGCAGTACATTTACTGGACAGGCATGAGCCCATTTGGCACCCAGCTCAAGACTAACCAGGTGCAAATCTGGTTTTTGTCCAGTAGGATATTTAGGCATTATTTTGGATTGATCTTGTAATTTTTGTTTGAATTTTATTTGTTTTATTTCGAGTTAGATACACAGGAGATCAGATTTAATTGTTCAATTTCTTGGTTTGACCTGCCTTCCATTTTCATTTTAGCATTGGATAGGAAGTCTTTTCTTCAACATAATTAACTGAATTAATTATATAACAGAAAGTTTACTTGAATCATCCACAATGGCTGTGAATTGCATGCAACCAGATAATCAATCATGCCTCCCTCTTACTCATTCTTGGTTTCATTTTTCTTCCTTATCCCAGGTATATAGATCGATCATGCCTTCCTCTTCCTTCTAATCTAACTTACATCCTTCTTCCTTATCCCAAGTACAATACCCCTTCATTCTTCCATTTCTTCTTTTCCTCTGTATTTTCTTCTCACATTTGATGACTTGTTCTTAAATGAGAGTAACAGCCCCATATAGTTGAATAGATCACCCTGACCATCAAAAAAATTAGATCCCCCTAAGTCTTCCTCTTTCATTATCATATTTGGGAATCATTATACTTAAGCTAGAGCAACCTAAGTCGCAAAATTCATATCCATTGGACCTCGAATTAGAGTCCCAAACCGAAACTCGTCTGGATCCTTGCCGTTACTGCCAAATCCGATTGCAGGCCTTATCTCCCAGTTAATCATTGTAGTTTTCACTTGGTAACTAAAAAAAAGGGGGTAGGGGATTTTGGACGCTATCCTACAATTTCATTAGATTTGTACCCAAAGGAGATATTTCCCTTGTATTTACTACATCAGGTTGATCGGTGGTTGCTCAGCATCATGAGTTGAAGAAGCCATTGTTACCAATTTGCATAACCCCTTGTTTCACAAAAATAAAGAAAGAATTTATGCTCTGAATTTATCTACACACTTGATCTTAAAGCTAAGCCATTTCATTTTCTCCACACACACACACACAAAACAAAACAAAACAAAAAATTCATGGATGAATTGTCCCCAGAAGGTTTCATTAGTCTGGGTGGGCCCACAACGACCCAAAACTTGGGTTTCAAACATAGAGTTGCATTATAACCCATACAACAAATTTTTTTCCAACGATGGGCTGGTATCTCTTTCCTGCATCCACCACCCTGTCAAAAAGAAATAGATTTCTTCCATATTTCACTTTATTTCCTTTTAATGGTAGCTTCAATTAGAAAACCTAAAGTAATAAACTTAAAGTTGCTCACGAAGCAGGAAAATCCACCTAGCTGGACAGCCCAATTTAATTCTTGACATGGACACTAGAGGAACCAGGCTGCAAAAAACTAAAGATACCCAAAGCAACCTGTCAGCTAAAGGTCCAGCAACTCTAAGGTTACCTTTGAGAAGATCAAGTGATCAACCCCTCGAATAATTTCCCTAATTTGAGCTAACTCCACAAAGTAAACCTCATAAGAGTAGCAACCCTTCCAACTATATATACCACTGAAGCGCATGAACACTATGAGGCTTAAAGGCTTAAATGTGATGTAATAAAAGTACAATAGACTTTCACAGATTTAAAATAACATGTAATATATAGCAGTAGACTGGTAGCAGCTCCAGTAATGTACAATGCACCTTCCACTTTCTTGCCAACATATTATAATCCAACTGAAAAAGAAAAACTTTGAAGCAAACCTCATCACAAGAAACGGATGATCACAGCATTGACGAAGACGCAAAAGTAACTCCAAAATGGAAGCATAATTATGTAAGACTCGTCCTTCCTCAACAAACTGGTCAAACTTCACCTGAATGGTGGACCAGGAATACATAGGTAAAAGAAGTAGCAATAGTAAAATCACTGAAAGGCACAACCACCTAATTAACGTACCTTTGATCTTTTAAAGAGAGCATCATATAAGTCCTTCTCAGCTGCTGTGGGTTCACAATAAATTACCTGAACATCAGCTGGAGGGAGATCCAAAATTGGCCTGTTGAAGAACAAACAATAATAAGAAGAAAAAACATGCCTAGCCAGGAAGAATGGAAAAAACTGCCAAGGAGCTACATGTGATCCTCCATTTTCTTACCTGCCCTCTCTATCCACGGTAGACTTTGTTCGTCTCAACATGATTGGCCTTAATACAGACTGGACCAGCTTCAATCCTCGCTCATCACCCTCCTCAAAAGGCTTTTGAATGAGTTTATACCACCTAGACAGGACAATTTTATTTTTAATTGTGTCATCTTTGCAAACATAGACATGTTTACAGACAAGATTCCAGAAATTTCTATCACGAGGGAGGGGGGGAAGAGAGAGAAAATGTCACTAGAAAACACTCTTTATCTAAGAGGGAAAGAACCCAAGCAGAATCTATGTAACAATGGAATGAAAGCTCTATCTAAGAAGATACCTGATAATAACTCCTACCAGAAACTAAATAATATAGAAAATAAAGCCAACCGTCCTCCCCGCAAGAACTTATTTAAATGAACTTAATGGACTGAAAGTAGGACCCATGACTGGATTAAAACTCCACCAAGAAGGCCGGAATACTACTGGCCATGGCTGGCTTGATGGGCCTTCTCCTTCTTTGAACTACAAAGCTATTGGAAGACATGGAAACAAAGAAAACCACCATTAGCTACTGGTACTAGGGAGCACATAGGAATTGTATGACCAAACCCTGCAAGATTCCCACAAAGATGAATAGCCCGGGAAAAAATAATAAAGGCCCCTGCAAATCTTTAATGATTTTTCCAACCAAGAAGGCCAGCAGAACCTGAATTTTCTTTTGGGCTAGCAGGATTTGCTGATGTAAACCAGAATTCAGCCCCCGGCCGAACTCCTGGAGTGGACCCCAAAGCCACTCCAAAATGGCACACCTAGGGCTGGCTGAACCCTCTAGGAGGGGTAGTTTGGTCCATCCCAGCCCTAATTATTTGCCAATTTAAATTTTCAGAATTTTTTTTTCAATTTTCAGAGGAGTCTTGATCAGTTAGGCCTTAGGAATCTAGTTTGAGATAAAGATAAGCTCTCGAGTCTTTGGGATTCTTCTTTAAAGATAGACTTTTATCAGTCTTTATTTACAAGAAGAATTCCTTTAGTATTTAAATCTTAGGAGGAATCTATTTTCAAGGAGATTCCATTAGATCTTTACTTACTTATTTGGCAGGTTGAGATTGATGGTAAGGGGATCCTAATCTATAAAGGAAATCCACCTAGGTTTAGAGTCTTTTAGTAAGCTATAAATAAGTGTATTCTTTCTTTGTAAGTTTTTTAAGTCTGAATTATTTTGAACAAGAATAGTTGAGGACTGTGGTCCTGTTTAAGGGGGCCATGGAGGATTTAAAGTAAGCTTCTTCTTCAAAGATCAGCAAAACACTCCATCTAGCACTCTTCTTCCAGAAATTCTAACAAGGCTACAAGTAACAACCCCCAGCCCCTTCCCTCTCTCCCTTGCCATCTCACAGCATCCACAGCCCCCTTCCCCACCTCCCCAAACCCCTGCAATGCCCTCCCCTACCCTCCCCTGTTCTGGGCAACTCCCAAACTCCATCCCCCTCGCTGCTGCACCTTGACAGCAGCTTCCCTAGTCCCTCCACAACATCCCTAACCCCCTACCCTACCCCTTACGACCCTCTCTAGTCCCTCCCTACACCTCACCTCCCCTATGGCACTTCCCCTCCCTCCCTCCTCCCTCTCTCTCTCTCTCTTCTCTCTCTCTCTCTCTGTGTCCCCTCTTCCTTGCGATAATCCAGAAACAGAAAATCCGAAAACAAAGAAAGAAGAGAGAAAGAAAGAAGGAAAGAAAGAAAAAAGAAAGGAAAGAAAAGAAGAGAAAGGAGCAAGGACGAACTAGATGAGATCCTTTCCTTCCCAAGATCCATTCTCAAAAACAATTCTATTTTGAAACCCTAAATTTCCCAAATCCCACAAACCATAACCATCCCAAAATTCATCCTAGACCTTCCCATACCCAACCGCAAGTTTCCTGGCACCTTTGTTACATCCCATATTAATATAATATTGTAAAGGGATAATTACTATTGCCCCCCTATACTTTGATTTTATTACTATGTATCCCTGTATTGTGCAAAATTACTAATCCAACCTTTCCCTAATCTTAGGTTTTGTTAAAATTTTAACCTTCCCATATTTCTGTGTTAACCAAACTTACTTATTTTGTTAAATTTAAAGTTAACCAAATTCTTCAGCCCAAATTAAAAAAAAAAAAAAGGGGGAAATCAAATTTGAAACCACATATAATCCATTTGATTGCCGGAAGATTCTGGGCAAACCCTCAATTTTAAGGAATTCTTCCAAAAACCCTAACCCTAAAATTGGGTTTTACATCAATTGCTCTCCATTAGACTCTTTGTGTACCCCCATCTTCAATCCATTGATCCATTCTCAATTTATGGGAAGAATCCCCAAAACCAAGATATATCCTATGCAAAACAACCAAAAACACTCTCTAAATCACACTTGCTTGAGATGAAATGGGTAAGCAACATCATCGCACCATTGCTTTTAAGAAGTCCCAAGCATCTCATTAGTTTTCAACAAATCAATGGCTACAATGTAAAAATCACATAATTTCCTTGATTTGAACAGCTCAATTGCACAAATAGATATCTCAAACTCTAGATGCCTCTGAGTAAGCTTTGTCCAAGACCCGAATCACAAGTATTTTATGGAGAACGATTTTATTACAAAACTCAACAAAAGGAACCCCACCTAACTCCTCATAACATGTTTGCCTGTTGCAGATAAAATCTCTCGTTACAGTTTTGTATAATACAGATCATGCCCTACTTCTAAGTTATAGTTAAAAATTTTCGCTCATCTTAAGCAAAACCTCCCAATTTCTTTCAATAGTACAATCCATAAGGCACCTCTGTTGTTGTTTGTTCCCCATGTTAGGCTCAAGTTATTAAGGGCATTGGAGGCTCAAGCAACATAAATGCAAAGAACATAAAGAAGGAAGAACATGCCAAATGCCTGCAAACTCATTCTTATGGCCTTGATTCATGTTATAAAACAAGAACCTTAATTCAGCATCACCCAATTATATGAACATGATCCTTGTCTTCCTAGAGCTACTTGGTTCCATCGAAACATTAAACCTAGACAACTGAATCCATCCAAACATGCTTAGACGAGCATACAAATGCAAGGAATATGGAAACCTTAAAATAGACCCAACAACCAGAAATTCCCTAGCTTAGTAGGAGGTCCTGAAACGTAAAAGCAACAAAGAGTAAATAGAAATTGCACATATCAAACAAAGAGTTGCAAAATGTACCAAGCCCAGTTGCCCCATGGTTCGACCTTCAAAAATCGTAAGAGACTATAAATGTCCTCCAAGCTATTCTGCCATAGTAAAATAACTCCAATAAGATATAAATGCTACAAATAAGTGACAAACCAAACATTTCAGGCACATGAGAATAAATGAAGTTTTTGTTGGTTCAATGGAGCATCATATAAGGCAGCCATATTCCAAATAGATGCATCAATTAAGGGAAAAAGGACCAAAACACTGTTCACGTGACTGTTCACATGAACAGTCTCACAGCCAATACTTGCCTTTTTGGGGATGATTTCTAGAAGATTCTGTGGACCCGTCAACTGGAAAGATTTTATCCTAATATAGTTTTTAGTTTCTTTTTCAGACATAGAAAGCATGTTTTATTTCATTGTAATAAAACCATAAGTAGTTTCTAATTTCAGCTATTATCTTATGAGTTCCTGTTTTGATGTTTATAGGAATTTTCTATTTCTCAAGTTTCTATTTTTTAAACTTTCCATTTTGTAATGTTGTAATAGACCATTTTCATTGCAATAGAAGACTTGGAGAAATTGAAACCCAGAAGCCTCATTTATGGAGTGAAATCCATGTTCAACAGCTGAGATAGTTGCAGATGAGATGGCCCAGAGTTGAGATAACCCATTCCGCCTACACCCTTTCTTCTTCTAATTTTATGTTCCTATTTTCTACATATACATGTGTATGTGTGTTTTGGCTAATTTTTCTTTCTTTTTTTTGGGGGGGGGGGGGGGGGGGTTGATGTGAACACAAGGACCCCCTGGCAAAACCCCAATGTGGGCCCCAAGACCCTCAACCAAGGGTTACCGATCTATCTTTATTTTTTTTTCTTTGGTTTAGTATTTTGTGAGCAACAAAAGAGTCCCAAACCATTTTAAATTCTTATTTGAGTTGTTTTTGAGTGGGTTTCCACTAGTTAAGTTGGGGATAAGACTTTCTACAAGAAGGGTTCTTATCTTTTAGGAGTTTGCCTTTGATTAGAACTTATCTTTATTAAGTGGTTGTAGTTTATTTAGGTAGGGAGTCTTTTCCTAAAGAGGGACTCTTATAGATAAGTCAGTCTTTTATTTCAAGAAGTCTTTTATTTTAGGTGGTAGTTAAGTTGGTCTCTAAGTCTTAGTTGAGTTTGAGTCAAGTTCTTCTTTCTTTGTAAAGGCTATAAATAAGCCTCATTGCTCATTCTAATTCTTAAGTTGGATTGAATGAAAAGTTATTGAGTAAGGACCGGGGTTCCTGTTTTGAGGGGCCTCGGCGGATTTTAGAAGATCTACTTCAATATTCAACATCATTCAAGTTTCCAGTAGGTTTCTTCAAGCTTTCTGGATTCTGTTCTGCAATTTCCAGCAAGTTTCCACAAGCTGCAGCCATCAAACGACAGCTCCAGATCAATCCCAGGTTAATCCAGTCCCCTCCCAACCCCATCACAGCTTCCCTACCCCCTCCTCCCTCTCACGCAAGCCCCCCCCCCCCCCCCCCTCTCCCCCCTTACATCTGCAGGTCCCCACCCACCCCATGCCAATCCCTTTTCCCCAGCCCCTCTAGCCTCCTTTTTTCCTCCCATTAGGATCACACCACCCCCTAGAAGACAGTCCTACTGTTATTCCATCAATTAAACCCTGTTTCCCTAGCTTTAAGAAAATTCTACCCTTCATCTTCTTCCTCTAATTTCTGCAACTTTTCTCAACTTCTGAAAACCTTAAACTTATGCAATTCAGACCCTCCCCAAGTCCCAGAATCATTAAAAACAGGTTTTGATATTGCAGAAACAGCAAGGGCACCCTCTTTCCAACCCTAGCCCAAACCCTAGTTTTCTGATTCTGTTAAAATTTCAGATCTGAATTCACAGTGCAGCAGGGTTTTAGAGTAATAAAATATCATATAAACCCAAGGATAACCATTCTCTTATGCTAAAAATTCCTGGACATCCTTTAGAATTAGGGAAACTCCAATACTACCCTTAACCATAAATCTGGGTTTAAATCAGGGGACACCAAAGCATTCGAGTTATTATTTGGTCTTCATCATTGAATTGAACCTGCCTGTAATTGATCTTCCGCTGGTTTCCCCAGTTTGAATTAGGAACCACGCATCTTTTTTTGGGTAGTATTAATAATAAACATGCTACATAGTCTAAATATAACATATAAAAGAGACTACATAGTCTAAATATAACACATAAAAGAGACTCATGAATAAAATCCTATTACTTGAAATTGGGAACACCAACCAAACAAATTCTGCAGGAAAACACACAAATTTTCCAGAGCATTTTCAGTTGTAACTTCTGCTTAGTTGTTCTAAAACCAGTGAATCGTATGCAATAAAAGCAGTGCTGGGCCTTGACAACTGCTGTTTAACCAGCAAAAGGCATCTTCAATATCCAAATTTATATTTCCAAACAAAAACTCACCTGAATAGGGGTACCAGTAAGACACCACCGACGATCAGCAGTTAGAGCAGCCACAGCAATTGAAATTTGGCTTTTAGAAGATTTAATGGTGTGTGCTTCATCAAGGACAACTCTAAACCACCTGACTGAATAAAGTCCACCATTGCTTTCAGCATTCTACAAGAAATAGGTGAATGGAAGAAAATAACTATGTCAGCCTAGTAGCCCAGTTACAGCTCCACAACATCTATCTAAAAAGAACAAGCATCTCACTCTACCTCTGCAGAGTATTCAGAAGCTAATACACCATACGTAGTGAGAACAACATCATTCTCAGCTAAAAGTTTTGTATCCTTTGGTCTGCTTTGACCATAATGAACATAAATTGACAAAGATCCAGGTTTTGCATGGCTTTCAATCTCTGCCTGCAGTCAGAATGCAAAATAAGAGCCTTTTCCCATTACATTCGATATGAAGAGTTTTATATGAGAAAGAACCAAATATCTCAGTACTAGAGGCAAAAAAAGCAGAAAATCAGAAAAGAATAGCCTACTTAATGGTAGATGCAGGAAATAAGCATACAACATGAACCCAGTACTTCACCTTCCATTGGCCCAGCAGAGTCATGGGACAAACAATCAGGTTTCCACCACCAACAAACGAGGTCCTTGATTTCATCAGCTTATCAAAACCAGAAAACTTGGTAACTTTCTTTCTTGGAGATTCATCAGAAGCACTGCTGACTTCACTATTTTCAGTGGGAGCCTGACTCATAAGATAACCACTGGATGATGCCCCTCTGTCAGTATATGCAAGCAGAAGACCTATTGTCATAATGGTCTTCCCAAGCCCCATTGCATCTGCAAGGATCTTCACATGCATGATTGGGTCAATTTGCAGCAAAATATAACTAAAAAGAATTTCATATATATATAACTAAGATATGGGGAAGACATACTCCTCCTCTTGACATTTGGAGGGTGCTGGGAAATTCAGTTGTAGCATCCCCAGAAAACGCATTCAAATAGACAACAACATCCCTCCTAAGAAACAAAAACAATAGCAACGTCCATTCCATCAGCACGTTAGAAAACAAACATGTTGAGAACCCAACATACCTCTTTCCAATGTAATATGCATCCCAACATGGGTGCATCATAGTCGCTGCTGCCTCTTCCAGGCACCCTCCCTTCTCAACTTGGATCATCCAATAGAGAGCCTGTTTCTGGTAAGGCCGTAGTTCACAACATAATGTATTTGGAGGGTCCCATTCCTGCATCAAGTAATATGATTGGAATCAACCTCCAGGGATTCAATTTTTGTGGGCAAAGGATAAGAGTAAGGAGATGATTTGGCATGCTAATACCTCAAGCTCGGAAGTTTCTCCAACACTAACAATACTTTCAAGATCAGAATTTGAGATGGACTCCTGATTGTTTTCGACAGTGCTTTCATGAACTGAGGGCTTCTTAGATTTGTCAGCATGAAAAAGCGAAGCATGAACTACAGAACTGTCCTGTTTAAAGCACGATTACTGCCCAAACCCAGTATCACAAACCTAAAAAGAATATATTTAAACATAGATATTAGCCATCACCTTTGACTCTAAGGGTCTCTTCCTTGTGTAAAGTTCCTCAGGGGTGAACTCTGCCTGGTTACGAATAATCATGAAGAAGAATCAGAAGTGAACCACAAACATTGTCATGTCAATTACAAGTTGCAGCAAAAAGTAAAAAAAAACAAACAATCAACTTTTTAAGCTAAATGCAACCAAAACGGGAATCCTCACCTTCTTGAATGGGACAAGTCCAACCAACTTGAACAAAGTAGGGAGAGGATGAACAACTGATTCCTCACTGACATTGCGTGTCAACTTCGGTGAAATATGGCGGCGCTTTTGAAACATTGAAGTACTAATATACACACTGTACAGAACATTTGATGGAGAATTGTTCATATCAAGTATTAATCTAATAAACTGAAATCACAAGAAGCATTATGATACTCCTACATAATTCCAGATTTGACATTTCTTTATAACATCTATTTACCTTGGCATACCTGACAGACAAAAGGATCGTGTCCATAATGCCAAGGACATCTGGAGCATATTTACAACACCCTTCAATACGGACCTTCCTATCATTCACTAGAGGCAAAAGGCACCGGGCCCATTCATTTGGAATTCGACCAATCTATAAATGCGAGAGAAAAGAAGCATTAAAAGAAAATGTCAAACCAAAACAATCCACAAAGAGAGTTCAGACAGCCAAACATGCTACACACCTCTACTGAATCTTTTGTAGAGAACCTCACAATTTCTGAACAAGCTGCCGCCGCTCGTCCTCGCCCAGGGAATTTGGAAGTTGAGGGAGACTTTGACTGCTTAGAGGGGAATGAGAACATCACTTCATCACCAGCTTTCAGCTTCCTACCTTTACAGGTCGACAAAGCTGGTAATTCAGCATCGCCAACGAACCACCATTCAGTGGAATTTGACGTAGAGGGCTGCAGGCTCACGGGTTCTACAAAAGTACGCTCAGGCATACTACTAGTACGTGCCCCAGCCACTTCAGAAACCAACAAGCAATCCCGACTCTCATTACTAATTCTCTCTGGTTTTTCGACAACAGTCATTTCTTGCTTTGACGTTCTTGAGGAAATTCCAGGGCTCCTCCGAGCATCAGTTCTTTCTTTGTTGCCAAAATTGGGCGTATCAAAGATGATGTTAATGGCAGCAGTGACATCGTTGTTACCCATATGAAGGGCACGTATAATATCCATATCCGTAAAATCATTACAAATTACAGACCGTACGGCAGTTATCAATTCCTCTGTAATCTTGCTCCCCATCTAATAAGCTCCGACCTAAACCCTAATTCAAATTCAAAATTGGCTCAGAGTCTAGCAATCAGGAAAGAAACCAAGGTATCTGAAATGCCAAACCAGTGAATTTTAAAAATTTTAAAACTAAAACCCTAGTTACAAAATGCCAGGAAACCCTAGAACTTCGTTACAAATGGTGCAGTGTTGCAATTCTGCAAATAAAAGAAGCAGAGAAAACCTACCTTGGATTTGAGTTTGGTGATCGTCGAGGGGCCAAGCATGAATCTATGTTGCTGACGGAGGGCGATCGATGGACGGTTCAACCAGTCTTTGGGTGTTTAAATATTGGAAACGAAGCAATTAGCTCCTTAGGCCAAAGCGGCGCCAAAGCTCCCTTTCCCGCCTTTTCTTCTATGTTCTTATCTATGTTCTTTAACAGTTTTCACAGTTCCCGGTTCTACCCGAATATCTACCCGTTGTGCTCTGTGACCCGAACTCTTGCTATCCATGTTCCTGGTGAGCCAGCGAAGTTAACTCGGGTAGGGTTTAGGGCATACAATGATTAATGGACAATCCAACGGTTGAATCCATATGCTAATGCCCAAAATTGAGGACTTAAATTTTAGAGCAAATTGCTCTAACACCCCCAAATGGAGGAATTGGCACTTCCATCTTATGTTTAAAAAAATAAAAATACTTTAAAATTGAATTTTTATTAGACACATTAGTCCAATTTGTCATTATAAATTATTAAACCATTGTTTATTTTCTTTGAGTTTCAAAACTATCCTTATCAAAATAGGATGAGGAAAAATAAATAAACAATGATTTAAATGTTTTCTTTGAAAAAATATACTAATGTGTCCAATGAAAATTCAATTTTGATGTGCTTGTATTTTTCAAACATAAAATGGGGGTATTAATGTTTTAAAGCCTCCATTTTAGAGTGTCAATACAATTTACTCTTAATTTTAAGGGTGTCAATTAACTGAATATCCAGTTCAGTTTAAAGTTGTGGAAATGATATCCAAATCCAGGCCGCCAATGTAGTTGTAGACTTTTTCATTAGGTTGGCCATGTTAGTCGAGCATCTAACATCGTCTCTTTAATCGATCACAATGACAAAGGGCCAATAAGTATAGGGGAGGAGGAAACTCAAACCTGAGACCTCCTTAATCTTGGAATTTTATCAAGTCCATTTCTTTGCAAAAAATTGACCATCAATTTTATTCTAGATGAATGACATATGTCCATCAGTCACATTAAAAAGTTGAAGTAAAATTGAAAATATATAAATTTTTTTAATTTCAATTTAATGTAAACCTTTAGATGAAACTGATGGATATGTATCCTTCATCTAGATAAAAATGAATGATCGTAATCAAATTTTCCTTAGTCTTACTCCTTGATACGAAAAAAATTACACCGAACCCGTCGGACCGGGTTCGAACCTTCTGTCTCGGTTAGACCACAATCGAGACCCACCTTAACCTAATATCACAATCGAATGAGGGCGCCGCACACTATTGCTATCAGTCATAAACGACCTCCCGAATCTTGCGGTAGGCAGAGCTAACTTGTAGGAAGCAACTATCGTCAAGACGGAGAAGGAATAGTGCTAAGAACAATAACTACCTACACCCTCGAATATATAGGGCAAAACCTTATGATCGGAGAGTCATCTGAAGAGATTGAGAATTCACTTAACGGTCGAAAATTGGAGGTGACATCTATATAAATGAGTGATCCACTCACTCCAAAGGTATCTGAATTGTTTCCCCACTATTCATATTCATTTTTAGACCATGCATTCAGCCAAAGCATTGTGATCAATTCAACAATTGACTTAAGCTTCGGAAGTGGTCTTCCGACCTCAGTGGTCGGACTACATCTAACCCTGTTTTGTAGATCATTCTCATTAATCCAGAGGCTTAACAATTTCTAGACGCATCACTTCTGGGTAGAATATTGTGACGATTGTGCGGAAGCACATTGGGATAAATTGTCTTGTAGTATTTGAAAACGATAAAAAAAACATGTGATAAGAAATCATCTATAATAGAAATGATACTTTAGTCAAACAGAAAAGCAGTCAGTTTTCCTTTACGAAAAGAAAAAGGCCAAAAAGACGCATTAGTGAATCATAGCACCTCAACAATATTTCTTTTATAGGTTTGAAAAGTCAAACTCTAGAAAGCAGTCAAGAATCACAACAATCTTCATTTTATAGTAGTTTCCGAGAAACATAAACTGACCACCGTATCATATATTATAATCAAGCACATGGTTATTTTTAAGAATTTGTTTTTATACAACATTAAAGAAATACATATCAACCTCATTGGTTACCCATCAAGTGTTTTTATTAAAAAAAATATAAAAAATAGTGTTTGTTTTTTATAAACGAATTTTCTTTTCTATGCATTTATTAAAATATATACTTTTCTATGTATTTATTAAAAGATCTCCCAACTGACCTGACCTGTGACAGTATCAAAGATGTATTCATGGTAAGACGTATCGGCAAAATATTGCCGAAATATGACAATATTTCGTCGTTTCAAAAGGTGGTGAACCGAAAAAAGGGTGAAGTTGATTTTATCAATAAATCACCGAAATGTCGCGTGATATAGCTGATATATTACCGAATTATCAATTTCTCGCAATATTTTTAGGTGAATTTTTGCTCAAATTTTCTTTGTTTTTCCTCTCACGTTTCTTGCATTCTTTATCTATTTTGCTTTAACCTTTGATACTTATGCAGTGTGTGCGAATAAAAAGGCTAAAATTACTCAAAATTAAAAACCTAAATCTAACTAGTAGACTAAAAGTGGCCAAAAAACACCCTGAACGATGGAATTTGGAAGTCAAAACGACACCTACTAAGGTTTGAAGTTTTACAGTAAAATTGAGCAAATGTTGATCAAGAACATCAATGTGTTTATTGGCCTCAAATTAGACTAAACAACAAATTTCGGTAAAAAATGACATAAAATACTCACAACTTGTGTACGCTTTACTTCTTAAGGGGATTTTATTTTAACAACAGGAGAGAATTTTACTATTAACTAGTTAGAACATTGATGGACTTTTCGGTATATAATTAAGGGGATTATTTCTCAATGCGCTTTTATATAATTAATATAGGCGGTGCTTCGCCCCTGACCTCAAGGGAATTCGAACTCTGACCTCCTATGTAGAAGCGTTGGGCTTTGCCAACTGAGCCACCCTCGGGGTTGGGGGTAAAGAATATTACATATACCGTCATAGATGATTGAATCATAACCTTTCAATTAAGAGATATTGGTCATTACCAAGTGACATGACCATTGATGATGTTACGGTGTGAATTCTTGTGGTATTTCCAATGATCTACTCATAAGGGAAATCAAAAGCAAAAGTCACTAAGAAATGGGTATGAAACCTAGATGGGATGATCCACAACTCACGCTCTAGCTTTTGGATTGTCAATCTCTGAACCTCGATATATGGGGCTACAGACCTCAGGGTTGGTTGTTCTTTATATTCTTCTATGAGAATTTTTGTGGTCTATCCAATGGTCAACTCGAAATGGAAGTTGAAAGCCAAAGTCACTAAGAAATGGGCATGAAGCTTAAATAGGACGAGCCATGACTCACACCCCAACTTGTGGATTGGCAAAGTTTGAACCATTGTATTAGGGGCTATGGAGCTCAGGTTGATTATTCAATATATTCATTTCGTGTGAGTTACTGTGTTCCTATCTAATGGTCTACTCATAATAATAATAGAAAGCCAAAGTCATAATGAAATGTGTTTGAAATTGAAATAGTACGAACCCCAGCTTCTGTAATTAAAAAAAAAATGAAATGAACCACAAGATCTGGGGCTATGGAGCTTATAGTTGGTTGTTCTTTATGTTTATTCTGATGAATATTTATGTCAAAACATTGTCATTGTTAATAAATGCATGAATGAAAGACATCAAACTCACTGAACAACATAATAGAGTATTTCAATTGCTTGGATTTATGAGGACAATAAAATCCCAACAACCTGAATGGTGTATATAGCTCCATGATTATATTACAAGATGAATGAGAAGTAGTTTCATGACAATGTTTCCACTAATAAGAACAATAGTGTACAATTACGCACTTCTAGTTTTGATATTGATTGGTATCATCATCGCTAATAAAGGAAAAAATGTTGGTGATAGTTGTGGTATCACCCTACCTGTGGTGAGATGCTTATAAGGAGTTTGATCACACCAAATGTACCGTAGATGTACATTTTGTTAATGCGCTTTTTGTATTACAATCTATATAATTTCAAATAAGTACTTCAAAAGTTGCCCGGGTTGAGCCCTGCCTTTTGTAGATCCCTAAAGATTCCATTTTGAATCAGTCCTACAATCCATCTGACGCCTTGTGGCTCAGTAGATATACCTGCTCAGTAGATAGAACCCTCATTTTGATCTAGGGTTGTAGGCTCTAGGTTTTTTTTTTTTTTTTTTGGTAGAAGGCTCTAGGGTTGATGTGCACATCATTTGCTTCTTCCCCCCCCCCCCCCCCCCCCTCTCCTTAGTTAAACATCAGTTACTTCTTACTCTAGACATATTAATCCTTTCCAAATAATGCAATTTACATGTCAGGAAACTCCCACGACCTTATATCTACCATATGGAACAAATCAACCAACTTTCATCACAAATACCGTTTAAAAGAAATTTTCTCGTTCAACTCTTAAGTACGAGATTTTTCATAAAGATTTGCTTGGAAAATCCTAGTCCAGTAGACAATAATCAAACTCAACCTAACTACAATAATGTAAAGCCAAGACATCATTAGGCAAGTAAAGAAGCATATAATGCCATCACAAGTCGATGTCATTTTCCCTCTAGTTACTATGTCAAGCATCATACGATGGAGCCTGTGAAAATTTCGGATTAGGGGCATGTGAGCTGGCTTTTTTGGTTCGTAATTATATAATCAGCTAGCCATCAAATCAAAGAAGATCAATTATCCAACTGGATTTTTTAGTGAGAGGAAGTTGTGTAAAGTCTATGAAATTTTCAATCCATAAAATTTAGAGGTTGTTGCTGTAACAATTGCCAATGAGCTCCATACCCTAGCTAAAGGAATGTAGAGTATCTCACCAAGCCATGCCCATAGCAAAGACCAAGTGCCCAATTGTTATAATGCCTTGAGTAGCACCATGGTCATTGGCCTTGGAAATGCATAATCCCTAGCGACTCTTTATGTCACATTTTTAGATGTATAGGTATTGAAAAATAAGTAGGAAGAAAATAAACCCAAATTCTAGAGAATATTAAATACCCACATGGTAAATAGTGCTACATTTGTTGCATAACTTTAATTACATAAATGAAAACTTTTGAATCAACCAATCATAGAAACATTTAAAATGCTATCATTCTGAATAGAGGAAGAAAAAAACAGCACGACAAACACAAACAAAGAAAAGAGCAAAGGAGCCACAAAGACAACAAAGTAGGTCAAGATAGAGCAAAAAACCAAACGAGAGCCAGAAAAAGACACAAAACCGACAGCCAGAACCAAGATCCAATGAAAATGCAAAAAAAACAAAAATCGAAGCAAGAGCCAACAAGACAGACAATGAAAAAGGCGAGAGAGAAGCAAACAAGCGAGAGAAAACGAGAAGAGAGCCACGGGCGGCAAAAGGGGAGGCAAACGCAAGAAGACACGGGAAAACATCACGGCGAAAAACCACCACACCACGATCAACAAACAGGAGAGAAGCAAGTGCCTGTCGGAAAGCCGCCAAAGCAAACCACCAATGTCGAGTTTGAAAACCACACAGGAGGAGAGGAACACCAAAAAAAAATAAGAAAAGAAGAAAAAAAAGCAACATCTAAAAACAAAAAAAATAAAGCCACACGTAAAAACAACAAAACAAAAAAACAAGGAGAAGGACAAGCACCAAAGGAGGGGAGAAAAAACATAAAAGAGACAAAAGAAAAAAACAAGGCCGGACAACACCAATGCCAAAAAAAAAGACAAGAAAGGCAAAAGAAAAGGGGGAAACAAAAAAAAAAAAAGGAAAAAAGGGGCAAGATAAAAAAGAAAAAGAAGCAACAGGAGAAAAAAGGAAAAGAGGGATAAAAGAAGGAAAAACCCACAAAGAACAAGAAACAACAAAGAAGAAAGAAACACAAACCAAAGGACAAAAGAAGGAGGAGGCAAAAAAAAAAAAAAGAAAGAACCAAACAAAAAAAAGAAAAAGACAAGAAAGAACCAAAGAGAGAAAGCAAAAAGGAGAGAAAACAAAGAAGAAAACGAAAAAAAACGGCGAAGAAGGAGAAAGCCCAAACCAAGAACCAAAGGGAAGGGAAAAAAAACGGGGAAACCAATGTGGAACACATGAAAAGATGCTGATTGGCTTCTTGAGGAAGACAATTTTTGAGGGCATAGTCTGCACAAAATTGAGAAAAATCAGGATAGTTGACGTAAGAATGCTCTAAAGACCCCTATTTCAAGCTTTCTTATTGGTACTTTGATGGATTGTTGGCTTTATGGATGAGATTGTTGAGTTGGATTGAATGGAAAGTGTAATCTTACTCCATATTATTTTTCATAACCCCATTAAGTGATGAATCATGCTATCCCTTAATTTTTAGACCAATTCATAATCTCTAGGATGCCCGCAGACAACTCTCTGACAACCAAATTAGGGATTTTGTGTTGGAAACTAATTGGGGTGTTTGGAATGTGTTTTTAGGACATAGATGACATCCTATTGAAGCCCTATAAGTCCCAAAAAGTTTGAGTTTTGAAATAGGGCAAGAAGAGGCTTTTTGTTTTGAAGCCTATGGGCGATTGACTGGGTGAGTGATTGACCATATCCAACCAGTCCCCTCTTTGGGTGAGGTGAATTTGACTCATATGATGCTTAGTCTTGTTCCTAAACTTAAATATAATTTAACCCTTTTGTTTCTAGGTTAGTTGTGAGATGTTTACATGTTTTAATTGTAGAATTCTTGAGCATTGGTGATTACATTGTAGATTAGCAAGGGATGGATGCATTTTTATATATCATGTTGTTAATTTGATTTAAATGCTTGTTAATATAAATTACAATTATTATCTTATGAACTGTGTGAGACTTTGCACGATAAATGGTAAGTTGATATTTTATATTTATTTATTATTCAAGCCATTTCAAATTATGGTTGTGAATGTGATGTATTGGGGAATTGGGTGACAATGCATTGCATGTATATCAACTCAGGGTTGTGGGTTCACCCATTGCTCTTGGTGCCTTCACATTCATTTAATCAGTTATGTGCATCATACATAGGTGTATAGATGCATAGCTAAATTACCTTATTGAGTACTACTAACCTTCTAATAAGGGTATTGAAGCCGGGTAACCCATGAGGTCAGTGGCTGGGTCCTGTGTGCATCGAGTAAGCCCACTGCCATCATGAGATGGTAGGGTTGCATATGTATAGTGTTGGGCTCGTGTCACTTTCAGTGCAATGTGCAATTTTCACCAGGAAGCCACGAGAGCTTCCGCCTATGCATTTGTGGATGACCATAGGGTTGAGGAATGAAATATAATAGATGCATCCCATTGAGGATGCCATTCCCATGTGGAAAAGGATATTGGACCAATAAATGCCTCATGTTGAGGAAATATATCTTGACCACATGTAGTATCAGATTATATGACTATGAATTGGACCTAGAGTTATCCTTGACATACACCAGTTCTTAGATCAAATGGTGATATGAGAGAGTGATGATCTATTTCCTAGCCATTGTTCGATGAGACTTTATCCAACTACCGCGGAGAACCCAAGAGACTCCTCTTGTTAAGGGAGAATGACGATACCGTTAAGAGGAAGCTAATGTGTAACTTAATGTGTGTTTGAGCATAATTGCATATTCATTAATTTATTCATCTCATTTACATATATACATAGATTGTTTATTGAAATGTGAGATGGATGCATGATATATGGTCATGTTGACCTCATTGAGTTTTGTTGAACTCAATCATTTTTATATATACTTTTTAGATCTTATTACATGTTGTGAAAATTTTACCATTCCAGATTATGTGCCACTAACCAGGCAGTATGACATTTTGACAAGTGGAGATGTGGACACCCATGGGGATGCGTGTCCATCCTTGGACAACTCATAAGGTGTTAAACCCTTGTGATTACTGTTTGATTTTGAGGTGTGATAGAGTCTAATTGAAATTGTGTAACTCTTGTTTGGAAAATCGAATGATTAAACTAATTTCTCACAAACCTTTATTGTTGATGTTGAGACTTTCGTTGTTTGATATTCACTTCTACCTTAACTCTGATTTACATTTGTTTATCTTTTCGGAAGAGTATAATAACTTTGTTAAATGTTACTTTTATATTCTTTTGTTTTTGGATGATATTATATTGTATCATGGTTGTGGATTGGCTGCGAACCTAGGTCCTATAGTGTGCATCAACCCCACGGGCATTCAGGTAAGTCCAATATTAGCTGGATGGGGTGTGACATTCACATCGTATAGCTAAACGGTGCCAAAAAAATAAAATTTATATTAACTGAGAGTCAAAATTATTACCTAGTAAGCCATTGAAGGGATTCTAAAGCAAGAGCAAGGTAGATTGCCAAGAGTTCCGTGAATCCCATGCAATTAAGGAAAGAATCCAAAGAAAAACATGAAGAATAGAACCGAAACTCAGAAGGGAGACGACTCCACCTGGGAGAGGATTTAGGAATGAGGTATGATCGCCATCGAAGAGTCAGTTTCGCCGTTAAAATATGGGAGAAGGAGTTGGTCAAGTGAAGAGAAAGATTATCCCGCACAAGAATAGAGGATTTGATTAAATAAATGAGAGAGATTATCGGCAATAAGTCCTTATAAGTCGAAAATAATATGACAAAAAGTATATGATAAGTCATTATAAGTGAGAAATAATATGATAATTTTTTTAAAAAAAGATTAACTAAAATTTAGCTAAAGTTCCTTATTAATACTCTGGTTTAATTCCTAAAACTTACCAATAAATAAAAAAAATCATAAATTGTAGCTACTATTTTTAATGCATTTTAATTTTCTATTTTTTTAAAGAATTTACTCTTCAGAATAGTAAGAAAGCTGAAAAAATAATAGACAACTTTATCTAAGAAATAATAAAATTATATAATTTTAAATAATTATATTTGTCCAATAAAAGATTCGTTAATTACTAAATATTTTTATATAATAATAATATAATGCTAATAAAAAAATATTACGATATTATATTACAATCTCTGGACGTAATCGTCATATGCAGAGGAAAATTAATTAAATAATTAATGTAAAAAAAGCTCCATTAAATAATCCCCTGTTGCTGCTGGTGGTTTGTTCTCGTTACGGCGTTACCCTTCTTGTGAGTTGTTAGTTGTTACCACCAAAATCGCCTACTGGACTGATTACGTCTTTCCAGAGTTTTACTCGATCAAGCTTAACTCTTCTCCTGTTCACACTACTCAGCTCGTCTCGCTCGCTATTATCAGTTAAAATGCGAACTGATCTGAGTTTCGCAACACCACAGCAGCCATGATTCACTGACTAGTTAGTTCCAGTGTGTTTACACCTCACACATCCACACACTTTAGTCTTCAAGTGCAGCTTCGCAGCTGTTTCTCTCCCAATCGCTTTATATAAAAGCCATTCTGCTTTTCTCTTTTTCTTTCTACTTCTCTATTTTCTTTTTTCCCGAATCTCTTTTTTTCCCTCTTTAGGGGAGAGATTCGGTGCCCTTAGGACTCGTTACATCATTCTTCTGCAGAGATTCTTCAGTGAGGTATGCCAATTTCTTCCTGATTTATACTGCTTTTATTTGGCATTCTTAACGCCGCTACTTATAGACCAAGATCGACTTTGAGCTTCTGTGGTAGATTCACGATTAAGGGTTCCGCTTTTTATGAGTGCAATTCCACGTGAATTGACATGAATTAGGGTTTTTTTTGGGGATATGCTCATGAAATTCGTCGTTAGCAAAGTCATTTTCTGTTTTAAATAATGATCTGGTTTTGCTGCAGTAATCGCGAGATCTACTGTGGAAGTGGGGTTTGGGTCTTGGTTCTTGGAGCAAGATGGTGATGGAGTCTTGGTTTGGTGGGTGGTGGAAGAATACCCGGAAGAAAAATCCTGAGCCTGGGAAAGTGACCATTGGGGTGTTGGCATTTGAAGTTGCGAGCTTGATGTCGAAGGTGGTTCATCTATGGCAGTGTTTGAGTGATAAGCAAGTTGATAGGTTGAGAGAAGAGATCATGAATTCGGTGGGTGTCAGGAAGCTTGTATCAGACGACGATGAGTTCCTAGTGGGGTTAATCTTTGCGGAAATGGTTGATAATCTGGGGTTTGTGGTGAGATCTGTGGCTAGGCTTGGGAGGAAGTGCAGTGATCCCGTTTTGCAGCGGTTTGAGCATGTATTTGACCAACTGGTCAGGACTGATGAGGATCTTTATGGTTGGGAATTAAGCTGGAAGAAGATGCATACGAAAGTTAGAAAGATGGAGAGATTTATTGGCGTTAGCACAAATTTGTATCAAGAGTTGGAAGTTCTTACCGAACTGGAACAGAGTCTTAGGAGAATGCAGGCAAGTAATGATGACCCAAATCGGATTAGCTTGGTCGAGTTCCAGCAGAAGGTTGTGTGGCAGCGGCAGGAGGTAAAGAACCTGCGAGAGAGATCTTTATGGAGCAGAACATATGATTACACCATCCTTCTCCTTGGGAGGTCTCTGTTCACAATATTTAGGAGGATCAAACTTATGTTTGGAATCAGTCACAATGACTCCATAGATGGATTTTATGATTCAAAAGTTTTGAGGTCAGATAATCTTTCTCGAAGTCATTCTGTTTCCACACTGACGCAAACATCAGTTCATCCATCTGTGAAAAACCGACCTTTGTCCTCTTCAGGTCCTCTTGGTCAGTCAGTTTCAAAATCAGGGCCTATTTATTCAAAATCAGGCCCTATCTCTATATCTGGCATGAAAAGGGCGAGCAACAGGCATCATCATACTCATGAGAACTCGTCTACACCTCTCCATGGCAAGAATCTACTCTCAAAAACAAAGCGGTTGACTACTGTAGGCCCTTTCAAAGGATGCATGATGGGTGGAAGTGACACTCCAGTGTTGCAAAGCTACACACCTGTAACTCATGGTTCTCGGAAGTCAAATGCTATTTATTCTGGAACTCTCAACGAAGTAAAAGACGCTAATGCAGAAATGCTTCCTCAGAGCAGAGTATTCCATACTAATCTCTCTCTCTTTAGTTCGAAGCACAGATTCCTGAATCCTTTTCCATCAACTCTTGGTGCTGCTGCTTTGGCACTCCATTATGCAAATGTTATCATTGTAATTGAGAGACTAGCAACGTCTTCTCATCTTATTGGTCCTGATGCAAGAGACGACCTGTATGATATGTTGCCCACAAGTGTACGAATGGCGCTGAGGGCTAGGCTAAAGTCATACGCCAAGAACATGGCATCGTCCTTTTGTGATGCTGGTCTTGCAGCCGAATGGAATGATGCTTTGGCAAGGATACTAGAATGGTTGGCACCACTTGCTCATAACATGATAAGGTGGCAGTCTGAGCGGAATTTCGAGCAGCAGAATTTAGTTTCCAGGACAAACGTGCTTTTGGTACAGACTCTATACTTCGCAAATCAGGCAAAGACAGAAGCTGCAATAACGGAGCTTCTTGTGGGTCTCAATTACATCTGGAGATTCGGGAGAGATCTCAATGCAAAAGCTTTACGGGAGTGCACTGGCAGTGGAAACTTAGACGACTGTTTGGTTGTGGCTTCTGGCTGAATATCTTCCAAAGATTCTTGGAAGTGTTTTCAAAGGTCCAGTGGCAGATTTCAGGAGCACGGTACCCATAGAGGTTTGACCAAATGTAGCTCGAACTGAAGTTCATGATTTTACTCATGGACACAGTTTCCAATCTGATGAACCCTGGGTCATCTTCTTGGAGGAGTGAGTTGCATGTTTTTCTATTGAATTTTTTGGTGCCATTGTGCTTCATTCAAGAAGTTTTAAGGTACAACTTCAGGATCCAAGCTTTGAGTTTTTCCCTCTCTTGAGGTTAAGTATGAATTTGCCTCTTGGGATGTTGAGATGGCTGGCACAGGCTGCCTATCATGAATCATATTTTGACATTGTATCCTTATCCACCATGGTCTTCCAGAAATTGTATATTGATAGCAACCTTCAGTGAATATGAAAATTTTACCATATAGAAGCTTATATTTGCTTGCAGCTAATTATGGAATATGGTGCGGTTCAATGTTTGCTTAGTCGAACCAAATGCTTGCACTAATTCTCATGGTATCACTTTACCCAAAGAAGAAAAAAAATGCTCATGGTATCACTATCTAATGCATTCTGGTTGTACTAACATACTCTGTTGGATACTTTATTCCTTAATTTGCTTGCCACCCACTTTTCAATTTCGAATGTTCTGATTTCAATATATTCATGCTTTTCTGTATAGTTTCCAAACTTAATAAAATAAAAAACGAAGAAGAAAAGAAAAGAAAAGAAAAAGAGAGTAGGATTGAATTTGGAGAAGTTATCAATTGCATGATTTAGGGGTTTGGACTTTTAAGTTCAGCTTATCTTTTTCCTCAATAAAGTTGAAAGAACAAAATAGCATCTTATTTCTTCCTTCTTCTTCTTCTTTTTTTTTGTTTTTTTTTTTGGGGGGGGGGGGGGGTGTGTGTGTGGTAATTTCAGTTGCTTTTTGAGAGAATCTATGCTCTCTGCTCAGACAACATGAAAATGACTTCTTTAAGAAATCAACTCAGATGCTTACTGGTATGTTCTTGAGGATTGATAAATAATTGCAAATGTGACCTAGATCTTTAAGATAGTGGTAGATTTTTATTTTTCAATTAATCATGTGAGTTTCTTTTGAAGTCTAGGTATTTATTTTTCAAACTTGGATTTTATTCTGATTCTATCTGTTAATTACTTGTTTTATTTTAAAATATTTGGAATAGTGTTCTGTTCTGGTACAGTGACAGATCCATTTTTCATCCCTGGATCTTTCAATTTTATAGCAAGCTTATTTGTTTTTTCAGATTCCATTTGTTTTGCTGGTTCAGCGTAAAGCTATTGCTTAATATTACTTGCCTTAAATATTAAGTTGATTCCTGTTGATAGATTTTATGACTCTTTGATAAACCACCTGTTTAGTTTGAGTTGCACAAAAGGAACATCCAGTTTCCATGTTTCCTTACGTTTTGCATTATACTTGGTACAGATCTATAAGGATGCTGCTGCCAAAGCAGTGGTTTGTAAATCTTTTGTCTGCTCAATTTAGTTTTAGGGATTTATATATTTGAATGGAATTTTGATGCTTTGTACGTGATTTAAGAAAAGCTATTTTTTTAGAAAAAGAGGGGGGGGGGGGGATGGTTGGCTTTTTTCTTGTTTGGGTTTATTTGTGTTTGCTATTTGTTTTTATGCGTATGGCATTTTATGATAGGCTGTAGATTTATTACTCTGTCACTGTTATTCTAAAGTTTTTGTGGCGGCGACCCGTGAGCAAAACCAGTGGACTGAAACCAAGTTTTGGTGCCAAACCCATCACTTGTCCGGGAATCACCAACCACAAAACTTTTCTCCTTCTTCTGTGAGACTTGAGCACAATAAATTGCCTCCTCCTAGTGAAAGTAAGCCTTTATAAGATTAGAAAAATTATCAATGTGGTGACTGATCAACAGCTTGAAATCTATGCATGGACTAGAATTTTAAAATTGTTTAAAGTTAAAGTCTAACTTACTGTGCTAACACTCCTTCCATCATGTTGATACCTAGATAATTGAGCACTTGATGAAAAAGGTCCCAAGGCTAGAAAGACAAGCCTGTTTGATCTGTTGCTATTGAAAGTTGAAACTATTTCTATTGGTCATTCTCTGTATGATTGTCCATAGATACTTGTCTCTCTTTCATGAGGCACTTGAAATAACTTAACCCAGAACTCTGAAAAGGCCAGTTTAGTAGCCTTTTTCTTTTGGCGCTTTAGAAACAACTGCTGAAACTGATGTCCTTAGGTTCTGGTTTGATGATATCTAGTATGGTTTGTTTTGTTGGATTTTCTGCATGATCCCAGTCATTTACTCTCCTTCGATTAGGCACTATGGTTTTGGTTTTCAGGTAGCATTAACCAAAATCACACTTTTGTAGCTGCACTCACTTACAATGGGGGGACATGGGCATGATGTCCATATATATATATATTGATTCATCTGTTTTATGATTTTTTTGTTCTGTTTTCCTTCTAAGAAGGAAGAACTTTTGACAGGTCTTTGGCTTTACTGTTCAGATTATTTTTCCATTTTGATCTTAATTTTCACCTGTTACTTTCAATTCTCAATTGACTGTTCAGGTTACTTTTAACAGTTCTTTTGATTGACCGTTCAGATTATTTTTTCCATTTGAAAGATGAAGATTTATAGAGGCATCTTTCCCTTCTCAATGTCAGTTGCAGTGGAGTATGGTTACTTGACGATGAAATTGTGTATAACTTGGAGGCAATTCAGAATAGAAAAGGAGGCATGGATAGGTAAGAAGTGATGTTTTGAAGAATAAACATGTCCTTAAATGACAACAGGTAACCTTGAAGAGTGTTTTTTTTTTTGGGTATAAACCTTGAAGAGTTGTGGCTAGTCTAGATGATAAGGTTAGAAGGCATAGCTTCATAGCAATGATGGAAGCAGCGTATCTTTGCATTGGGTCAGAGTGCATGGAACTGACCAGTTTCGCATTGGTTAAGGGTAATCTAAACCGGAAAGCCTCCTCATAAACTCCTGATTTTGCTTCAGTCCTGCGGAGTGTCGGATCAGGATTTGGTCGAAATTTGGACTGAAATCTTGATCCGACGGCCAATTTGGTCGGCAGGACCGTCCTGCACCATTATGGTGCAAGTCTGAAGCAAAGTCTGAAGCAAATTCCATAAATTCCCAAAGAATAGAGACTCACTCATAAGTTGTACCCCCGAGGAAAGAAAAAAGGAAAAACAGAGACACACCAGTCTGAGGTGGCAATATTGATCAAATACAACATGATTGATCAATGATATCTAAGGCAAGTGATTTTTTTTTGGCTAATTTTCATTTGGACTCCAGGAGGTTTGATCTAAGTTATTTTTAATCCAAATAAAATGATATTTTGCATTTGGCTTTTTTTGTGGTATAACAAAAAATCAATTGAGGATGTGTCGTCATTTTTATGACCAAAATATGCTTATAAATTTTCGATTTCCTTTGTTCAACTTGTATCATATTTGGTTAGAAGCTTACTTTAATACCAAATTATTGGTATCTCATTTCTTTGTTCAAGATCAGGGTAAGTTGTTTGACCTTTCCATCATTTGACAAAATATCAAATCCAGATGCAAACTATCATTCACCAATATTTTCACTCATCTTCAGGTACTCGCTTCCTTTGAAGATTCTACTAACCTTATGGGACATATGGAAGTTATATACAGAGTTGATAGATAAACCAAACCAACTTTTGTCAATGTAAGAAACCATTTCCAACATTGGTCGTACTTGGGTACTGAATCTATCACACTTGGTTTTCTCGACAAACCCAAAATTCGAGATGCAAGGTTTTTTCATTGGAATGAACTGCCGGTAGGATGGATAAAGATAAATGTTGATGGTTGTACCTTCCATCAAAGGAAAAAATATGGATTTGGGGGTATAGCAAGAGATACAAAGAGGCGCTTTCAATTTGCTTATGGGGTGGGCTGTGGACATTTGGACGCCATTTTTGCAGAAGCCTTAGCAATTCGTAAAGCCATACATTGGGGAGCTAATATGCAGATATCACAACTTCTGATTGAAAGCGACAGTCTATCTCTAATCAACATCCTTAACAATGGATCTCAATCACCGTGGAAAATTTCTCATATCATTGATGATATTCGGCGATAGCAATAGTTTATTTCACAAATTCAGTTTCGCCATATCCATTGCGAATGAAAATTTTCAGCAAACTCTATAACCAAATATTCTGCCTTTCAACATAAATCTTTCATTTCTCTAATTCCGCCACCTTGTATTGAATGGGCTTCATTTTTAAATACTTTAGGTTGTAATATTTCATGTGGTTTTTCTCTCTCCTAATATTATTTTCTTTTATCAAAAAAAAAAAAAAGAAAAAGAAAAAGGATCATGGTAGGTTCAAGACTAGTAAGATTACACATGCAAATGCACGTAGTTGTATTCTATTTTAATATAAATTATGTAATTTACTTTTATAATTACATATTTTCTCAATTTGGGCAAGTGAGAATTCCCTGAATTCTCCCCCAATTATATATATTTTACGTTTTTTTTTTTAATATATTCAGAGTTATTTTTGTTTAAATGAATAAAAAAACCTCCTAATCCATAATAGACTTTTGGTCCATTATGGATGATGGCCAAAAACTTACTTCATTAGCATTTGTACAAAACCACTTAAAACTTAGATTCTTATGAAAGAGATAATAATAAAAACACATTCTTTTGTAAAACCTGTATTTTCTTGATTGTTTCGTTCCAAAACCTTCGACCATTTCTCACAATTTTGCTTCAATGTCACCCTCAAGCATCTTTGTTCACCCAGGCGAGAACCACACCCCCCCAACAAAAAAAAAAAAAAAAGAAAAAAAGAAAGAAGAAGAAGAAAAGAAATCCAATGCTCTCATGGTGGTCCTCAAGGGAGCTCAAGCCCATCAATGCAACAAAAGTAACAAGAACCCCTTTTAGGCGTAAAGGTAGAGCCCAATCTAAAGAAAATGACGACAGAGTTGAAGAAAGAAACCCAGAAGTTCGAAAAATTACTATTGAATCAACTTGTAATTGGAAAACTACAACTGAATCAACTTGTTAGCCAACAAAACTATACTTACGGCAGCTGTAAAGGGTTTAAAAATGTAATCATAAGGCTTGTATGGAAAGGGCCTTTTTGTTTTCAATATCTTAAATGTGAACTACAAGATTCCTTCTTCTGTATCTAAACTCCAGGTTACTGTAGTGTCAAGCTAGTTCTCAATCTTGACAGTAAATGAGTGAATATATAAAGAAGGCTTTAGATATTCTATTGAGGGCTAAGAAGAGGAACCTATATTTTACAAGTGAATTTGAGCTTTAATCTGTGGTTAGGGAGCTTTTTGCATAAGATTGAGAGGAGAGAAGTAGGGAATTGGCCTCTCAGGAATGTTCAAGTGATCTCTTTGGAATGGAAAAGTATCCTCCATGGCAGGGAGTTACTAGTAAGAGGGTTGTGAAAGTGTATGGCCATGGTACATTTATATTTCGAAAGATCCTTAGATCCTCTCCTTCCGTAATGGTCTTCCATCCCATCCTACTATCGTTGATCCTCCATAGAAGGTCTCAAAATTGATTGGTTGAAGGTTTAAGAGATGGAAAGCTGATTCGATAAATCAATCCTTCAACAAGCAAGATGCAGAGGTTATCATGAGGCTTCGAATTTTGTAACAGGGGGCTCAGGTAATACAGTTTTAGGGACCACCAAATCTCAAACTCTTCTCACTAAAATTAGCTTACTTCTTGGCACTTTGAGCTTCTAATGATATAGTTGCTTCACCATCTTAGGCACCTTGAATCCTTGTTGGAAAGAGATATAAAACATGACAATTCAATTGAAAATAAAAATATTTTTCGTGGAAGTGACATGTATTTCTTTTGGCTTGCTTTCAATTACTAAATGCCGCTCCACACACACACACAAAGAAAAAAAAGAAAAGGACAAAAGGGCAACTTTAAGAACCGCTGTGAAACAATCATTTGGCATACATTTTGATTGTACGCTTGCATGTGTAGCAGATCACACTTTTATTGGGAATTAACTAGTGTTAGACTGACTTTTAGAAAAAGTTAAGAGGGGAGTCTTGGCAATGATAGTAAATAGGAGCAAAAGATTTTTAAAGTCAAAGAAAGTATAGAAAAAAATAAGTGAAGGAAGACATCCAAGCCACATCTTAGTTAAAAATGTCTACAATGGAAGGGGGTGCCGGTATTCGCGGTCTTACTCAAGGATCCAGTACTAGTACAAACAAATTTTTTCTTGCAACTCTTCAGTAGTCATTTAAGGATGTTCCCTTCCTCTTCTAATTCCTTGAAACTGAACACGATCACACTTCCTTACTGGTGCATCGGATGATCTTCATTTGACGTGACTATCTTGCTTCAAGTGATTCTCACAAAGCTTTTCCCATATTAGTGCAACTCCATATCCAAGACAATCATTATGCATGTATTCTATCTCTTTTGGTATTGTCACGTGTTTTCTTTGACATCCTTAACTTCGTCACCCTCATCCTATCCACATTATGCTTTTTAATTGCTCAACACCCCAACCCATAAGTCATGGCCGATCTTATCACTATTATATGGATTTCCCCCTCGAGTGTACCTAGTATGTATTTATCACATCACTCTCGAGACACCTATCCGTTTCATTCATTATAGTTTAACTCAATGAAGAAACATGAACTTCTATATCACCCTTTCTATCAAAGATCAATCCAATATATTTAAAGCAATCACTTTGTTGTAACCCTCTTCAAGTTTTACCATTTCATCGCCTCCCTTAGTTTGGCTAGAGTTTTTACATCGATCACATGTTTTATTTTTAGTTCATTTAACTTGAAGTGTCTTAATCCCAAGCTTGTGCTCCATAGTTCTATCTTCACATTAAATGTTCTAACTGCCCGCCCTATCTGTTAAAACAATATCATCTAAGAAAAACATATACCGTGTTTGGTTAAATCATCCAAAAAATGATTGCATATAAACAACAACCTACAACTAGATCTTGATGCCGAGCCTGTTTGAAATTCAGAACTCACTACTTATACGAAAAATGTCCCCCAGGACTTTGTCCTTTTTTCGTTAATCAATTTGCCAATTGGCAAGACTCACTTTCAACAAAGTTTCAACAAAGCACATTCTTTGTTGAAATTGGACATCATCTTTCATTTTCTTGTGCTTACAAGCATTACATCAGCAGCTTAGAAAACCTGACCCTTAGTAAATTAAGTCCATTTATATAGGGTAATAATCTAATAAAATATTATTTGTAATATACTTATTTCTTATTTTTATTTCTATATTTATTTATATATATATATATATATAATTTTTTTTTTTTCTCAAGTTTTTTTTTAAACTTGAAAGCAAATGGCGGGTGATACAAGCAAGAAGCTACCTCGTTCCCGCCAATTATATTGTACTGTTAGTCCCAACAAAAGAACGTGTCTCTGCGACTCTGCCCACCTAAGCGTTCTTCCATTTTAACCGTCACTAAAACAAGCGTGCGTATTCAAATAAATCACCGACTCAAATCATACCTGGTTAACTCACTGAGCTAAAGAGAGTTGACTCGGATACAATTTTCATAGATGTAACTCGGATAAATCGATAAAAAAATTCAAAATCAATTTATTCCAAAAAAAAAATGGACATGCACAGTTAAATTAAAGATTATATTGTATATATATTTTTATCAAAAAGAAAAAGAAATAGTGATGTAAATTGGAATCGGAGTTAAAGCAGTTAAACTCGGCCGAGTCAAAACCTAAAAACGTAAGAGAAGTTCCAATGCCGATTCTAACGACACGACCGTAATAGAGGTGGAAAGATTACAGGAGGTGGTTGAGAGCGTCTCTGAGACCGGCCCAAATAGGGCAGAAGAACACTACTCTCTCACCTTTTCGTATCTTCTATTCTCCCTTACCTCTCGCTTCTCTGGTTTTTCTGTCACTTCCGCCTCCAGCGAAGTTCATTAGATCATCGTTTCTGTGCGGTTTGTGAATCATATTTACAAGGTAAGAAATCTTCATTTTCCAGAGCCTTCTTTCTAATGGCGGATTTTTTTGCAGTATTTTAAAGGTTTGATACATCTTCTACTTGAATGTTGATTTAATCGGGGTGTTGCTGTTGTTCCGGAGGGCCTGTGGAAACCCTAGATTGGATTTGAGATTGTTCAAGGGTTTTGTTTCGTTTTTTGTACAAGTCTCTGGTTTAGAAATTGTTTTCAAACCCTAGTTTATTGAGGAAGTGGGTTGTAATTTGGTTCTTTAAACTTCATTTGGGTTTTGGCGCATGGGGTTCGAGGAAAGTAGATCTAAGGAGGATCGTCCGAAGAAGAGAAGGAAGAAGGGAGTAAAGGACTCGGGTGTTGGTCGACCGGAGACTAGAAAGACAGTTGGGAGGGCTCTGGTGGGACGGTATGTTAAGAAGGAGTTTGTTGGGATTGGGGTTTTCCTTGGCAAAATTGTTTCTTATTGCAGTGGACTGTACAGAATTGATTATGAGGATGGGGATTGTGAGGACTTGGATAGTGGTGAGATTCGTGACATTCTACTAGGGGACGGTGATTTTGATGAGGATCTTAATGCTAGGAAGGTGAAATTGGATCAGTTGATTTTAGGTGGGGATCCTAATGCCAGGGAGGATAAATTGGATCAGTTGGTTTCAGGTGGGGATCCTAATGCCAGGAAGGATAAATTGGATCAGTTGATTTCAGGTGGGGATCCTAATGCCAGGAAGGATAAATTGGATCAGTTGGTTTCAGGTGGGGATCCTAATGCCAGGAAGGATAAATTGGATCAGTTGACTTCAGGTGGGGATCCTAACCCGACGAAGGAGAAATTGGATCAGTTGATTTCAGATGGGAATCCTGATACCAGGAAGGAGAAGTCAGATCAGTTAATTTCAGTTGATGGTCCGAGTGCAATGAACAGAAGATTGGATCAGAATGTTGGGGAATCTGCAAATGATTTCAATGAGGTTGAAACATCTTCCTACAGTAAGTTGGGTCCTGATAATGAGAAAGACTTCAAAGGAGAAGAGGTTCAACTGGATGGAGATGCAGACTCTTCTAGTGACTCGTGTGAGCATTTTCAAGTTTGCAATTCTAGCATGGAGATTGAATATCCTTCTGTTCCACCCCCTGCGCTGCCTTCATCATCAGGCAATATAGGTGTGCCTGAGGAATCGGTTTCTCATCTGCTGTCAGTATATAGTTTCTTGCGTGCTTTTAGTATACAGTTATTTCTGAGCCCCTTTGGACTGGATGATTTTGTGGGTGCACTTAACTGTGTGACCCCCAACACATTGTTGGATGCTATCCATGTTGCTCTCCTATCTGCATTAAGGCGTCATCTTCAGAATTTATCTTCCGATGGAGTCGAGGTTGCTTCAAAGTGCTTGAGGTATTCTATACCCCATCCATCATATTGCTATATATGAAGTATATAAGTTTTACCTTGGGGTGCTCACTATTGTGGTATAAATGGAGGCTCACCCTTCCCTTATAATATACTTCCTTATTTGGTTTTTTTTGGGGGGGTTGGGGATAAGGGCTCAAAAACCTTGATTTTTCTCTATTTTATGATTCCTAGGCCAAGAATTTGATTGAATTATGTAATAGATTATTTTTATCTATAATTTTGGGTACTTAAGCATTAGTTTTTCAAAAGAGACAAACAGGCTCAATTCTTAAAATTTTTATTGATTTTTTTCTTGATCATGAATGCCATAAATAATGCTTTGCAAATGGTGGCAATTGTTTGTCCTCTTTGAGATGCTTAGTTGTAGCTTCATACCAACTCTTTCACCCATTTTATGAGTGGTGTGATGAATAAGCACTTTCTCTGTGTAAAGCTGGTTTTTCCTTGTGATGTTGATCAGCTACTTGCCTCGTGGGTTATATCATGAAATCAACATACTTGCATTATATGCAGGCGAATAGATTGGAGCTTGCTTGACTCATTGACATGGCCAGTTTATTTAGTGGAGTATTTTCTGGTCATGGGACACACGAAGGGACGGGACTGGAAAGGGTTTTATGATACTGTACTAAATAAGGAATTTTATACCTTGCCTGTGGACAAGAAGCTTGTGATCCTGCAAATCTTGTGCGACAACATCATAGAATCTGCGGAGATAAGAGCGGAGATTGATATGAGGGAAAACTCTGAGGTGGGGACTAATATTGATGGGCTAGCTAGTGCACCTCCTGACAATGTTCCAAGAAGGGTACATCCTAGATATTCCAAGACCTCAGCTTGTAAAGATTCTGACCTCATAGAGATTATTTCAGAACCTCACGAGTTGAAGCCAGCTGTGCCTGATGGCTTGTTAGGTTCTAAAGCTGCTGATCTGGGTACAAATGTTGCAGATGTCGAACTGGATGGAAATAGTGATGAATGCCAGCTCTGTGGCATGGATGGGACCCTCATTTGTTGTGATGGGTGTCCTTCAGCTTACCATTCAAGATGTATTGGTATGAGCAAAATGCATCTACCAGAAGGATCATGGTTTTGTCATGAATGTACAATCAATAAAATGGCACCTACTCTCCAGATAGCAACAGGCCTTAGAGGAGCAGAAGTTTTTGGTATTGACCCATATGAGCAGGTCTTTTTGGGTTCATGTAACCACTTACTAGTGTAAGTTTTTCAGCTTCTATGTTCTTTCAGCACTTGTTTTCATTTGTCTCTACTTTGCCTTGTCATGGAGTTGGTCTTTTCTCTTTTGTAAACCAATCCCCAAGGAGCCTTGTTGCTGTCGACTTGCCTGCAGGCTCCCTGTAGTTCTTTGGATTGCTTAGACATCGTTACTACTGTGTTGTGCTTTGGACAGTTGATGTGAATGTGTTCACTTTGATCTACTGCTTGCCTTAGCATGTTTATTTTTTAAACAATTTCTTCTACTTTTTGCAGTCCCTATTTTTTATATTTTGAAATGAGGAGTTTGTGCTGCCTGTTTTTGATATCTTGAAATGAATCTTTGCAGGCTCAATGCCTCGATGAATGCAGGTACTTGTTCCAGATACTACAGTCAGATTGACATTCCGAAAGTGCTGCAAGCACTTCGTTCTTCTGTAGAGCATAATAACATGTATGCAGTGATATGCAATGGCATTATAAAGTATTGGAAAATTCCTCATGGTAGTAATTATTCTCTTCATGCAAAGTCTGAAATTGCTACCAATCCAGCTGATGAAAAGGAAGAGGCAATGACTTCAGCTTCACTCTTTCCCCTTTCTGGCCATAAAACTTGCAAATTGGTGTATACAAATGATTGTGAGAATTGTGTTAGCAGTTTAACTGAAAATAACATGGACAATGCAACACTATCCCGTCCAGAGAATGGTTGTCAAGAAACTGGGGTTAATTGTACCTCCTTTGTTACAGTGAGCCAAGTTGATTCTCACAGCCTCAAGAAAGATGTTCATACTACAACTCAACTGGTTGGTCAACATGAAAATAAAAAATTTCATGAGCAGCTTTGGTCAGAATCTACCATGTCTTCTGGGTCTGTTAGCCTGCTATCCAACCCCTCTGACATAAACAACAAAAACATAGCAGGTGCAATAGAAACTGCTACTTGTACCTCAGGTGATGGGCATCGCCCTAAGAAGGAAAATGGAAATGGTGTAGAATTGCTTGCAACTAGTGGTCCTTTGAGCATGGTTTCTGAAAGCACAATAGACATGATTTATGCTTGCTCATACATGGGATCAAACTTCAAACCTCAGAATTATGTCAACCAGTATGTTCTTGGTGATGTTGCAGCATCTGCTGCTGCTAACTTGGCTGTTCTTTCATCTGCAGAAATGGGAGTATCTGAGTCTCGTACTTCATCTAATACAAAAAAACTTGCTTCTGTGAATATCTCACTTCAAAATAAAGCATTCTCTTCTGCTGTCTTTCATTTTTTCTGGCCAAACTCTGAAAAGAAGATGATGGAAGTTCCAAGGGAAAGATGTGGTTGGTGCTACGCATGCAAGGCTGCTAATACAAGCAAGGGTCGATGTCTTCTAAATTTAGCTGCTTCAAATGCATTGAAAGCAGCAGCTGTGAGGATTTCTGGTGGCTTTCGTCTAATTAAGAGTGAAGAAGGAAATCTTACTGCTATTGCAGCATACATGTTGTATATGGAAGAGAGTTTATGTGGTCTTACAGTTGGACCTTTCCTGAATTCAAGTTATAGAGGACAATGGCGTAAACAAGTTGAACAAGCTACTACCTGCACTGTGTTGAAGTCTGTCTTGCTTGAAGTAAGTCTAGCTTTCTATCTCCTCTCACCTGTTTCCTTTTTTTCTTCACTATTTTATTTATAATGTTCTAGTTCAGTTTGTTTCTTTGTGTTTATGATGTCTTTGTCACAACTATCAAGCACCAGTGACCATCTGTTCAAATTGCACATCATTTGTTTTTCAGGATCATTTCAAAATTAAGGTTCTTTTGTGTAAGCATCCTAGTCATATATATACTATATATATAGATGTATGTTTGTGATCGTAGCCAAGAAAAGGTGTGAAGGAAGGGGAGCCTTCAAACTTAGAATTACTACCAATCCTGTCTATATTCTAAAATACGCTTAGTGCTTTTCAGTTTTCATGGTCTTGTGTTGGGGCAAAGAAATATTTCAATGTCTGGAACTTCTTTTTGCACAATCCTGCCCCCTTTTTTTGATTTTTGCTAGAGTTCATGCACATGTTTTGAGGAAAATAGCTATTTCTTTTCTGATTATTTTCTTTTCAATTTCTTTCTGCACTCTCATTTTTGTTCCCCATTTAGTTGAGATTCTCTTGATGTGCTGGGCTTTGCTTCTTTCTCATACATTCATCTTTCATTTTTCTTTTCTCTTCTCTTTTCCCCTTTGTGTGTCTTGTGCCATTTTATCTGGATATTGTACTCAACCCCATTTGGTTGGGATATGGCTGAGTTTGTTGTTGTAACTTCTTTCCATGCAATGTAAAGCTGGATTGCAAAGAACCTGACACCAGGCGAGATATTCTTGGACTATGTTTAATGCTGATTTGGTCGTTACAAAAAAAAAACTGGGTATGAACTTGTTGCGGACAGTGATAGGAAATAGAGAATAGAGTTACGAACGGATGGAGTATCCTTGTAGCGCTCCCCAACTCTGGAAAGAAGATACGGGAGCTGTCCTCACGGGTTGCCATGTGATAATGGCTGACATCCATGACATGCAATCTTCAATGGGCGTAGAATGCATAATCATAAATACTACAGCTGAAGACTACAAGATCGTTAATTGATAGTAGATTGGTGGCCCTAACTTCTGTAGGATCAAACTATCAAGTAATTACAGTGGTCGCATTGTCATATCAACATCATAACATTCCTATCCCAGTCAATGTATGGTCATAGTTACTTCTTGACTCATACATTTATACAAAAAGATATTTTTAACATTTTAATTGTAGTTCTTCTATCTACCTTCAACATCTGTGTCATATTGTATCACTTAAAACTTAAAAGACAATAGTCAAGGTCTCCAATAGATCAGCATCATCATTATTTGCTGGTCTTTCCGAAGATACATGCAGTGCAGCGGCACTGGACATGGTGTCCTGGTGGAGAATCAAACAGTAAGTGAGCTTATCTAGCCCAGTGAGAAGAATCACATCATATCAATAAATCAGATTTGCATACATGAGCAATCATATTAAGATTATGCTTGATTTATGAATGAGTCAATCTGGTCTATAATTCTTATTTTGGTCCTACATAGGTATCACACATGACTATCAATATCTCAAATATGCATACATGAGCAATCATTCTAAAATCATGCTTGATTTATGAATGAGTCAACCTGCTCTATAATTCTTATCTTTGATCTTACATAGCTGTCATGCATGACATTCAAATCTAATGAAGAAAGAAACTTCAATGAAGACTCTTATTCATCTTTACATTTTATTGCATCAATGTCACTCCTATTTCTTGCCAAACTTTGATGCTCAACAGATTTGAAGTTTACCCTCTTAGTGCTTCTCCTGTTTCTTGCCGAACCTTTGATCGTTTTGAGTCATTTCTTGAGTGGGGTGTCTGCCTTCTTTCATTGTCTTGCCTACTTTCCAAGCACGACAGATCTGAATCATTTCTTGAGTGTGATATTGATAGGCCTTTCACTCTTCCAGTCAAGGGATTCTTTAAGGTCATATCATAGTAGGATCATGTTTATACTGTGTCATCAATGGAGTTCATTTTATTAAAAATATAATTCAATGATGAAAGAAATACACAACAATGTGAAATACTGTAAAACATAAATACTATGATAGAATGCCCACACCAGCATTTTTTTCCGTGTACTTGGTCTTTATTGAGCTAGGAAAAGCTTAGGATAGAGTGCTTAGAGCATTAATTCGGCAAGCACTAGAGAAAAGAAATGCTGCAAGTAAACATGTGGGCATAGTTAAGGATATCTATGATGGTTCCGTGATGGGTGTAAGAATGGTGGGGGGACAATGTAGTGAATTCCCAATTACAGTTGGGCTACATCATGGATCATCTTTAAGCCCATTTTTATCTGCACTTATAATGGATGAATTAACCAAAGACACTCAAGGTGAGGTTCCTTGGTGTATGCTTTTTGGTGTTGATAAATGAGACACAAGTAGGGATTAATGCTAAGTTAGAATCATGGAGATCAACTTTGGAATCAAAAGGTTTTAAAGTAAGTAGAATGAAGACAATATCTAGTTTGTAACATTGGTCATGATCGGGGCGGATGATGAAGTGGTAAAACTTGATGATAAAGAGATTCCTCAAAGCAATTGTTTTGGGTACCTTAGTTCAATCATAAATAAAAAGGTGATATAGAGGAAGATGTTTCCCAAAGAATTAAAATTTGGTGGATGAAGTGGAGAGGTATCTTTGGGTTCTTGTGTGATCGACGTATTCCTTTATAGCTCAAAGAATAATTCTATGGGACTTTCGTTTGACTAGCTTAGATGTATGGTGTAGAGTGTTGGGCTGTTAAAAAACATCATATAGATAAACCCAGTGTAACAAAAATGACGATATTGAGATGGATGAGTAACAAAATTAAGAAGGATAAGGTAAGGAATGATCATGTTAGAGCTGGTCTAGGAGTAGTTCTGATAAGTGATAAGCTACAAGGAAGTTTTTTGAGGGGGGCACAGTCACATTAAGCAGATGCTTGTAAATGCCCTTGTACAAAGAAGGGATATAATCCAGATTAATAGAAGAACTAGGGACAAAAGTAAGATAATCTTAAGAGAAGTGGGGAGAATGAATATGCATAGCTTAGGCCTTGTATATTATGGCCTGAAATAGAGCTGATTGGAAGGCAAGAATTCATCTATCTGACCTGATGTGAACGGGGTTGACCCCCCATAATTGGGCCCAAACCTAGACCCAAAAGGCTCAATCCAAAGCTGGTCGGATGCCCTAGGGATATTTTGGTCATCTTATCCAGCCCTTCTGGGGCTAATGAAGGGTCTGGTTAGAACTCCCTAGATCCAAGGGTCATGGATCTATCTTTAGTTTTTGGATTGGAGTCTTCTAGGATTAGTTATTGAATTTTTGAGGGAAAAATACTTGGTCAAAATTATAGAGTCCCATTTAGAATCTATTTTAAATTAAGCTTCCTTTTGGATAATTAGGTTTTATTTTCCAAGAAGAGTTCCTTTACTATGTGAGTCTTAGGGGGATCTGTTTTCAAGGAGATTTCATTGGATCTTTAAATGTTTATTTGGACGGTTGAGATCATTTGTAAGGGGTTCCTAATCTGTAAAGGAAACCCAATTACGATTAGAGTCTTTTAGTAGGCTCTAAATAGGCCTATTCTTTCTTTGTATTGGCTTGAATCTGGATTAACAAAATTAGTTGAAGAATTGTAGCCAAGAAGGTTCGGCAGGGTCCTTTTGAGGGGACCTTGCGGTTGTCAAGCCCTCTTATTTTCAGCCACGTTCTGTCCCGCGATTCCAGCAAGAATTCCGGCAACCTTGCTCTTCCAGATTCTGTAAACAAGTTGAACCCCTCCCCAACCTCAGCCCTAATCTCTCAACTTTCTCCTCTTCTCCCTATATCCTGCGGCTCCTATTACTTTCTGTTTGAGACCAAGAAACATCAAGAAAACCCCCAAGAATCTCCAAGAACCTTGCTGTCCCATTCTTGCAATCGAAGAAACCCTTCCCCACCCTTGCGGCAACATTGAGGCCCCTCCATTCACCCTTGATGGTTGGATCAGGCTACGTTGATGATGGAAAGTTTTCTCAGTGAAGGTTTGGTAGATGGGAGGACATTACTGAATTTGAAACAGCAATTTAGTTTTTGGTTTCTGGGTTCTGAAAAAGAAAGCTTGGGGGAATCTATGGTTTATGGTAAAAATTGGGGCAGGGCTTTCGGTCAAGTTTTCCTAGGGTGGAGAAGGTTATAAACATAGCATTTCATTGAGGATTCAACTAAGGGCCAAATGCTGTAGGATCATAATAGAACTAGAACCAAATACAAGGGAATTCGATCCCAAAATGGTGGCTGCTCTAAGTTGTTGAAGACTAAGATGGTTAACTGGCTTTAGGGTAATGATGTGTAGGCTCTCGGCTGAAAATAAAGAGAAAATGAGGTGAAGAAATGGTCCTTGACCTGAGAATGGTTGTTGCCTGCCTGAGCCTTCTCATGTGAGGCTTGCCTGGCTAGATGTGCAAGCAGTTTGCTGCCCAGCAGTAGAAGAGGCCTAGCAATCCCTCCTAGAAATGCTCCACAAAAATAGCTTCAAACAGCTGTGATTTCTGAAAGTATGCCCTCTGTTCTTCCAATTCTTTTTTTTTCTTTTTCTTGGGGGGGGGGGGATTTAAATTAGTAGAGGCTGTGTACAGCCGTACAAAAGTCCTCTGGGACTTTAAAACTGAAAATAAAAACACAAAGGGTTCTCTTGGGTGAAAGGAAAGCAAGTCTTAGATGAAGTTGAATTAACCCCTATTTAATCATAATTAACACCCTACCTCCCCCCCCCCCCCCTCTCTTTCTTGGAACACTAAAACAACTATTAGGATTAGGCTGAAAACTACCTAGGTGTTGGGATATTAGTACTCAACTCATGTATCCATGTTTTAGGTCCATAAAGTTTGTCTATTACTGGGGAACCCAACCAAGGAAAGCCCTAGCCCCAAACCCATGGACCTATCAACCCTAGGTTCTTTTGTGGGGGGGGGGGGGAAAGGTCGTCTTTGGTGCTGGATCTGAATCAGTTGTTAAACATGGAAGCAAACTGCTACAGCTTTGCTTTTGGTGCAATTTGGAGTTTCCCAGGAAGGAACTAAGATGGGGTTTTAGGGTTGTGGCTGTTCAGAATTGAACCAACTTGGGTCAAATGTCAAAGGATGTCCAAATTGATTGGGGCTGTATTAATAGTGGAATTGTTCTGTGGGGATTTCTGGCCTTACAAAATCAAGAATACTGAAAAATAGCTACATTGGGGCTATAATGGAGGAAAAGTAGGGGGATGGAGAGGTTGTAAAGTTATAACTGTTACCGCAAAACCTTGGCAGCAGCTTACTTAATGTAGAATGCCCTTGAACTTGCAAGAGCTTCCAGCAAACAAGGATGAAGATTCAATAGAATCGAATGAGAGGGAGCGAGGGACTTTGATGGAAAAAGGGAGAATTTCCCCCCTTCGCCTTTGACTTTTTATTTATTTATTAGTATTATTATTATTATTTTATCTTCCTTGTCTGTTGTTTTCCCCTTCTTTTTTTTTTTTGGGGGGGGGGGGTTTGGAGAAGCACCAGCATAATGCTCAAACAAAATTTCTTATCCGTCGAATCTTGGGTTCGAGTTAGCAGTTACGTCTATATTTAGTCACCATGGCTGACAGAGCTTTCAAAGTTAAACGAAGATTAACAATGAACTATGATTACTATTCATGTTAGAAGTCATATTGGAACTTTAACCTTTTTTTTTTTGGTGAAGTTGGAACTTTAACCCAAGAGAGTGTTATTTGGCCAAAATGGTCATCCTTGTAATAAGAAAGTTGCTGGTAGAGCATGGCATACCATTCTTATCTACCTTCGGTCTAATCTAAATGTCTTACTTAGTTGCTAGTTGTTATGATGTATTGTGAAATCTGCTTTATTTGAACGTTATACTGTCAGCATGGGCATTTGGTATTTATGCAGTTCCGAATTATCTAGAGGATGCACATGCAGTTCCAAATTATCAAGAGGATTACATTCCATCTTTCTATAGGTGACATGATACTATCCTTGTTTGCAGCTTGAAGAAAACATTCGTGTAGTTGCTTTTTCTGGTGACTGGTTCAAGCTGGTCGATGATTGGTCAGCTGGGTCTTTTGTGGCCCCAAGAACCATGTGCTTTGCTGGATCAACTCAGAAGCGTGGGGTTGGTGGGAGGCGGAGCAGGAAACAATCTGCAACATCTGTAGTTACAGTTGATCCTTGCCAAGAGAGCACCTCGGATGTAAGCTGGTGGAGGGGAGGGAAGCTTTTCAAGATGGTATTTCAGAGAGGGATTTTGCCACGTTCAATAACTAAAAAAGCAGCTCGTCAAGGTAAATTCATATTGGAGTTGTTATCATAGATTTTCTGTACCATTTTTAAAATTCTTAGATTAATGAAGAAAATAGATTTACACAACTGCATCACACCAGGTGGTTCTAGGAAGATTTCTGGTATTTATTACACTGAAGGTTCTGAGATTCCTAGAAGGAGCCGGCAGTTTGCTTGGAGGGCAGCAGTGGAAATGACTCAGAATGTGTCACAACTTGCACTTCAGGTGCCTCACTTCTGTCTAAACTCTATCCTAATTAAAGACTTAGGTTATAATTACAATGTTGATGTCCTTAAAAAAGCTATTCCTTAGAGTGATTTGAACTGAATAATTTTTCTATTGAATATTGATTTCTTGCGTCTTATAATAAGCATGACAATCTACTGGTTTATTCAAATTACCTTTTGCTCAGGTGAGGTACCTTGACCTGCATGTAAGATGGAGTGATCTTGTTTGTCCTGACCAAAGCTTGCAAGATTCCAAAGGGTCAGAAACTGAAGCTTCTGCTTTCCGGAATGCACTTGTCTGTGACAAGAAAGCGCATGAAAGCAAGATTATGTATGGATTATGTTTTCCTATTCAGAAGCATCTCCCATCCCGTGTGATGAAGAATATTGTAGAAACTGAACTGAGCCAAGATGAGCAAAGAAAGTTTTGGTTTTCTGAATTTCACATTCCTGTATACCTAATTAAAAAATATGAAGAGAAAGTAGGTGAGGCTCTTGTGAATAATAAGGATTCTCACATGGTGTCCAAGTTACAGCGAAGACAGATGAAAGCATTGCGGAGGGATATATTCAACTATCTTATGCTTAAGAGGGACAATTTGGACAAAAGCTCTTGTGTCTCTTGTCACAAGAGTGTTCTGTTCAGGTACTTGTTTTTTCTTTATCTTCGTGTGTCTAAAGATTCCCTGTTTTTGTGTTAAACCTTTTTTGTTAAATTACTTTCAGCTCATGTTATTACATTTTTATCTACTAATTATTTTCATTTTCAGGTATGGGCTGAAGTGTGGTACATGTCAAGGTAATTCTCAGACCTCTATCCCTCATATTTCTCTTTATAATATATAACAGGATTATTAAAACCGCTTATTTCAAGAACCCAACCTGATCAGTGAGGGCCACAACAATTTATACTAACACAGAATACATACACCTTGTACTTGTCAGAAATCTCTTAGCTTTGATATCATGTTACAACGGTTTATCTTAAAAGCTCAAGCTGTTCATTAATTACCACATTAATTTATCAGAGCGTTTTAACGAGGATTAAAATGTGTTATATATACATCGTGATGAGAATCCATTATACTGTTTGTCAAGTCACACTAGTATTGGATGAATTCAGACAAACTTTTGTATGTCAAAATTTAGTTTCATTGGTTGCTCTCATTTATCTTCCAAGAATCTTTATAAATCTCCATAGTTTCTTTGATCTTTTGGGACAAATCCGTGGTCGTGGATGGTTATGTTTCTTTGTCTGAGATTTTGTGGGGTTACTACGTAGGCATATGTATGGATTTTCTCAGTTAATGATGATTATCTTAAAACCCCTTGGCTTATTTGCTGTTGCATTCATGGCAGGTTATTGCCACAAGGATTGCATCATACAGACAACAGCTAACATGAAAGACGAGGTGGAGTTTCTGATCCTCTGTAATCAGTGTTACCAGGCCAAGGTTCTTGCTTCAAATGAGAAAAGCAAGAAGTCCATGGTCAGTAAAGTTCTTCAACTAGACCATCAGATACCAATGATTAAAGGCACTCAACAAAATGGTTATGATAAGTTGTTACCAACCATTGTAAAGGCGGAGAAGATGACCGGAAACAAGAAGCCATCTGCTATAGATGCTAACTCAGCAAGCAAAAGTCGACGTGGGGCTGTTCCTTCATATGGTCTTATAAAGAAGAAAAAGAATAGTAATGAAACTGGTGCTACTTTCAGGGCCAACAACATTCTCTTCAGAGGAAGTGCAGATATGAAGCCATCACTGCAACCCATTTGTTCCTTATGCTTCAATGATTACAACTTTGATCTGATGTATATCTGCTGTGAACAATGCGGAAGTAAGCTTGCTCAGATATCGAATTCTTGTTTGTTTACATTTTGCTATTTCTTTCTTTTAATTACTCATTCCGTGGTATTTCCTCCAGACTGGTATCATGCGGATGCTGTGCAACTCAAAGAATCCGAAATATTTGATGTCGTGGGTTTTAGGTGCAACAGGTGCCGGAAGAAAAGCTCACCACGATGCCCTTACATGAACTCCGATAGCCGTAAAGCATGCTTAGGGGCTCCTAAGCCAGGCAATTTGGCAACAAAATCTCCCTACGGAATATACGGTGAACAATCTCAAGGATGGGAAGAGGATGATTCCCTTAACTTTTCTCTTGAAAGAGTTGTGCCAATCTCAGAGTCCACTTCAGAAGTTGCTTGTGAGTGGAATACTGTTGGGGTGCAGAAACTTCCTGTGAGAAGACAAGTAAAGCATGAAACAATCTTGGATTCCTCTTCAAATCTATCTCAGGTGGAATCTGATACTCATGAGGCAAACATAGATTTGAATGAGACAGATAAAGGATCATCTTCCCAAGGAAAATCAGAGCTTCCTGTTGGTGACACTAAAGATGAGATGTTCGACTATGAAAATCTGGACTATGATCAGATGGATTATGAGCCCCAGACGTATTTCTCTTTCACTGAATTGCTGGCATCTGAGGAAAATCAGCCTGGATGTTCTGATCCATCGCTGGACATTTATGGAGCAGCCACATCCTACAGTGAGCAGGAACCGTATACAACAGACGGTGCGGACAATTGTCAAGATATGGCACCTGTAGAGCCTGTTGTCAACATGGTGCCTTGTCAGCAGTGTCATAACTCTAATCCTGCAGTCGATCTTTTCTGTGAGAATTGTGAAATCCGGATACATAAGCATTGTTCTCCATGGGTTGAACATCCTTCTGTTGGTGGTAAGTGGAAGTGTGGCAACTGTAGGGAGTGGCGCTGATCTGGACACCCGTGTGCTTATGCAGTTTTGGCCTTTTGACCAGTACACCCATTTATGAGGATTTGACATTTGACAGTGGGAAACAAGCTAAATATTCTTATGCTGGATGAAGTTGGGTTCTTGTGCTTGGGCAGTACTTCCTAGGGACATGAAAATACTTGCAGATATGGTTTTTGAAAGAAGCCTTCTGAGGTCCCTTTGAATAACTGGGAGGGGAGACTCCAGATCCCCAATCGGGATATGACAAATACTGTCTTCTGAGGATATTCTCCTTTCGGACAGATGAGTGGTTCTGTTCTTCGGAAAGTGGGTGTGCTTGATTATATTGCTTGGTTAGGTCAATTTGATATGGATCCTAGTCTTGAGGAAGTCATAGTAAAGTTGTTACAGAAGCAGTCTTATCAAGTACCTTTTAGAAAATAGGATCCTTGGCTCGAATAGTGAAGGATAAGCAAGTATTTTTTTGGGGTGCTTATCCATTTTAGTTGCATGTAAATTCAGTAAAATGTTCAGGTTTGTTTTTATTTATTCTTTTTTCTTTTTGAGAGCAGGGTTGGTCCGCGCATGTCTCTGCTATCCCTACATTTACTCTTAAAGTCAATGCATGAAGCTTCATCTGTACACTGCTGGGGTTCTCTCTGTTGTTGCAGTCTCCTGGCTATGTTTTTTTGTCGTTTTGGTTACCATGAGAGGTTGCAAAAGATTAATTAGTAAATGTGGTTAGGCAAAAGTAATATTGCCTTCTTCAAGTTTCTTGCATATGGATATACCTAAGATGGTTACTTGAGACCAATATTGCCTTCTTCAAGTTTCTTGAAGCTTCACACAAACCTCTTGGTTTTCTCTCATCTTTTTTCTCTTGACCCCATAACTGTTCATGATGTTTTGTACTAATGAGGATCCTTCCAATGTTGCTACCCAATGTTCCAGTTTGGAGGCAATCTTCTGGTGTTCCCTATGGAGCCCTCATCTTCTCTTTAGCTTTGTTACAACTTCTTGAACGCACTTCACTGAACATTTGAATGCTTGAATAGATAATGGAAAAAGATCTCTCTCGGAAGCTCAAAAATATATTCTTTCTTTTTTTTTGGTAGGAAAAACTTAAAATAACATCTCTCTTGAAGCCCTGTGTCATGTACATAACTTCACTGTCCTCAACCTTTGTTTTACCAGAACCCCACTACTGTACTCCTCAGCATCCACCTTTGATCTCTTCACTCTTCATTTCAATCAACCTTTGTTTCTTCTTCCTGCTTTGGGTTTGTGTCTTGCTAAGTTGACATCATCATAGCTCTTCTCTTATCTCAATCTCTAAATCACCTATTTCATCTTTTCCTTTGCTCTCTCCCATCAAGTTCCTGCTGTCAGAATGAACATCAAGAAATAACATAAAGTAACAAGATGAGACAACACAAAGATTTAATATGATTTACATACCATTACAGTGTTTTCTTTTTGTTTGTTAGTGAAAGTTTAGTAACACTAAGAAAAACTTTCATTATATATGAAGATGACAGAAGACACCTAAATATACCATTCTAAACCTTCATAAAAAGCCCAAGGTCAAAATCCTTAAATCTCACATTTATTTAAAAAATATATTTTTTGGGTAGAAATTCTCTTATTTACCCCACAAGAGAACATGATACATGTAACATTTCAAATGGATAAATAAGTGAATCAATGTATTCAGAAAAATAATCTAATGACTGCTTTAAAAATAACCTCAAAATCATCTGAATATCAGTTAGGTTTCTCTAAAAAGATTACTATCTTATGAGCAGTAAGAGTATGTGGTAGGAGACCATTAAATTCTGTAGAGACAGAAGTTACTATTAAAAGTGTTAGGTTTTTTTTTATTAAAATCTATATTATCTATATATTAAGTTTCAAAATTAGTTTTTGTATTTCTTTTATTTAATTATTTTGTTAGTGTGTAGGACCCATGAGGTAAGGGTGGTAATGAGGCACCATGAGTAAAAGAGGCCATTCATGACTTTGGTTATGAGGCTCTTCATGAATTAGTCATGGGTCTTAAAGGTCTCGATCATGGTGATGAGGTGGGCTTACTTGAATGATGGAATTTACTCAAATTCTATCTCTTGGCCTTCATTTCTCATTTCAACTTCATGACCATTATCATGAGTGAGGTTAATGTCTTGAAGCTTCACACAAATGACAAACCCATAGATTTTGCCCTCTTCTTCTTCCCTTGACCCCAAAACTTTTTATGATGTTTGATACTTATGAGAATCATTTGAATGGTACAGCTCAATGTCCAGTTTGGAGGCAATCTTCTAGTGTTCTCCATGGAGTCCTCATTTCTCTTTAGCTTTCTTTCAATCTCAGGAATGCACTTCACCTTACATTTGAATACTTGAATAAATAATGGAATATAAGATTTGACATTCTTTGGTATACATCCATGGAGATTCCTCGTTATAAACTTTATTGAAAACTTTAAATCAAGAAGCATAAATCTCACATTTACTTCCCAAAAAAACAATACACATACAAATTCTTCTTTTTTTTTTTTTTTTTTGGGTGGGACATCTGTGTTCAAAAAAATCATCCAAGGATTATTTTGGGCCTGTTTGGTTACTTGAGTCTGGATATTTCAAAAATTTAGAGATTTCATGTTAGGTTTTTTTATTAAAATCTATATTATTTATATATTAAGTTTCAAAAATTAGTTTTGCATTTCTTTTATTTAATTCTTTTGTTAGTGTGTGGGACCCATGAGGTAAGGGTGATAATGAGGCATTATGAGTAAAGGAGGCCCTTCATGACCTTGGTTATGAGGCTCTTCATGACATTGATCATGGGTCTTAATGGTCTTGATCATGGTGGTGTGTTGGGGTTACTTGAAGAGTGTTATTTGCTTCAATTCTAACTCTTGACCATCAATTCTCATTTCAACTTCATGACCATTCATGGCCATTACCATGAGTGGGGGTTAAGGTTATTGAATGGATTAAATCCAATTCATTGCCTTAAGAATCCTAAGGGGTGTAAGGTGAGGTTTGGGCCTATATAAACCCAACCTTTCCTTGCATGTGGTGTGTAATTGAGACACTCCTCACTCTCACATTATTTGTGTTACAAAGTTAATTTCTTTCTTTGAGTTGTCTAAGTGTTGTGCTCTAGCTTTTGGCTCCTTGAAGGGACTAGAAGAACTACCCCATCTTCTAGTTGGAGGTTGCTTTATCTTGGAGGTGGTGATGTGAAGAACCCTTGGTAGTAGGGTGCATCAATTACCTTAAAGAGAGCACTCAAGGTGTGACTCAACCTCACGGTGGTTCGTTCGGTTGCAACTTCAAGCTCTCCGGATTGGCTAAAGATCTTCATCTCTCAATTGTATTGTAATTTCATTTTTGTGTGTTTGAAGAATTTGTAATACAATTACCCCAACATTTCAAATATATAGATTTCAAATTTATGGAGTCACACTTCATAAAATTAACTGTTTGGTTAGTCTGAATCTTTGGAATGAAATCTGTAGATTCATCTTGAAAAAACATCCATAGAGTTACGGTACAAATGTTTAGCATTTTTATACTAGGGGTGAAATATTTGGATTTCATTTCATACCCATAAGTCTATTTTTATTCTAGGGGTAAAATATCTGGATTTCACTTCTTACCCATAAGTCTACAAATTCATGTTTTTAGTGTAAAAAGCTGAATCTCTAGATTTCATGGATCCAAGGATTCACATAACCAAATGGATATAAATCTTTCATTTAGGAATCTAGAGATTTCAAAATCTCTAGATTCCCGTAACCAAATGGACAATAATTTCAAATCATTTGAATATCAATTAGATTGTTTTTTTCAAAATAGATGATTATCTTATAGGGCAGCAAAAATATGCGGAAGTGAAAATTTTCAAGATGGTCAAGATTAAAAATTTTTTTTGAATGGATTTTATTTTGAAAAATAATTATCAAATCTTTAATTTCATGATAGTTTTTTTCCACTCAACTAATACTCTCCTATCAACTACCAAAATTATCATCAATTCTATCATGTCTTTCTTCTTTTTTTTTTTTTTTGGAACAAATAATATACTTATATTAAACTCTCTAGGCTAATGCTAGAGGAAAGAAAATTAGTGTTTACAAAACAAGGTGGGGGCTACCATCAGATATGATTAAGCTGAAATTTCTTAGAACCACGGGCTAAGAAATCAGCAAGATAGTTACAAGATCTATGGACAAAGAGAAAACTTATATACACCAAACTAGAAGAGAGCCTCAGAATTTCCTGGACTAAGCCGTGACTTGGCCAGTCTAGAGACTGGACTTGGCCATTTAAGGCCTTTACAGCTATGAGGCAATCTGAAAATATTACAACCTGATTAATATGCAAATTACATATAAGTAAGACAACGTCTCTAATTGCTTCTAATTCTGCTACAAGTGCTGAAAAACCAAACCCAAAGTTAACATTTGCAAGAACAAAATGCCCTGTAGGACTCCAAACAATGTTACTCCTCCCTAAATGCCTTGAAGACTTGTCCCACGAAGCATCTGAGAAAACCTTAAAACATGTTTGAGGTGGTAAAAGATTTGTATTTGAAGCACTACTGTTGCTTGCTGTGATATCCACACTATCAATTGGACCTTGGATAGAAGTGTGTTCTTGCACCCATTGAATTTCGTTGATTAACCTATTCATCCAAATCATAGTATTAGAAAGTGAAGCACTTTTACCATTAAATAAAAATTCATTTCTTGCATACCAAATGACCCAACAAAGTATACTACTAATTGTATGCACATGTTCATAATGACCAGAATCTTTAAATTTTGCATCTAAGAAATTCAACCAATCATGAATAGAGTTACCAACAAATTCATCAGTGTCAATTCTAAGAGGAGAAGCTCTCCAACAAGCTTTTGCAAACTCACAATGGAATAATGCATGAATAGTAGTTTTCACATGTGAAGCACATATAAGACATAGAGGTGAAGGACTACTATTCCTAGAAAAAAGAGCTTGTTGAGTTGCAATACCATTATGAGCTGTCTTCCATAAGAAGGTTTTGATTTTTGGCAAAGATTTGATTTTCCAAAGTCTTCCCCAGTTCTCATTTACCGAGATAGATGATTGGGCTTGAGAGTGGTTAGCAGAATCTCTAGAACAGTGATATGCAGATTTCACTTGAAAAGATTCATTTTTTGATAATTTCCATACCCATTCATCTTCAAATTCCTCCGATAAAATTGGAATAGATAAGATAGCTTGTTTTTCATCATGGTTAAACCAACAATCTAGCATTTGAGAATTCCATTTTTTGTTACGCCAATCAATGAAGTCATGTACAAGAATAGGCCCCAAAGGTGTTGGGTCCCTTGAAGCAAAGGAGGAGGGAAGATGATTAGTCAATCAATCAATTCTATCATGTCTGTTTAGTTAATATTATTTACTTCAAATTTTCAAGACTGATTATTAACATAAAATAATAATTTTGAAAGCTAGCAACTTACTCTTATCCAAAAATCTCAAACGATTGTCTAACTATTAGGAATTGAATTAGATAAAAAAGAAAGTTATTAAAAAAGAAAAAAAAAAAAAAACACTAACAAATTTATAGATAAATCTTTTTTAAATCTGACTATCTGGAATTTTTTATTTTTTAATGGGGTTTTGCAAGACAGAGGGTTTTTGCGACCATTTTGCTTGAAAAATGAGAAGAAAACGTTCCAAGCTTTTGGAACGTTGGCTGCTTAATCGATGATCAATTAGCAGATGCAGACCTGTAAAAGCTGGGAGAGAAATGGCGGGGGAGATGGGTAAGTATGTTTACATGGTCTACAGGGCATTGAGCTATGGCGTCGCTCCTTTCCTTTATCTTCACGTCCAGTGCCGAAGACTCCGAGGACTCGAGCACCCTTTACGTTGGCGAGAACGCTTTGGTCGTCCTTCGCTTCCCCGTCCTTCTGGACCTCTTATCTGGTTTCACGCCGTCTCACTAGGTTGGTTTGTTCTATTCTTCTACTTCTTTTCTATCTTTAACTCCAAATTTTGTTCTTTTGATGAGAAGAGGCCGGACTTTGGGAGTTGGCTCCATTCTCGGTTGTTAAAATTTGGGTTCTTTTGTTGTTATTGGTTTTTCGTTGTTTGTACCCAAATTCATTGTCAGGTGAAGGAATGGCTACAATCCCAATAATCAAACACTGTGTTCAGCAACGACCTGATCTTACCATTTTGATGACGACAACTACGACCTCTGCATTGTAAGATGAAATCCAAACAACACCACCTCCCTACTCCCTACCCCATAAGCAAAATAACCCATCAATTCTAAATAAGGTTTCAGAGGTGATTTTTTTTAAAGGTTCAGTAGTCAGTAGGTTTGAGATGGGAACTTAATTTGGAAGAGATGACAGTGAAGTTGTGTTCCATTATTTTGCTTATTATTTCTCATTCGTGAGGATCATATCAACTTCAAGTAGATAAATTGCACTTACAAGTTTGGGTTTTTTCTTCCCGACATGTGGTGGGGAGGAACTGATGTGAAGCAACAGCTGTGGGTAATATTGGTGCTCTTATTGTTGGTTTGCAGCAATGTTATAAAGGAGCGGCTTCCACTCGGTGTCTTGTATCAGGTACCTTCTGATATGTTCATTCAATCTGTACTGTATGGTTGGTTATTTTAAGAATAGAATTGGATCCTTTGGTAGTAATAGTTTTCAATTTATAGTGATCTATTGCACCTGCTACACATCCCAAAAGAAAAAGTAAAGAAAGAAAGAAAGAAAGACTAAAAGATTGTGACTTGCCATAACCTTATCTGTTGGAATTTGATGTAGCTATGTTGTTTACAATCATTTTTATCTCTGCATTTCTTTTTTCTACTGCTATCTCAATCTGGCAATACTTGTTCTTCAGAGTGATAAATGCATTCTAGGTCTCATTAAGTAATTTTTTACTTTTTTCTCTGATGGCCAGTTAATAAAATCTCTATTGTTGCTTCCAGTGAGTGTTCCATTTTAGGGATGCAAATTATAGCATGTATTAGTCTTTGCCTCTTTTCTTTTTATGGCTATTTTTTCCTGAGGATGGTTTAGCATAGTTTGACATTGGTGGGAGCATAATTTTCATATGCTGTCCTTGCATTGGTTTTTCCACCTTCTTGAAAAGCCTTATTTGGTCTAGAGTTAAATTATGCAGAAAAACACTCATTTTATACTTTACTTTTAAAAAGAACATGTATAATACAACTTTGTATTTTATAAGCGTAAATCTGGTGCTGAAGACTTCTGCACAAGCAGGGTCAGGAGGGGCAATTTTCCTATGTGAGCTTACAACATTTTATCCTATACCATTGATAAATATAAACTATTACATCATTAATTTACTAATTTTTAACTTTGTAAGTGCGTTTGGAGGATAAATTCCATCTGAACTTTTACTTTGCTTAAGCTTTTTACTACCATTGGGGATGAGGAAAATGGAAGCTTCCCTGTATGGCTGCCTATTTGTGTTTTTTCGTTATTTTGAACTGCGCTGGGTTTATTTTTAGATCAAGTTCCTTTTCATTGCATGTTTTCTGTTACATTCCTCCTCGGGTGTCCTAAAGCCAGTTATAAGGGGTCTGGCAAGCCTCTTCAGTTGTTTCAACCCTCACTGGCTGATACCTAAATTGCCAAGATCTAAAAAAATCAATGTTATTGGCAATGGCTTTGTAGTTGTCTTAATTTTCTCTGTTTTCCTTTCTCTTTTGGGTTACTTTCTACTTGCTATCCATCTATTATAGTTGCCATCAAAAGCATAAAACTGTTTCTTGAACTTTCAACTATGATTTCATTGTCTGCTGTAGTTTGCGCCTCTTGACACTCCAGCTGCCATCGATGCTTTCCTTGGTTATTGGTGTCCAAGTGCTATTTTTCTAATTGAAAGTGAACTCTGGCCTAATCTTGTACTGGGAGCTTCTAAGAAAGGAGTAGGTGATTCTCAAACTGATAATTTGCTTCTATATTGTGATAATGCATATGTGAGACTAGGGGATTGGCAGACATAATAACGTTATTACAAAGCAATTAGAATAATGAAACACTTCTCTGAGACAATGATAGCAAAATGTTTTCAACTTGAGAACGGTATCATGAATCATTTAATTTTACATAAACATTGTTCTATGGTCTATGATTATTAGCTTACCTTTTTTAATTTGTCTAACTGATATGATTTCCACCAATTATGTCTTCTTATTGTTTGCTAATTACTCCTTTGGGGTATTCTCTTTCCCTTTTTGCATCCTTAGGATCCATGCAATGTCTTTCCCCTTCTTCTCCTTGCATTTACAGTTTGTGGCCATCGTTTCTTTTTATTTTCAATGTCATGATTAAGGATGTCAATCAGTTCAGTTCCATGCAAGGATAGTGCGATCCAAATCTTATCCGAGAACTGATTCAGTTCTAGTATTGGATTCAAATCTGAACTTGATTGGTTTTGGTTTGATTATGGTTCTAATTTGGTTGTAGAATGCGGTTATATATGTCAGTCCCTAAAATTATTAAAAGATATTTTTTTGGGGGCAGGGGGTAGGGGGGCAACGACATCGTTTAAAGGTGGATAATAAAGATACCGTGAAGGAAATACCTTAAAAGATGAAAGATAAAGAGGTGATGAGTGAATTAAGGATTTTGCCCAATAAAGGAAAAAGAGTTGAAGACTAAAGTCATTAAGGGTTACACATACTGCCATAAAAGAAAACCAATTAGAGTTTACTTATATTCGGTTATTTGGTTGGCCTTCGGATTTAACCTCAAAAGCAGATCCGAATTGATTCAAATGAAAGTTGGATCCAAATATGATCTGAATTAATTAGGTTTTGTCTACTCCAGTTAACTTTGTTCAGTTTTGGATTTGGTCTCCAGTTCTGGTTACATCTTGACACCCCCTCAGTCATGATGTCTTGTGTACATGGTTTATGTCATTGTTTCTATTAATTTTCATGAGGTCATGATGTCTTCAGATTGTGGTGGCATTGCTGAATGCACGGATGTCTTCTAAATCCTTTAAACTTTGGTCAACGCCAATAGCATTCCCTCTGATTTCGCTGATGCTGTCAAGGTTTTCATTGATTGCCCCGATAGTATGTCTTTTTCCTTGCCTGTGGTTGTTATCATTTTTGGTGGTGTTCTGGTTGTTATGGTATTTTGTCTATAAAATCATGACTGTTCTTGTTGTGTCAAGCAGAGCTCAGTAGAGGCAATCCAGTTTCAGTTGCTGCAAGCCCGACCTTTTGCCATCAACTTTGCTGGTGACTTGAAATATGGTACACCCATCAACTTGGAACATGAAGTTGGTTAAAGAATTTTACAGTGTCAAGTGAGGAACAGTTTGACAAAAGAACTGTTAATCAGTTTTCCTACTCTAACATGATGTGCTGAGCTAATATGACAAGTTTTTGGCTTCAATAAATGGTCACGTGAATGTTTTATAAAAACTGCCTTCCCACGTGTCTTGTACCCAATCTTTGGTATAAGAAAAAGAAAGTCTTCAGCCTAGATTTCTTCTAACTATCTTGCAGCATGCAATCTTTGAACAACTTGTGGAGGACGGACAAACGGATATTTGTTTCTCTGAGGGATGTTCTGAGTCTTTAGTTTCTTCTGAAGGCCTTTTAGTTAATCTTAGTGTTTGTTTCCATTCAGCTGTAGGGAATGCTGAAGCTTCTGAGCAAGAAATCGCTGTTATGGAAGATCTGCAGCTACAATTTGCCAATAGACCTGTTTGGATGGCTGCTTCTATCCATAAGGGTGAAGAAGAAGGTTAAACCTGGCAGTTTGCTCTTTGTTGTGATCCTCTGCCTCTTAATGCGGATGTTTTTACTTCCAGTTAAATTATTATTGGGCAGATTTGTAATTTATCTTGACTCATCTGCTTTCTTGCAACTTCTGGTAACTTATGGCTTGGCTGCAGCATTCACTTATAGGAATACATAAATATCAGATCTTCTTTCTCCCCCATCCCACAACAACAACAAAAAAAAAAACTAAATATTTTTGAAAAGGTGAAACATTCTCATAATCCTTTATTTGTTTCTGATGATGTCCTCGAGATGGCCATAAAGGCATAGTTAAGCAGCTAGCTTAATTTTAAAACCTCAAATCTTTGGGGGTTCAAAATTCTGTTTGGCGATTGCTCGAGGCTGTTGTCCTGTCATGCTTGATGTGCTAATCCCTTTTACTATCACTTACTAACTAAATAAAAGGGAGAATGTTTTCTTTTTGTAACTATTGGGCAGCTCTAATGTTGTTATGATTGTTAAAAACTATTTTCCTTTTCTTACAAGTTATAGTTGCCTTCTTTGAGTCAATTAAATTTCCAACATATTTGAATTGCAGTCATGCTTGGAGCTCATAAAGCACTTGTAAAGATATATCCTGACATTTTGACTATTATTGTGCCTCGTCATCCGGAGGAAGGCCGTCAGATTGCCACAGTATGGTTCCTAACTTCCTATCCTCTTCTTTATTACAGCGTAATCATATCCTTCAGCTTGATATTAAATGCTTCAATGCTGTTCTCTTAGACCATCAGATCAAATGTTCAGATTGTCTGATAAGTTTGTATTAATGGGACCAAATACACGTAAGGCAGATTCTATGAACCCTGAGATTGGGGGAAGAAGCTTCCTAACTCAACTGGCATACCCTTTACCCACCATCCCACACAAACACTGAAAGTGTCTTACACTCTATAGGAGTGTTGTCAAAGCGTCCGCTTAGGCAGCAAAGCGGTTTTTCAACCGCTTAATTGACACGATGTTTTTTTGCCGCTTTTTTGCCTAAACACTACCACTTTGTTGCCTTGTGCGCTTTATTGCCTCCTAGACGCTAAAGCAACTGCTTTTTTGACATTTTGTACATAATATATTTTTTTAAATAAAAATTTATTCTAAAAAACCATATATAAATTTAATAGCTTAGTCATTTTGGAATTGGGTCCCAAATTGCAAAGGAATTCCGAGGCCCAAAGTGACATAGGACCTCTACAAGCTCCTCCGGGGGTGCTGCCCCCACATCCCTTCCGGGGCGCCCTCCTTGTACCCTGCCCGTCGGCAACATAATGTGAAGCATGAGCCATACTCAACATCGAGAATCAATGAATCATTTAATGGACAATGACTTGAAAATCGGAATAATGAAATCTATTAATCATGTTCGCCTTGTTAGTACATGGTCATTGTTATGATACTTGATGAGATGAACTTATGTTTGTTTTTTTTTTTTTGGATAACTTTTCATAATTATGATTCTTGAATGCTTTCTTTTTTGGATAAGTATGACTATTGAATGTTTTTTTAACTTATTATAGAAAGTAGTTGTATTGAAAAATTTTAACTCAATTGCTTTGGTTGCCTTAGGCGCCGCTTTGTCGCCTAATCGCCCAGGTGGAGCCCCAATCACTTTGGTCGCCTTGCTGCCTTGACATCCTTGCTCTATAGTAGATTTGTAGCTCTGCTTCCTTTCTAATTATTTTGACAATTCCACACTCCCTGGTTCCATAGGAGCTTTGTGTCACCATAGCACTCCTGTCATGAACATGGTGGGAGATCTCGCGAGATATCTCGTTTTTTGAGATAGGCGAGACGAGATGGAGGTCGAAAGCAGAGAGTTGGGATATCTCACTTGAGATCTTGCCTTGGATCTCGCTGGAACTCTTAATTTTTGCCTTTTTTTGTGGATTCCAGCTGAATTTTCACTTACAACTACTCTTAGCACATCTACAACATCAAAGGAAGATCAATCATTCTCTACTTGTCTTATAAACTTATGATTTAATGACTTATATAGAACTTCTAATGGTTGTATAATTTTATTATTCTATTCTTGAAAATTGAGATTGTGATACTCATATGGATAGATTTTGATAACATTATGGTTGCTTGATGCATTTGATACATTTGCTTTTCATTTATATGCCTTAAAGGTTCTATATTGCATGTTGTATAACCTTGCATTCCCTAATCCTACACATTTTGGTTTTACAATGTGGGTAGACTTAGAAGTCATATATAGGGTTGTTCTCTGACAAATCCAAGGCCACCAATGTTTTCAAAATCCCTTAAATAGTCTAAATACCAAGTTTCAACCCCTAAAATCCACAAAAAATTGTATATCTCGACCGAGATCTCACCGAGATGGTCGAGATCTCGGTTTTTTTAGGAGGCAAGATCTCACTCGAGAGCGAGATCTTCTACCATGGTCATGAAATCTGCAGGTTGGTTTTGTTCTTTCCATGCATGCAGAATCTCCTCCTATCTCTTACCATTTCTTGCACCTTCCAAGGCCATTGAGTGCTGCCATTAATGATGTCTACCAGCAGGTCTCTTTCCACATAGCATCTTAACTCCATTATGAATAGCTAGCATTTCCATGGCCAAAGCTGATGAATCTTATCCCTTTTCCTACATAAGCCATTATTGGTTCTCCCTTTTGCATTACAAATCAGCGCCCAAAGGTAGGATTTGAATTAGAAAGCCCTCCGTTACAGAAGTGTTCATATTATTGGACTCCAGACCATGACTGTTGACAAATCCTCTCTTTGCTAAAAAACTTTTGACTCGTCAACAAACCATCTAATTCCAATGGTTGGACCATTTGGGTTCTCACTGACCAATTAGAATTTTGGAGGAACCATGACTCTTTTAAGGATCCATGTATATTTACTTTCAAGAGATTGTTAAAACTTAAAAGTTCTTTTTAGGAGGTTCAACCATCCATGGTATGTGTTCTTAAAATATAATATTTTAACAGCTGTTTATGTTGGGTGGTTCAGACTGTCAACCAACCCAGGATGGTGCCGAACTTAGACCCCGATTTTAAATACTGGTTAATACTTCTCTTGCTGTCAAAATTTCTTTTTCTTCTGATGTTTCATCGTGATTGAGATGCCACTTCAGTATAGCTTGTCTGGAGCAGTTTAGATATCCATATAGAGATCACTCACTTGATCCATGATGTATCAAAGCTGCTTTAATTTGTTCTTCAAAACTTTCTAAAGAAAGAGCACTGCACTTCCCCAGTGTTTATTGAGTCAGGAATCATGAATCTTAACTGTCATTACATGCATCTTCCCCCCCCCCCCTTAAAATGCATGCAGGAAATGTGGGAAGAAGGTTTAAATGTTGTTTTGCGATCTAGCAGTGAAAAGATTTCGGCAAGCACAAACATCTATGTGGTGGATACACTAGGTCTGTATTTTCTGGAGTGTACACTAAATAGTAGATATTTCTGGTAGTGTTTTCATTGAAACTTTATAACTGAGATTGTATAAGTGAAACTTGTTGTCATGAAGGATACATTTGACCAATTAGGGAACTAGCTCTAAACATAACTTTATATTACTTCGGTGGTTTGGGCTTGACAGAGCATTACTTTTTCCTGGTTTGCAGTTAATGCAAAAGATATGCAAACTCTAATTTATAACCACAACAACGCAAGCAAAGCAAAAGCACCCAAATGTGGGAATAAATAGTTGAAAAAGGACCCAATACAAACAATCCTTGTGGAAAAAGCAAACTCATCTGCAATATGGTTGGTTCACCATTGTTTCTAAAGACATTTGAACAATTAGGAAACTAGCTCTAAATTCGACTTTATATTACTTTATTAGTGGTTTGGGGTCGACAGAATGTTACTTTTCCTGGTTTGCAGTTATTGCAAAAGATAATCAAACTCTAATTTATAACCACAATAATGCAAGAGCAAAAAACCCACATATGGGACTAAATAGCTGGAACAGTACCCAAATACAAACAATCCTTATGGAAATAGCAAATTCATCTGCAATATAGTTGGCTGATCATGGTTCCTAATGACATGACTACCAAATCGCACAAGGGTCCTCAGGAGTTAACATCAACATTCAATTTTAATTACGTTCTTTTGTCCCCCCCCCCCCCCCCCCAGCCCCAACAAATGGAAGAGGGGGGAGGGGTGGTTGTTGGACCTGCACTGTGGTCACCTTAGATGAGACCACTGAGACCCAGTGCCTCCAAAGTAGTCAGTGGAAATGCCCTTGAAAGCCTCCACAGGATTCATCCATCTAGCAGTCTATAATGACCCCAACAACTTCTTGCCAAGTTCTCGTCCATTCTCAACACATCCTACTCTTTGTTCCTTTGCAAATGTTCTCTTCATAATGATTCAATTTTTTACACCAAGAGTCAGCTCTGATTATTTTGAATTATGGATCCTAATCTCCCTAATCTCAGAGAATTCAGCACATGCTGACTATAGGTTATTTGAGAGATTTATAAGTGAAGTCTCCAAATATGCATCATCATGCACTTCAGCACATTACCATGTTTTGAGACTTGAAATCATCCTAGCAAAATAGGAAGACTCAGCTACCTTAGTTGCTATAGTTAAACCCATGATGACTGGTCAGATTAGTTTTTTCATTTCCTTTGCGTCAATTTCACTATATAGCTATAATAGTTCTACGATTTTAAATGAAAAGACTTTCCATGCTAGCAGTTATCAACCCTTTACTTGGCTAGACCTTTTGTTCTGGGCCTTCTGGCGATGCGGAAGGATTTGTGCAGCAGTTCTGTACAATCACTTTTAAGGATTTGCATTGTCTGGGACCATTCCAATCCTATCATTACATTGTTGATGGATTTCGCTTACTGATTGGTGATCCTTTATTTTGATCCCCTTATCCATAATGATCTGACAAGTATTACCAGAAAATTAACCTAGTTCCAATACTGGTCTTTAAACTTAGATCCTCAATCCTGATCATCCATCAAATAGGTAATCTATAGGCAGGCCATGTGTCCAGCATTCATGAACCATATTCCCCAATGTATATCCGATTCTTTCTGTTCTAATATCTACTCGAAGTTTAAATGATCACATTACCAAATGGAGAGGAACCTCTTGATGAGTGTTCTCTTTGTCCGATGTGGAAGGTTGATGTGGCTAATCTGATGGTTTGATAGGTAGGCCATCATTTGCATTATGTGTATGTCATTTTTGATGGTCAATGACAATGCTAAATGTGGGAGCCTTGTCACTCAGTGTGGCCTTTTTAAATCCCGGTTTTTTGAGCTATCAGATAATTAAAAATTATGAATGTTCCTCAAAACAGTTTAGATACAGAGACATAGTATATGGTTGTTTTTGAAAGACTTGGAGAATCGATTTTGTTACTATGCCTTTCAGACTTGTTGCAGGTGAACTAAGCTTCTTATATAGGTTAGTTCCAATTGCTGTGATTGGGGGTTCTTTCCTGCCTGGTTTAGCCGGTCATAACATTTCAGAGGCTGCTGCAGCTGGTTGTGCTGTCTTGACTGGTGACTTTCTAAAAACTGCTCACGTGCTTAATGTGTCTCTAGCCATCTGTCGAGTCCTGAAGCATGGTTCTCATCCAAATCTTTCTTATTAACTTCTAGGTCATTATGTTGGGCATTTCTCTCACATGGTACTTGAAATGCAACGATCAAATCCTCTATCAGTTACAAAGGTATGAAGGTCCTTGCTACAAAAGTTATTTTAGTACGGAGGATTATTTTAGGGCAACTCTTCCTTTTCTGTGGAGGCTATTATCTGTTGAACATCATGAGTATTATACTTCAAATTCTTCTGTATTGTTTTGATGTCAATCCCAGAATTGTTGCTAAGAAGCAAATGTGCTCTTCATCTCCTTAGTAATTAGACATATACTGGTCCTGGTGAAGCTATTACCTACAAGATGGAGGATCTGCTTTCTGTTTTTCCTTAGACAGAGTATATAGAACCATATAATTTCTTTTTCAGATGGGTAGATCAGTGCATGGTGACCATTGTAAATGAAAGACTAAATTCCTCTGATTTGATCATATTCCTAGTGGCATCTGCTTTTTGTTTTACAGTAGACTCTGTATATGGAATGATATGGTTTCTTTATCACTTGCATAGATTACTTCATGGTGACCATTTGTGAATCAGAGACCAAATTCTTATGTTATCATATTCCTATTGGTGAAATTAGTGTCTTCTGTCTCAGTAGTTAAAAGAGACTGGTTACCTCTTATAGCAAAGAGACGAACCAGAAATTTTTCTAAACGCATATTTCCCTGTCCTTTTGGCACATAATCGCCTGCTTGGAGGGCTTCTCCAACCACCTTTACTGCTTTATTTCTGACATGTCCATAAATGACTACCAATGTGACGGCAACCAAATGCCCTGAGGGTTTCCATATGTATACATCTATACCGCCATAGTTGCGCCTGAGCTTAGCCTGGACTTTTTAAATTGGATGACAGAGAAGGGTTGTCCTATATGTAGTGCTTTTCCAGCTCTTTTCTGTTTTGCTTCTGAGATGCCTAACCAGAACCCCCTAAGGTCTCTGTATATATGCATCTATAGTCTAGACCACCCATAGTTGCCCCTGAGCTTAGCCTAGATTTTTAATTGGAGGACATGGAAGGGTGACCTATGCGTCTTGCTGAATTGGTTGAACCTATTTTCAATTCATCTGGTTGCATTTTCCTAAATATTTAACTTTCCCTCATTTGATGACCTTGCTGGGGTTTTCGTTTTGACAATTCATACAGGTTTCTGCTAAAAGAGAGTTAGTGGAAGCCTTGAAAGAACTCCTTAGCAATCCTGAAGTTCTGGAAGCGCATCGTATAGCTGCAAAGCGGGCCTTCTTTGCTCTATCAAGTGGGATCATCACAAATTTTTGGAATCTGATAGATCTCCATGTTTTCAGGAAGGCATTTAGATGATGTGAAATAAGTAAATGGAATATCAAGTTGGATGTGCAATATGGTCCTTCATAGACTTTCAATTTGGAACCACATTGAGATCCTGCATGGTACGGCACACTGGTCCCGGATGTTTCATTAATTAAGCTAGAAGACGGGTAGCTCTGGAGATTCAGGATTTTATTCGTCTCCACACCCCATTCCTGACCTACAAATTTTGTTTGACAAAACCTTGCAAACTAACAATAGATCAGTTGTACTTCTGTAGTGCAATTGGTTTGAGGTGAAAGTATGAAGAAAATAAGCATGTAATGGGCTATTTAGCATCTTAATCTTCTTGAAAATTTGGGAACTTGCTTCTTGCATGTTCAGTGGTAGAAGAGCAAACTGCAAGTCCCTCGTGGCAGTTAAAAGATACCAACTTATCTGTAGTGGTGGCCGGTGGGTTACTTTTTCAGTTTAATATGTTGAGTATGTGTTACTGGTGGGTTTTTGGTTAAACAGTGGTGGAATATAGCTTAAGGAGTTTCCATTTGTCCAAATGTCAGGTGCTAGTATAAATTCACTGCCGTGGGAAAGGAAAATAAAACCCAGAAATGTTTGGGCCCTCAAACATTATAATTGTAGTTAAAGGTTGTAGCAAACATTTTCTTTTTTGCCAATGAAAGAATGATCATGGAATTTGACAGTTCGATGTGTAGTAAATGAATTGGTTTTGCTCTTACCCAAAAGAAAGATAATGACTTTTGATTTTGCTGCTTGTCAAATAGTGTCATGTTACACAAGGATCTCACAACTGCAGGGCTTGGAAGGGACAGAATTAGGAAGCATTTACAGGAGAGTGCTGTTTCAGTATCTCTTCACATATGTATATGCATAGACAATCTCCTATGTCCATGCTATTTTACTTCTAGGTGAGTTTGTGCTCAGATTCCTCCCGCTATGAACACTTTAAGTCTACACTAGCAAGAGCACTACCAAACTTTAGTCCATACTCATCACATTGTTGTACACAAAAATGGCCATTTATGGAAGGAATTGATAAGAAATGTTGCACAGCAAATTGGATCTTTATTTTCTTGAGCAAATTATATATATACTCCTTGGTTTTAAAAACTATTATGTTTACACCCCCCTAAAATCAGTTATATTACAAACGTTCACTTGTGCCTAACCTCATGAGTCTTAAAATAGAAAAATACATATTTATTATTATTGAATCTTATAAATGAAAAAAAAATTTTGAAAAAAAAAACTAAAAAAAACTAAAAAACAGTCATGGTTCTTCACTCCCCTTCCTTTCTTTATACTTCTCTTTATTCCTCCCTTTTTTTCTTTCTCCTCCTTGTAAGTGGAAATGGTATGAGAGTAAAGCAGATTACTTCAAAATTTTGAAAATACAATAGATGATGACTCATCATTTAACCTTATAATTTTGATAGTAGAAGTATGTTTAATATATGATTTAAAACATAAGGAACGCGAACATGGATGTAATCATAGTAGTTTGCAAGCTCAAAGAGTGCATATGCCATTTGCTCCTACTTTTCTTAATTAATAAACCCGATGCCCAAGGTTTCTGCACAAGCATAAGCGGTAGGACATTATCCCTAACAATTTTGGCTAAGAAATTGACTCAGTGCCTTGAGTTACAACTATGGTCCACGAACCACTGTGCGGGAGAAGTTGATTCAGTGCCTTGAGTTACAACTGTGGTCCATGAACCACTGTGCGGGAGAAGTTGATTAAGTGTCTTGAGTTACAACTATGGTCCACAAACCACTATGCCAAAGCCCGCCCCCAATTACTTTTTTGGTAACCAAGCATATCATTAATTCTGAGCTAAGGATGTGGCCAAGCAAAGCTCTAATAACCATTCATTGGAACATGACCATTCTTTCGGGTTCTCAACCAAAAGGGTCTTCCGAGCTAGGATGTCTGCTAACACAATACATTATCTTTCCTAGGTACATAAGAAATCACAAAATTCAAAAAGCTTTCCGCCAACTTACAAATATCATCCACCAAAGGCTTCACCACGGGGGGGGCAACTTGTGCTATGGTTTAAGTAGATTGACCATAGTTAGTTGTCGGATTCCACATGCACATAATCAATACCGTATGCCAAAGTAGAGTAGTGCTTCACAAAGTGATAAAGCCTCTCCTTCCAAGACAGAAGAAAAATGTGATGGTATGGACCATGCAATCTTTAGCCCCCTCTCCCAGCTTCACTCCACAAATCCAAGACCACATTTCCTCTCCTTTTCCTTCGATGAAGCATCAACATTTAATTTGATGAAGGGATGATCTGAAAAAACCCAATTAGAGCTATTACTTTCATGAGAACTACTTGTCCTTGTTTCTTTAATATGAGTCTTCCCATTCTCTTTTATGGACTCTTAATGCTCCAAGTATCACTTTATAAGCTGTCCATCTTTTGTCCCTGTTATCCCCTTTCACACGATTATTTCTTGCCCTCCAAAGAATCCAAGCTATGAATGAAATAAAGCTATAAGATTCCTCACTTACCTTTATTACCTCTCCCTCCATCATTTTATCCACTGGCCCCAGCTAATTTTGTCAATCAGTTCGCACATCCAAAACACACTAATTATGAGATCAGACAAGATACACTTCCAGTTAATGGCTTGTTGGTAATTGATAGAACGGACCTGCCACACGAGGGGGTGGCGTAAAAGGGATGCAACTCAGACTTCAATTAGGCAAAACCGAAGACGAATAGCCAAGTATTACAAAGACCAATTACTAATTACAAGGAAAACGCCCCCTGGAAAACCAAAAGAATAATTTTGTAGGGGAACCATGAGTTTGCTCTCATTAATTCCTTCCTCTTATTGGTATATCGAAATGGATAAACCACAAATGCAAACTGTTACAATGACTAACTCAACCATTTCCACATTCTTTAATATTGCAAGATTACAAATGTGTATAACCTAAAAACCATAAACTACAAAACAACCCTGACTCTTATAAAAAAAAAAAAAAAAACACAACCCTGACCAAAGCACCAAGTAAATGCCCAAAAGAATCCCTCAAACCCAACCTCAGAAAAATGCACTCATACCAAAAGCCGATCACCTAATCTCCGCCAGCCCTTGCATTGTACCAAGCCTCACCACCCTAACACCGCAATCTGCAGACTGAACAGGGTTAGGATGTCTATATCAGGTACAACCGTTAGTAGTTAAAAAAATCTGCACACGTCATTCAGTTCTGTCCTCTTAGAGCAACCCAGCGAGCATTGCACCAGGATCCATTACAGTCGCAGCTGGGTTCGCAAGCTGTGCATGTGCAGGCACTGGTGGAGGTGCAGGGGTTGCTGTAGGAATGTAAACTAATTGCTCCTTGACAAACTCCTTCAACCTGGATAAAGATGTAAATAGAAATCCCATATTAAGCATTGAGCAATTTCATTATAGACAATTCACAATTTGAGATATACTTACTCAAATGTTAGCGTCGGGTCTCCAGAAGCAACTGTCATTCGGAGTTGGGTCCTATCGGATGGGTCTGTTTCAACTCTAACCTGTGATGCATAAACAAGATTTATCATATGGATATCCTTTGACAGTTCCATATAGAAGTTCTACCGAAAAAAAAAAAAAAGGAAGACAGTTTCATGAAACAGTAACATGTATGATTTATAAGCGAACAACAACAACAACAACAAAAGCCTTGTCCCAACTAAATGGGGTCGGCTACATGGATTCTTGCCCTCCAATTAGTTCTGTTCGAGGCCATGCTAGATACAAGGCCTAAGCTATACATATCCTTTCTCACCACTTCTCTTAAGGTTATCTTAGGTCTACCCCTAGCTCTTCTAATTCCTTCAATATGGATTATATCACTTCACCGAACAGAAGCATTTATAAGTCTCCGTTGAACGTGGCCGTGCCACCTCAAACGACTTTCTCTAAGCTTATCACTTATGGGAGCAACTCCCAGACCAACTCTAATACGATCGTTTCTTATCTTATCCATCCTAGTTTTGCCACTCATCCATCTTAGCATCCTCATTTCTGCTACACTGAGTTTATCTATATGATTATTTTTAACAGCCCAACACTCTGCACCGTACATCATAGCTAGTCGAACAACGGTCCTATAAAATTTTCCTTTAAGCTTTAATGGAATATGCCGATCACATTATGATTTATAAGCGAACTAACTGTTTAAAGAAACTGTACAGATATTCAGACATTCAGAGGATGCCAACCCAGCTAAGGAGAACCTGTACCTATGGCCTGAGATGAAGTGTATCTCGACCTGAATTAATATGGAGGCGGTGATAAGTAAGCTAGGGTTCCCATGCCGTAGACTGTGGCTAAGAAATTAATCTAGAAACATAGGATCTTTCACAGGTAATAGCTTAGAATTAATAGATGTTATGAGGGAAAAAATGATTAATATAGCTTGCATTTTAGACACTAAATGCAAGGATAAAAAAACTAAGGATTAATATAGCTTGCATTTTAGAGACTAAATGCAAGGATAGAAAAGCTAAGGATTAATATAACTTGCATTTTAGAGACTACATGCAAGGATAAAAAAGCTGAGGAGTCAAATGACTTTAAAATTTTATGTTGGGGATAAAAGTAACAAAAGTGGAGTCGGTATAACAATGGATAAAGATCTAAAAAACGATGTGATGGACGCTAAAAGATTAGGTAATAGGGTAATATCTATCAAGCTTGAGCTGAAGAGAAAGTTAGTGCATATGCGCCTCAAGTAGGATGGGTGAAGTAGTAAATTACAACTTTGGGAACCAATGGATAGATTAGTTGCAAGGAATTCGTTAAGGGATATTATCATAAGGGGGTGATTCAAATGGATATATTGGGAAAGATCAAAGAGGACTACGAAAACGTACATAGAGGATATGGTTATGAAGAGAAGGAATCTCAACTTTAGATTTTGCTATTGGTTTTGATTTATCTATTGTATATACTTTTCAAAAAGAAAAGAAAAGCATTTAATTACCTTTAAAAGTGAAAAACATAGAAGCCAAAATTTCTTCCTACGTAGAAGGTAGGATAGATTGTTGTGTAAGGATTGTTAGGTGATACAAGGAAAAGTTTAGTTGCACATCATAGACTTGTGGTCTTGAATGTGTGCCTCACTCCACGAACTCTTAAAATTGCGAGCTTAATTATACTAGGATAAGGTAGTGGAGCTTAAAAGGAGATTGCTTAAAATTCTTCATTAATGAAGTAGTCAAATAAGGAAAGTGGGAATTTGAGCAGAAGACTAATACAACATGGAATGAGATGGCTATGTATATTAGCAAGGAGGCTAAAGATGTTATAGGTGAACCGAAAGAACATCATTCCTATAGAGGGACTTGATCATGGGATGGTATGGTTCAAGGCTTCAAGCAGCCATTAACAATAAGAAAACTAGCTTTAAGACACTGCAAAGGACTAAGGATGTAGAGGACCTAAAAAAGTACAAGTTGGCTAGAAATGAAGCTAAAAAGTTGTCAGAAAAGCAAGCGAGAAGAAACATAAAGATCATCTATATAATAAGCTAAGCACAAAGGAAAGGGAAAAAGCTATTCATAAGATAGCTAAAATAAGGGGCATGAAGAGTAGAGATCTCGACTATGTTAGATGTATTAAAAATGAAGATGGTAAAAGTAATAGTCAATAATGAGAGCACCAAGAAGAGATGGAAAGTTTATTTCTCTAGCCTAACAAATGAATATAATTCAGGCATCTGTGACTCGGAAGACTACACCATGGCACTAAATTTCGGACAAACATATGAGGAATTACAATGTTCGAAGTAAAAGAAGCTCTAAGGAGGACAAAAGCAGGCAAGGCACAAGGTCCTGATAAAATATTTATAGAAGTACAGAAGAGCTTAGAAACCTATAGGCTAACTTGGTTAACCAATGTTTATTAAGATTACGAGCACAAAGAAAGTGTCGGATGAATAGAGGAGAAGCATTGAAGTCCTAATTTACAAAATAAGGGGGAAACTTAAAGCAGTAGTAAGTTAGCAACTGTAAAGGTATAAATCGAGTCTACTATGTATGCGAGAGAGTAATTGAAACCCATTTGAAACAAAGAACCACTATTATGGAAAACCAATTTCATTTTATGCTAGGAAGATCTACAACAGGAGCTATTTACCTTATTGGGAGACTTACGGAAAATTAGAGAGTATAACAATGATCTTCGCATGGTCTTTATTGACCTAGAAAAAGCTTAAGATAAAGTCCCTAAAGAGTTAATTTGTCACATACTAGAGAAGAGAAATGGTGTAAGTAAATACGTGGACATAGTTAAAAACATATATGATGGTTTAGTAGCAAGTATAAGATAGTTGGGGGGGGACAAAGTGGTAAATTTGTGATTACAATTGAGCTACATTAAAAAAATCAGCTTCAAGCCATATTTATTTGAACTTCTAATGGATGTTTTAACCAAAGACATTCAAGATGAGGTTCTTTGGTGAATGCATTTTGTTGATAATATCGTTTTGGTATATGAGACACAAGTAGGGACTAATACCAAGTTAGAATTATGGTTAGAAACTTTGGAATCAAAAGGTTTTAAATTAAGTCAATCGAAGATGGAATATCTAGTGTGTAACTTCATTATACAAACGATAAGGTGGTGACACTTGATGAGAAGGAGATTCCATAAAGCAATTATTTATGTACCTTGGCTCAAACATTAACAAAGAAGGTGGTATAAAGGATGATGTTTGCAAAACAATTAAATAGGTGAATGAAGTGGAGAGGTGTGTCAAGGGTTTTGTGTGATCGACATACTACTTTAAATCTCAAAGAAAAATTCTATAGGACCGCCATACGAACAGTTAAGTTGTATGGTGCGAAGTACTGCACTGTAATGAAGCATTATACAGATAAAGTACTTGAAGCAGAAATAAGGATGCTCAGATGGATGAGTAGCAAAACTAGGATTTGCATTGCTTATGCCTTATATCCAATATGGCCTCAAATAGAGCTTATTGCACACACACACATATATATGACGTCTAGTCAGGGTTGAGTTTTCCAGAATAACTGATTCCATCTCCAAAATTAGATGTCCTTTCAAACTACAAAAGGGTATCCTTCTTTTCTACTTCTCTTCTTCCTTTTTATACGGTGTGTTTTTGTTTTTAACCTTTGACAAGGTTTAGGTAGGCTGAGGTCTTCATGAGAAGGCAAAATAGGAAAACAGAAACAGAAAAAGTTTTTCTTTCCATAAAGAATGTCACCAAGACATTCTAAATAAAAAAATGACTGACAACTTGTTTCCACCGTAACTAAAAATTCTATGATAACAACTCATTCATACATGGCTAAAAATTCAGAAGCAATATAACCTAGATCAGCAAAACTCCGCTGAATCTCAAAGCAAAGCGAATTGGAGATTCTTCATCCCTGCCACCCCCCTTTAAAAAGGGACTGGGTCATAAATTGATGATTCAATCACGAAAATTTAACCCAAACTGAAAAACTAAATGTATTTTATTGCAAAAACAAACCAGGGGAAAAACAATAGATGACAGCAAGGAAACAATTGAAATTCCTTACCAAGCAAAGCATCGCCTGAGTACTCTCAGAGTAAAAGGTAGTGCATGCAACAAGATTGTTCGGATTTGGATCCTGAAAAAAAACTTAAAACTTTGAAAACTTATACCAATGACACGTAAATCAGGGTGCACAACAAACAGTACTTACGAGACCAGGTACAACCAGTAAGTGAAAGCTGTTAAATAAGTTAGCCATCTCTGAAAGCAATAATGGTTTTACACCCCTCACCTGCACAAAACATGGAATACAGACTTGAGGGATATTTATGCAAACAGAATTCAATCAAAATTGGCAGGATGAATAGACAAATGCCAGCCGCATTGAGCATAGCTACAGTGAAAATAGGCATACAACCAGAAAATTATTTGTGATAGAAGTCTTTATTCAGTTTGATAAAAACAGTTTTTGCCCACCAAGCAAATTTCCAATACTGTCTCACAAAGATGAGATATTGCTGTCTTGAGTGGCTCAAACTTTGCACTAAGACTGGATCCATTGCAGTTGTCACACTTAACAATGATTCAAAAATATAGTAGTCTCTGACAACAAAGAAGTTCTCATGCAACTTGGTTTTCTACTGTAACTAAAAATAATTCGAATAGCTGCAACTAGCAACTTTTTTAAGACATCTTACCATATTACTAGCAATTAGAATTATTCTTTTGTATATGTGCATCTATAGGCATGTGTGCATGTGTTCTTGGTGAGAATCAAGCACAAACCATTAAAAATAAATATAAGTAATGAACTGATATACAGGACAACCGTAAACAAAGCCCTTTTTGCCAATTACGAGGAAAGACACTATTGAAGACTTAGATTTGTGTTAATAAAGAAAATAATACTTCTCATGGAAAATATATTTTTTCCAATGATTGTGCTAGTTTGGAGTAAAGGAGATATTTCCTTGCCAGTCAAGCATTGAAATTTAAAAGAATGGCAGAACTCGGCAAGATCTCTCTTTTCCTTCAATTTAGCGAGACGAGATGATGTGCAAAATGAGACAATCTGCTTAACACATAGGGTTCTCAAGTCCTAACTCTCAAGCTGTGATTTTGATGAATTGATTATCATTTGAACTATGAACCTGCATTAGACACCAACGTATGAGTATATGATGTGTATGTAGGCCATTTCAATGTTTTACTTCAACATAGTCATTTCCCAATGGGATTTGAAGTGGAAACTCACATTTAAACCATTTTTTTCATAAATCTGAGGTCACCAGTGCATTCAGAGGGCAGAAATAGGTTGGACAGAAAGTTTCAACCCCAGATGATCCCTAATACCCCTCGAGTAGAGGGGAAAAAACTTCCAGCTCAGAAAGATCTACAGCCAACTTTCTTTTTTTGAGTTGGCAAGATCGAGATCTTGAACCATGCTTAAGAAATACATTTTGGCCACCTCGATCAAGCTGACTATTGTATGTGTTTGGGTCCCTTCTACAAGATTGGCACCATCAAAACCATATTATCTCTCATTGTGTTTGTTTTTCGTTATTACGATAATTGAATCTTATTAGTTTTACATCCGATTTGTGGGTTCCTAACAAATTGGTATTAGAGCGCGTTTTGACCCGAGGGAAGGAAGACAGAGACTAGATTGTCCATGTAATCCGGTAAAGAGTGTTGTCAATGCATGGATTATGGAGATTATGCCTTTTTATTGGCAGCACCAGGTTGCGCAGGGTTACTGATTGTGCGTCTCTCCAACACCTAGAAGGGGATGCATTGGAATGGGTCTGTTGAAGAAATCAGCTGGAGTTCAATCGGACAAGCTTCACAAAAGCCCTACAACTCGATTTTGGTGAGGGGAAGATGACACAGGCAAGCAGGGACTTGGAGCACTGGAGAGAGAGCTTGTCATCGCAGACCAAGAGCTGCTAGTAGAAACCGAGGTATTACAAATTCCAGAGGCAGAAAGTGAACTCCTTTCTTCTTCTTTTTTGGGGGGGGGAACAAATCCCATATCAATGAGAGACAAGGCAAAAGCTTGAAGGAGGAGAAGGTTGATGAAAAACGCCTAAACAACAGAGGAAGAGAAAACATGAAGAGAAAAAGGGATCAACAAGAATGACCGTCGGTTATTGAACAAAATAAAGGGATTTTGGACACTATTGGTCTTGTGTGATTGGAGAGATGCAATCGGCAAACTTGAAAATCGAAACTCAGTTCGATTTCAAGGAAAGATGCAAAGTTGGAATAGAGTGGCAATTGGCTGCAAACCATAACCGCCGTGGAAGAAGGCGGTGGCAACAGAGGACAACTGCAAGATGGAGGAAGGCTCTCCAGCAACGTGGGGGCCATTAATGCGTGAGTTGAGCCCGCAATCAAGAGGAGTTGGTTGCATCCAGATCGGCGGCAAGATTTGAGGAAGAACCGCAATCGGTTATTCTAGATTTGGTGGCAAAGATTTGGGTGACAGTTAGGGTTACAATCGCAAGGAAAGAGGAGGAGACGACTATGTTGGACCGAGTGGCGGTTCAATGTTCAGACCCCATAAGTGCTCAGCTGTTTCCATCTCCACAGGTAGCCTTGTTAAGCTCTCGCAATGTGACTGAGCTGACCAAGCTTTCCAATTTCAGGTGGTAATCCTTATACCTCTGTACACTCCCTCGGGAATAAGAGTTGAAGGTTGACAAGATTGGGTAATGATGGTGGCAGAATTTCTATCCCAGCATCCCTCCAATCAAGTATCTTAAGCATAGGCATGTTGTTTACAAAGTAAAATTTGGGTACACATTCTAGGAAGAGTAACTTGTGCAGTTTAGGACAGCAATGTGTCAATATGGGTAAGGACTTTAACTGGAAAAAATTTTGCATCAATGAAATCTTAGTGCTTTGTGTCACTCTGAGGATGAATGTGTGTCACTTATTCAGCATCCAAATTGCCACATCTCTGACAACACAAAGCAACTAAATTTCATTGATGAAGAACTTATCCAATCGATTAATCTTGGACCAGACACCGGTCTGTGTTATCTAATTCGATGTGTTAAAACAATAAAATAGGCCTTAAGTGGGCAAGCTAAAGCCAAACCTCCTAACATCACCTTATCTAGCCCATTCAAAAGGATCTCGCAATGGGCTCTAAAGTGGATTAATATGCCCAGCCCAACAAGCGGACTAGGTAACACGCAGCCAGTCCAAAACTTTTATGGGCCACAAATAGGGGTTATAAGCAAGGTTTAAATTTTCCCCCCTACCCTACCCTACTTCCCATACATATCTTTTTTTTCCCCCCCCCCCCCCCACCCCCCCCCCCCCCCCCCCCTCCCCCCGGTTATAAGTAGGGGCAAGTGGAAAAATCACTCCCTCATCCCCCACCTACACTTGTTCAACTCAGCCTGCACATGAGAGAGTGTCAGCGATAGTGGAGTGGAGTAATACCTCAACACCGACGACAGGGGGCACATTTCACTGATGTAACTTCAGCAAAAACTCAGGAGGATTAATCCCTGGAATTTTGTGGTACTTTTTGGGTAAAGACGGGGAAAGTATTCCAATGGCACCCACAGTGGAGAGGAAGCCAACTACGGACAAGCCTGGGAAGGGGAAGAGGCTATCAACAGAAGGCAGGGCCAGTGAAAGGAAGAAGCGCACGATGCAAGGGGGCAAAACTTCCAAGATCGACTTCTTCAAGGGCATTGAACTTTATTTCGGAAGGTATGTGACCAAGCTGTGAGGAGTGCAGGATCCCTTGCAGCCATGCGAGATGCCAACTTTGCAGATTTCACTAATTTCCTAGTATGGTACTCTCAAGCCGGGGGACCCCATTGTGAAGGTCACATCATCATTCGATGGTGAAGCACAGACTTATTTGCTAAAATTCAGTCAACAAATGCCACCAATTCCAAGGAAGCTGGTGAAAGAACCAATATACATTACGGTGACAGTAGGCCTCCTATATAAAAATGGGAAGGATATGCCACTTGGTTTTGTGTCTCATGACGGGATGCTGCATCAGTTGAAAAGAATGGTCAATCGGTATTCACTACAGTACTCCACATGGAAAAAGACGGAAGAGGAACTTGAGTTCCTTGATATACCTAAGCAGCCAACTCCATCTTTTTTTACAGGGTTACAGCGCTCCTATCTGTCTCGATTTTGGTCTTTCCCATAGCGATTGTTTTTTTGCTCATGCTTCAGATGACTTCAACAGAGAAAGCTGATGCTCAGCTTTGTGACTGATTGCATGCAGAACAAAGAGTTAATTCTTAATCAGAAATTCAAGGTTCGAGGATGTCAAATTGGTCCCTATCTAGCCAGCCTGGAGTTTGGCAAGTTACCAAAAGGTTGCTGCGGAGGGGCATCTTTCATCCAAATATCCTTCCCTGCTTGAACATGGAGAAGTTCGGAGCGGACATTTCCCAAGAAGTTTGCTTTTAAGGATGCAGAGTTGGCATAGCTGTGAAGCAAACATGTGAAGACCAACCTTCTGATCCTACCTCACCTTGAGGACAAGGTGAATTCAAGGGATGGGAATGTTAGGACCCTAGGAGGATGCCAATGGAGGAAAGAGAGTGGAGTTATCATAACCAACCACTGGTTGGTGGATTAAAGGGGGAAAAGATGTTAGGAAAGGTTATCTAATATTTTATGAGTGACTTTGGAGCAGCTGGACAATGGATGCTGTAGGGGTGACTAGCACCGTCAAAACAATATTATCTTCATATTCGTTCCGCAGGTTTCTGATACTTTTCACTCCAAATCCCAAGAACCTGCCCTGGTCCATCCATATACCTCATAGATCAAAATCTCTCCTGAGCTATCCAACCACCATATAACCTAATTATGTACCCCAATCAACTAACCCAAAATCTTAAACCCAACCCTTACTTATTGAATTGAGATCTCTAGAGAGAGAGGGGGGGGATGCTATGTCATTGTAACCCCACCGGCAGCCATAAATAAAACTCAAAATTCAATTCTTGGCTCAACTGAGTAATTACATCTATATTTATAGCCATATTGGCTGGCATAGTTTCAAACTCAAAATTAGAAACAAACCCCAAATACGCTCCTATACTAAAAAGGAAAGGCCTTTCCTTAACCTATTAGGTAACCTAAACGGAATAGGAAATTGAAATAAAAAAGGAAGTAGACTTAAAACAGGAGTCTCACTAAACCAATGAAATAAATCCCATTTTCTTACTTTCAACCCATTTTTTAGGCACATTAGATTGGCCAGTTTACAAAGAAAACCCATGGAACCAAATGTCAAACACATATGATCCAATCCTATATGATCACAAAGGAAAGAAGCCCAATTTGGTGATGATTCTGCATTACAAGTAGGAAAATGACCTGAAACCCACTAGATGATATAAGTTGACATGGACAAAATGTTCACAACTTGACTTTCAAATGCAACATGGAAGATATATAGGGCAACATATGGAGTCGCTTCTGAGGAACATAAAACTAGCCCAACTTAATTACTTGTGGGATAACATTAATAGGTATGGAACATATTACATGCTTCACTGTTCCCCAACCTACACTTCCCTATCAGTCTAGGACGGAAAGGAAAGTCCCCAACCATCTAGCAGGCACAACAAATTCTGCATACAAAAATAAGTCAATACGACTGGCAATAACTCAAACAAAATCAGAACCTCTTAACCAAAATAATAGTACCATGACCCTGCCCCAGTTATGGTTCAAAATTCAGGCTTATTCCAGTTTCACAAGGCCTCCAAACAAAATGACAATGAAAAATACCAATAATAATGAAAGAGATGTGCCCTTTAAGGTATTAACTTTCCACCATGGCTCACTTTTTGGCTACATTATATAAGGGAAAGATTATAACATGCTATGACATCCACTGGCAACCTGACTGCTGAAGCCAAACTATCCTTTTCAGCATGTGTTTTCCGAATCATTTAATTCAACAATGTATTAAACACTAAATAAGATGTTTTCTTTTATAAATTTCAGGTTGAATTCCACCTTTTGATAGAAAAATGGACCAAAGCTGGTGCCATTTGAACCATTCGGCCTTCGTAATTAGGTTTTGGCTACACTTGAGATGGCCACACCGCACAGAAATCAAAATTTAGAAACTCGAATTCTAGTTGCTTCCATTTTTTCAGGCAGCTGAAATTGGTAGTTCTATAACACAAACCAAAACTAGGTGGAGGATTGCACTAACATGGGGGGGAAACGAAAATAGATGCATCACAAGATTCTTATATCAGCAAGAAATAGGCATCAAAATGCAGTTACCACTTCTTGCAGTTTCAAAGGAGGGCCAGAAAGTGATCTCCATTGAGGGAAAAACTCTTCGGAAGCCAGGGGAATAGGCTGCAAAAATTTGCTCAAGATAGCTGGAAGACGAAGTTTGACATTGACCTACAAAAAGCAAAAACAATGATATCTGAGAAAATAAAAGCAACAATAAGTAAGAAGATAAACAATACAGAGGAGTCAAATTTAGAACTTCACCACAGTAGTTTCAAACTTATATGAGAAATCAAGAACAGCTACATCCCTGCTTGGCCGAAGATTCACAATTTCAAGTGGACATTGCACCTAGTCAAGAAACAGGGGGATAAAAGAAGAGAGAAAGGATAAGATTAACAACAAATAAGGTGGTTAAAGGATTTTAAATCCACAGAAAATACAGTGTAAAATTTAAAAATAATCTTCACCTGTGCCCTTGGAGGAATTGTTTCTGGTACTAATGAGAGTTCTAGCTTCAAGTGGATAGGAGGTAATATCATAGCTTTGACAGAAACAAGGGGTGATGTACTCTTATTTCCCAAGAAAAGGACAAGACGTCCATGGTGGGTTCGCCATTCTGCTTTTATTCCAATCTGAGCAGGCATTCACAAACATTTAACCAATATTCAATGAAATTAACCAGAAAGATATTTAACAAATATTAACTCATGGTAGTTTGAAATCTGACAGCTATGCTAGACATCCAATTATTTGAAATATTAGCAGACATATGAAGTACCAACCAATTGCAATTAAGTGATCACTAAAGAACAAAACACAGAGAATGACAGACCTGAATGTAAGGGTCCTCATATAGCACACCACTGTCCTTCAGGCACAAAACTTGAAACCTTTCAGCAATGTTTCCTATTGGCTGCAACCATATAAAACGGAATAAGTGGCTCATTTATTAGTACAGCAGGAAACAAGTTTGAAGAAAGATTCAGGCATGTGAAGTTGGGAAACTGGGAAGTATTATGTCAAAATATAAGAGAAAAAACTTCAAACTGGTCTTTCCCCGCACTCTGTTGGACCATGAACAGATAATTCAGAGAGTCAACTGACAGGCCTCAATTTGACTCCAAGGGAGGGAGATCATTTGATGACTTGGCCATTAAACGGTCAATCTGATCCAGATCCATGAAACCTGACAGTTAAATCACTAGTCTGCATGGAGCATGGACTCCAAAACCAAGGAACAAACACACCAGCCCAGCCTGTGGAAGCTTCATGTAAGAAACTGTTAAATAGGGCCAAAAAACCCTGTTAATTACTAAATTTCACGGTCAGAAAGCAATCCCAGAATTGAAATGTGAAAACTTAAGTTTAGAAACTATCTTAAACTGAAAGTTTAGCTATTGCTGACGATAACCAAATGATGTCACTAACTGATGGATACAAGATCCCTATTTTAGAGTAAGAAAGTTTTTGATATCTAATAACTAATAAGGTGAATTTCATGCACCTTCCCCCCCTTTTAGCACGGCATATACAGCGTCCCAAACCTGTTTGGTGAATTTATCATTCATTATCCCCATTTTTATGTTCAAATATCAGATTAGTCTACTCTGTCAGAAGATTCTTGTCAAGTGATGACATTAGCACATTATAATTCCCTTGATTCCTAAATTATCCTCATCAAGGAGTAAGATTTCCCCTTTACAATGTGCTTCTATTAAATGCAGTAACAAGGGATTTCTTTTCTCCCTCCCTGCCTTACAATGTGCTTCTATTAAATGTAGTAACAAGGGATTTCTTTTCTCCCTCCCTGCCCCCCCCCCCACACACAAAAAAAAAAGGAAGAATGAAAAAAAAATCATGTTTTGAGTGAACACCATTAGTTTTAGACATGGTACGAATTTCTGTTAAAACAAACAGAAATTTTGCCTCAAAACCTAGATGAAACTTTGTGGGGAAGTAAATCATTTTCAGTGACTGTTCATACTTCATAAAGAATAGCCCATGCATTATGCCTAAAAGCCTTAATAGCCTGTATACTAAAAATCAGGTGGAAAAACATACTATCTGGTGTTGAAACCACCTGTCAAGACAAGCTGGGTAAAATTCTTTGTTTCAGCCAGGTTCCCCGAGATCTCGATCAGATCTCAGTTTCTGGCTGTTCGAAACTAGCCTTGAAACCAATATTCTAAACCATGCTTTTAGAGGTGTAGTTGATATTTTTCCAAAATGGGGGCTTAATTCCCTGCTGTTTTGGGCACGCTAAAAACTCTCAAGGAAACTTGCGGCTAGATCTGATTGGGTTCCCAATGCTTGGACCTAAGTGTGGAGAGGTCTAGGGTAATGTTTAGGCTAGGATTAGGTTGGGCAACTTGAGAGAATATTCTGTTTTTAATAATCTGCAATTGCAGAATTTTCCCAAGTAGAATTAGGTCTCCTATAGGGTTTGGGACTCTTGGTTAGGGCTAGGGTTGGGATCGAAGGTAGGGTAGGGCTAGGGATACTAGTCCTAAAAGGTTCTAAGCTTTGGGTCAAGGGTTGGGTAGATATTGGGTTTTTAGTAGGTTTAGGGTTTTAAGGACGAAGATGAAGAGCAGAAAATTCTGCAAATTCAAATAAGGGACTGGTTAGGGTTTTAGAGGTGGGAGAATAAAGAGAGAGGAAAGAGGTGCTATCCTAGGGGTAGGGTGATTGGGGAAAGGAGTGAGGGTTTTCTAGGGTTTCACATTGGGGAGGAGTGCTGCTGCCATAGGGAAGGAGAAGGGAGGGAAAGAGGGGTCTGCGATTGGGATTTGCGTAGGGAATAGACTGGGGAATTTTAGTTACTAGTAGAGAGTAAACTGGTTCACTCTAGTCTGCTGCAGAAGTTGAAGAAGAAGATGGACCAATTGCAGAATTCTCACACACTCAGCTGTAGGGATCCTTCGGGAATCTGGATCATCACCCCCGACGGGGAGCACTCTGTGCTCCCCAACGGGTTTTCCACCACAAAAGAGGTGGGCCCCACCACTGAAAATGTAAAAAAGAAAAAAAAATAAAATAAAAAATAAAAACCACTCCCATCACCACCCTGGGCCCCCCCTGTTTTTTGTGGTGGTAACCCGTCGTTTGTGCTCCCCCGACGGGTCGCACTTTCCGGACTCCCTCTTGGAACCCACGACTCCAATGAATAGCTAATATCTAGAAGGAATCCTACTTGAAAATTGGACTCCAACTCTGACCAGGACTCAAACCAACAATCCAATTGTAAAACAAAAATTAGATATGGACTCAAAAAAAATCAGGGAAATTACTGGACCTTTTTGGTGTTCAAGGGGGTGGGAAAATTCCAAAATACCCTTCTGAGGGTTCGGCCAGCTCTTTGGTACACCAATTGGGGCTTGGTTCTTGGTTTAATCTTTATTGGACTTCGTGGGGTCTAGGCCTAGTTACATCACTACTTGGTCCACAGTAACCTATATTGCCCATTTGAGTCACAGTAACCTATATTTGACTGGTAGAGGCCATTGTATGAGGCTCTATTTCTGCCCTCTTGTGGAGTATAATTACCACCTACTACTTGCTTTCCAGCAAAGAGCTTATGTGCAAACATTGGAGTTACACTTTTATCTACTTGTGTGGACATTGGAACTGCATTTTTACTACTTGCATCTTGTGATGTAATCACTAGAGATGCTATACTTCTAAGACAATTGCTACTCACTAGTATTGGCATTGGTGCCTATGATATTATTGTTGATGTTATGCTTGTGGATGAGGTTCATGTTCACTACCGCCTATCAATTTCATTGCTGGATGGATGGTTCATTCAACATAAAAATTAATTATTGAAGTTGTTGACTACCTCCCAGGTGAAGTCCTTTCAGTATTTATTGGCATCTATTATTTATATTTGAGCTCAAGATTGATGAAATTTTTTCATATATGTTCTTGTTAATCCAATCTAGAGCCTTTGATATGTATACTCCAGTTTGAGGAGTGTTAAACAATATCAGGTTTTTACTTTTTACCATCTTATTTTTAGTTTCTTGGGTGTCAAGTTAGGTGTCGCAGGTTAGATTTGGCAATGATTTAGTTCTAGATTCCCTATGTAGTTAATTAAGGAAACTAAGATTTAGATCTGATTTGAAGTGAGCTGTAGAAGTTACTATTTTCAATATTACAATTTTTTGGAACGTGGACAGAATATTATGTCCAAATCTATGTAATATTTTTATATAAATAAAGGGCATGCGATTCTAGGATCTTATCCAGAGTTGTAGGAAGCTTCATCCCAACTGGTTTGGTCTTCCCTTCTCCTTCTCCTCCACTACTTCTTCTCTTCATATCACTGCTCTGACTTTCTAAACTGCAGGTTCTGTTACAATTCTAACTTGGTATTAATCCCAGCCTGTGTCTCATCTACCAAAAAAATGTCATCAGCAAAAAAGGGACAACAAGGAACCTCATCTTGAATGTCTTGGTTAGATCATCCATTATAAGTGTACATAATTATGGGCTTAAAACTAATCCTTGATGTAGCCTAACTATAATCAAGATCAACTTGTCCCCCTACTGTTCTTACACTTATCACTGAACCATCATACTTATCTTTAACTAAATCCACATATTCACAACATTTTTTCCTCTAGTACTTGCCAAATTAACACTCAAAAGACTTCATTATAAGCTTTTTCTAGGTCAATAAAGACCATATGAAGATCTTTCTTACACTCTCTATATCTTTCCCTAAGTCTCCTAATAAGGTAAATAGCTTCTATTGTAGATCTTCCCGAACCAAAACTAAATTGGTTTCTCCATAATAGTGGTTTCTTGTCTCAAGCGGGTTTCAATTACTCTCGCCCATAATTTCATAGTATAACTCATCAATTTTATACCTCTATAATTATTAGAGCTTTGAATATCTCAATTATTAGTGTAGATTGGGACCACAATGCTTCTCCTCCATTCATCTGGCATTTTCCTTGTGCTAAAAATCTTATTGAACACCTTAGTCAGCCAAACTAGCCCATAGGTTCCTAAATTATTCCATCTTCTATTGGGATTTCATTCAGAACTTTTGCCTCACCTACTTTCATCCTCCTTAAGCTTACTTTACTTCGGACATCCTAATTCTCTATATATGTCCTAAAACCGGTGCCATAGCAAATGGTTTAATCATCCGAGTCACAGAAATCTAAAGTATGTTCGTGTGGTAGGCTAGAAAAATAAACTTCTAATCTTTTCTTGGTGTTCTCATCACGTACTAGTACTTTACAATTTTCATTTTTAATACATTTAATATAGTCTAGATCTCTAGTCTTGTTGTTCCTTTTATCTATCTTATGAATGGTTTTTTCCCTTCTGTTTTGCCCAGCTTGTTATATAAATCTTTATACTTCTTGCCCCTTGCTTTGGCCACAATTTTCTTAGCTTCATTTCTAGCCAACTTATAACTTTGTAGATCCTCTATTCTATCCCTTGCTTTTTCCACAATTTTCTTAGCTTCATTTCTAGCCGACTTATAACTCTGTACATCCTCTACGTCCTTAGTCCTTTTCCATGTCTTAAAGCTAACTTTCTTATTATTAATAGCTGCTTGAACCTATCCACCACCAAGTCTCTCTATAAGAATGGTGCTTTCCTTTCGATTCACCAGTGAGTTTGTGACACCTTTAGCCACAACATGCAGCCATCTCATTCCACATCATATAAGTGTCCCCTTCAAATTCCCACTTTCCTTATTGGAGTACTTCATTAATGAAAGATTTCAAGCCACCTCCTTTTAAGTTCACCAGCTTATCCTAGGATAGTTAACCTCACACCTTTATAATTTGGTGGAGTGAGGCACACATCCAAGACCATTACTAAAGTCTTTCTCTTTTCCATACTTAACCGTTAACATAATTAATACATCTCTAGGATGCACATTTTGACCTTTGTATGCATAAAACCAACATATAACCCAAATTCACAGCTTTCCAAAACATTCAACCCAACCTAAGCTCAAAAGAAATTACTCATCAACTCACAATTTTCAAAAACAGGAGTGATCAAGTCCCTGGTACACATCCAAAATCCAAATCATGAGTCGAGTATTATTCCCCCCATCTCCAAAGGTAGTATTCTTTTTCAATCAACTAACCTACGAAGTTAGCATTGCGAAAGAATACATGATATTTATGTATAATTTAGTCTCTTCCTAAATTTCTTTTACTCATCAAAGGAAAACTCCCAGACCTACCAAAAAGAAGGGCCTTGTAGGTTGGGTTTTTAAGCATAGCAACTAAAAGCAAATCAAAACTACACAAAAAGACAAAAACAGAAAGTAGTACCTGAACTGAATTTGACTGCTCTCCAGTAGGAGCAAGTGCTAGGGCATCAGCTGCATTTGTTGCACCTTCTAATCCAGGGACAACATTTTGCTGAGCTGAGACAGAAACTCCAGGAGGACCCTCAATAGCAAGTGGACCCAAAAGATCACCAAGGAGATCTGCTGATGGTGCACCAGGTTGGGGATCTACTATGCTCAAAGCCCCATTTGCAGGTGTCAACTCTTGGTCTGTAGCATTAGCATCCTGCAGTATAATTACTTCATATAAAATCCTAATTGCAACCATTGCTTAGATCTCTGTATAGCAATCTGCATGGAAATAAAAAGAGTAAGATCTTACTGCATTGCTGCTGATGCTAGGCATTTTAACAAGGCTAAGCTGTCCAACAGGTAGAGATCCATTAACAGGGCGTTGATCAGTTACAACCAAAGCATTTGAAGTCTGCTGCTGAGCTCGCAACTTTATCGCACTTTGTTCCGCAGTATCAACTTCAGTATCTTCAGCTTTTTTGAGTAATGCAGACTAGTTGCCACAAAATTTAATATAATAGGTATTAGCTGTCTTGGTTTATGCTATGTAGATGACAATTTTTTTCCTAATAAAGTAATGCAGCCGAAAAAACATCTGCTGTTAAAACTGGACCCTCTTGTACATGATTTATCATTGTCACCATCTTTCATCACAAGCTCATCTTTCACAATTTTTAAACAAGTATGTTTTGTTTACAGCGCATAAACTCAAGTACCTGACGCTCTGGGAACTTCGGCATTTCGGCCAGTATATCCATTAAAGCTGCTCCTTTCTTACTTAATGCAAAATATTCAACCGCTCGCTGCTGTATCTCTGCGTCAATGCAACTCTCATACCTAAATCAATGCATCAATGAGTTAGATCTTACCACAAAAGTAAGAAAAATTCCACTTTAACTAAGTGAATGGAAAGCTTAAAGATCTCACTTATTGAAGATTGCCCAGACATGATCTTGTAATTCTGGATCTGGGGGCTGAGTGTGCATCAAGATCTTAGCATATGTTGAAAGAAGAAGAGGAATAGTAGCGACCCTGCAAAAAAGCCATTTCTAGGGTTAAGGAATGGTTAAACACCACATATTAGGAAAACAAAGAGAACAGATTCAAAGGTTGAATCGACTTACGACACAGTAGGAAGCTTCTCATGTATAATGCAGAAGATTTCCTTCGGACTACACCCAGGTCTTCTTGCCAAAAGATGGCTGTATTCTCCAAGGAGATAAGCACTGACCTGTCACATTAATTCCGATTTGATGACAAATAATTGGAACCCAGAAAGTGCAGGGTCGAAAGGATCATTGATTGTCAATTCATTTGTTAATTGTATCAACTGTATGCATAAACTTTTATCAAATGTATATAGCACAAAGTGACTCACTGGAGTTCTGAATATTGATACAGAAATTGCATCACCAAAATAACTAACAATACATAGCATATGCTCTTCGGCTAACCAATATATATTGGGGAAAATAAGTGATAGAAATAAGATGCACACCTTCACCATTGTCTCATGTATAGCAGATTTGTCCATGTAGTCTTTGGCCTTGGCGGCTGCATAAGGCTGAAAACAAAAAGTATCATGCATAAATACATCTTTCTGAAAAAAGTTAGTATATAGTACATACATATGAAATATATGCATCTGAAAGAATGTGAAAAGATAAGAAAACAAAACACCTGGAGATCTTCATTATTTGTAACAAACTGCACAACACGAAACCATATGTCATCACTAACAAAATCGCCTGCCTTATCAATCAACTGAAGAATCACATCGACATACCTGTATAAGGAACAAAGAAAAAGACCTTGTCAATTCATTTCCAACTTAACTCACTAAACAGACATGTTTAATACTCACTAAATAAGAACTAATAAATGAGCTGCTATGAATGTCAATGTATCCCATCCAGGCACCATGTAGCCCAATAATTGGTTCACCCAGACACCTAGGTCCCTCAAATGCCTTCGATCACATAGACGCAGAGCCAAGTATGAGAGGTGATCTAAATAATAATAAATGAAATGAAGTTCTGAAAGACATATCAATTCCACAATAGCATCATTTCCAGTTTTTACAAATAGAACAATTTAAAGTCTCCCAGTTGATGTGGGAATTATTCCCAATACTCCCCCATCACATGTTGGCAGTACATGTGTGGCCACTCCACACAAACACACACAACCCCCCCCCCCGCCCACGGTTTGGTGCTCTGGTACCAAATTAAGACTTACACTCATAATCTGTAATAGAAAAGAACCGGTAAGATGGAGATTATTCGGTTATTCCAAACACTCCCCCATCATATGTTGTCCTTATTTTAGGTGGCAGTACATGTGTGAGCATTCCACATATACACACAATCTGCTAGGGAACAGAAGACAACCAATTGCAGTTGGTAGATAAATAGGAAGAAGAAAAAAAGGGGGGAGGGGGAGGAAGATAGAAGAGAAGATTGATTCATGGTTCAAGAAATCACGCGAGATATCTCGGTTTTTCACAATGTCGAGAGGAGATTAGGTGCGAAAGCGGAGAGACTCAAAAACTCGGCCTGACCAAGATTTCAGTTCAATCAAGATTTCAGTCAAGCCACTTCTTGAAATACGGCTTCCCATGGTCGAGACAAGTCAAGATATCCTGACTCAATCATGACCAGTCTCATGCAGGCTTCTTCCCCCTTGCTGTTTACACTCTTGATTCCCCACTTTTTTTGCCAGAATCTCGGTCTGAACTCCACCTAACTTGAATCCAACATGTTTATGGCATCTACAACAAAGAGCAAGTGATTTCGAAGCACATCTTGAAGCAAGGTGAGTGTTCTTCCCAAACTTCATTGTTTTGGAAAAATACGTTCTGCATTACTTGTTTGGATGTGGATTAAATATAGGTTGAACATCTTGGCTTGGTCTATATTTTTTTTGTTACAATTTTTTTTTTTTTTTGGAGTTTTCTGAATTAAAAAATATTTATTATTTTTAAGAAATTAAAATTGAAGTATAGTGAAAAAAACTAATGTTTTGGAAATGGCTGTATATATGTTAGACTCCATTGGAATGGCTACAACCTCATGGAGTCATTTTTTTCCATAAATCTTGGTATTTATTTCTAATTTTTAAATAACACTATTATCTGTTTTTTTTAAATGATTCTTATGTTGTGTTTTTTAAAAATACAATCACGTCAAAGTATGCTATGTGTTTTTACAACAAAGTGTATATGTGATATATTGAAAACCATTTTTAGATGATTTTAATTAACCTAAACGTATAATTTCAGTAGTCTAGTGTTTTTAGATGTTGAATATGTTAAGTTATTAATGCAACAGCTTAGACTTCAATAAATAAGTGTATGTGAACACTTTATGTATACACTTTTATTATGTTTTTCAATAGATAATAGTGTTTGATGATAGGTATTAACGTGTTATGTTATGTTATGTATCAGTTTAAATGGCTGTACATGGAGGTGGAAGTGGTGACCGCGGCAACAAGAAGCCTTCCCCCCCCCAAAAAAAAAAAAAAAAAAAAATCCCCCCCCCCCCCCCCTTTTCCCAAAAAACCCCCCCCCCCCCCCCCCACCCCCCCCCCCCCCCCCCCCCTCCCCTCTCCCCCCCCCTCCCTTCCAGACTGCAAGGCAACATAGAGATTTTTAACTGCCAAAACCCCCAAAAATTAAGAAAAATAATAAAATAAAATAAAATTTGTGTCGGTATTGTGAGAAGATGCTGAATTTTGGAGGTGTAACTAGATTGAAGCAACACTTGGCTGGGATACAGGGATGTGAGTCACGGCCAAGTGTCCCAAAGTACCCTATGAAGTGCAAGGCAAGCAATTGCCAACAATTTGGAAGGAGGGAGAATGAAGAGGGTAGAGAAGGAAAAACAACAAAGGGAGTTTGATGAGGTTGTGTCACAAAAGGCAACCTATACATGTGGAGGAGAACGAGGATGATGAGATGACCAGAAGAAGTAGAGTGGAGGAACTTGAAGACTACTTTTACTGCAAGTAGAAAACCCTTGCATCTCGACAATGTGGAGCAATATGAACCGGAAAGAGGAGCAAGTGCATCTGGCAGCTGCACCAGTATTTAAGCAAGGAGGTAAGAGGAGGAGAAACACTAGACATGGGGAGGACCCAACAAACGCGAGAGTGCCATCCCCAGATCCTAGAATTTAGCATCACCCGACCACCTTCAGGCAACAATACTACTACCAACCAATCATCCATCAAATATTCGGAAGCAGGGAAGATCAAGCAAGGAATGCCATCGGCAAGATTATGTTCAACAACATCCCCCCCCCCAACGTAGCCCATGGGACATATTACCAGGTGATGCTTTGATGCAGCTGGGAGGACTGCTCCAGGAATGAAAGGACCCACACCTTGAGAGTTGACGAATGCATACCTGTGCAAGCAAAGAAGGAATTGGAGGAGTACATTGAGAGTTGAGACACTTAAGCCACACTGGAGACATACGAGTGACAAAGTGCTGATGGATGGACTGGACCTACTAGAGCATCTATTATAAACTTCATGGTGAACGATAATGGCAAGACAGTTTTCATAACATCTTTGGATGCATCCAAGGAGGTAAAGATGCAAATTTCATCTATAAGCAATTGAGGAAGGTAGTGCCGGAGGTAGGGGCAAGCAATGTTATCCAAGTTGTCAATGAAATCAGTATTAATTATAAGAAGGCCAGGGAGACGCTGATGAACAAGAATAGCAGCAGGATTCATCTCTTTTAAACACTTTGGGCTACCATTCCATTGATCTGATGTTGAAGGACATTGGCAAGAGGAAGTTTGCGAGTGGTGTGCTCAAAAGAGCAAGGCAAGTGAGCACATTTGTCTGAAAGACTAAAACCATGTGTATGCCTTACAACTGTTGAGGAATAAGTATGGTGGTGATTTAGTGAGGCCCTATATCACTAGATCTGCCACCAATTATGTTGCACTTAAGAGCTTCCAAATCCAAAGTGGTGGGTCTCAGGCCTATGTTTGCTAGTGAGGATTGGTTTGGGTGGCTTGCATTAAAGAAACCTGCAGGGACAATAGCTCAACAGAACATTGCTAGTGATGCCTTTTCGAGGGACTTGAACAAGGTGGTGGGTATATTGGAGCTAATTGTGACTGTTTTAAGGATGGTTGACACTGGGAAGAAGCTCACCTTGGCCCACATATACACTGCCCTAGAAAAGATGAAGGAGATGGTATGAGCTGCTGCCCAGCTTCAAAGTCCTACATCAGCATAATCGATGAGAGATGGGAGAAGCACTTGAGCCATCCTTTGCACAAAGCCAGTGAATGCAATTTTATGTTTTATACTTGATTTTTTATAGTTAAGAATATTGATTACACTTTTCTAAACAACTAATTCACTAACCAATTCTATATTCCTTATCACCAGCTAACTACCTCAACCCCAAATACCACTACAAGGATAATCTGGGGCTTACCATTGACTTGATGGGGTTCGATTCAACAGCTAGTGGCAAAGTTAGAGCTAAATCCCAACAACTCGGGGATCACTAATGCAAATGTGAGAACTTAATTCTTAATTCTTATACATTCATTAGTACTTATCCTTGTGCTAATTTAAAACTTGAACATTGGTGTAAAATTCAAGGATTTAAGGGATGCAATCATGAATTTTGGCAAGGAGGCGGTAATTGCAACCAGGAACAAGGGAGACCCTGATAAGCATACCTAGTTCAACTAAGTATACAACCAACTGACCAAGTACTATAGCATTTGGACTCCAAGACCCTAATGTATTCTAACATTTTGCTAGCAACTGGCTGGTGCATGCTATAAGGAATAAGTGTCCTAAATCTGAGGAACATAGCCATTTGGGTGCTATCACAGACATGCTCATCCTTTGGTTGCAAGCAAAACTAGAGCACCTTCTCTCTTTTGATGGTAAGAGACGCAACAAGTTGGGGAGCACGAGGCTTTAGTAGTTGGTATATGTGCACTACAATATGAGATTGAGATTAAAGCACATACGTGAGGATATGGGAGGTGTCTTTCTCGAGAACCAATTGAGTTGGCGGATATTTTTCATGAAGTAGAGGATGAGGAAGACGAAGTGACATACAAGTGGTCAGGGAATCAGGGATTGAGTGCACTAGTGATGGATCATCCTAGGGGGTTTAGATCCCACGATTACCGTTGTCAAAAACTCAACTGATGTGGATGCCCACGTCTTTAGTGGAGGATGCAGAGTAGCTACACAACCTAATGTATCATATGAGAAGCCAACCCGAACATCCTATTAGTGCAGAGAGTTCTAGCAGATCCACTACATAGGGAGATGCTGATAATGCCATTAATTAGAGTAAGTCATCAAGGTAGTGCTGGTGATGGTGCAGGTGGAAGTTGTGCAAGTGATAGTGCTGGGGGGGAGGTGATCAAGTAATAAGTGCTACCCAGGGATTTGGTGCAGAGAGCTAGTGTAGTGGAAGCCAAAGGGGGAAGTCACTGATCAGATTCACTGATGAATCACAATTTACCAATGATGTACAAGATATTGACCATATGGCCACCCCACCACTTACAAGAGGCATAACTGTGACACACACATACAAGGATCACACAGTGATATAAGCATGCATGATTTGGTAGAGAGAATGGGAAGCATGAACATTGACACCAATGGTAGTCACCACCATCATTAACTTTACCAGCCCTCATCATACTCAAAATATCCTACAGTGACCACAGTAGGGGTTCGGATGATAGTGCCTACTCATAGTATAGAGGACATCCTATTCGTTATGAAACCAACATGGCCAGTATTAGTATGAGATTGAGGGTGGGTTATTGAATGACTACTTCAGAAGCCCATACCCACCTATTTTGGTGCCAGTATTGGAGTATGGCTTTAACATCCCCACAGTTAACAGTTACCCCATGTTGTTATTCCTTCAATTTGCAGATCATATGACATATTTGCGTGTTATAGACGCATAAGAGAGCAACAAATCAACAATAGGGATGAGATGACTTGGGGAACCTTCTTGATATAGATTCAGAACATGTTATAAAATGTTGAATGTTAATCACCAGTCAACACTTCTTTACATTTCAGCATAAGGTTTGAACTTCAAACACACACTTTGATTGTTTGATTAACATATAACAAGTATCTTAATTGGTTCACTTTGGCATTGAATATGATGATTTCTAGTTATAGGTTGATTCCTAGATCTTACTTCCTAATACTAAACAATGGCAGATGACAATACTGCTTATCAACAAAGAGTCCCAATGGATGCAAGAAGACATGAGGACAATGTGTAACTACAGTGGTAGAGTCTTGGCTGGAGGAAAAACAAGGTTCAAGCAACACTTGGTTGAGTTTATGCACATACACCTAAGTGCCACCAACTCACCAAGTCCTTCCTGAGGTGTAGGAAGGTACAGCCAAAAACTTATATCATTTGGAGTTGGCTAGAGCTCAATGACATCGGGGAGATGCAGGACCTCGTGGAGTTGGTGGAAGTGTAGTTGGTACTGGTGCTGGTGAAGCAAGAGTTAAGAGGAACTCCTTGGTACCAAATGCCTCATTGATTTTACTCTTACATTCTTCTGATGTAACTTATAAGAACACCAATCTTAACAAGTGAAATTCTGAACAACTGAACATGTTTGATGTATCATTTGACTTTAAACCTTTATGTATTCATTTATATCAAGTAATGGTTGTGTATTTCTTTTACCGAAAAAAATGGGTGTATTCAATGTTTTATAAGTTTGCGCATTCACTCCATCAACATATCAATTTCATAGTTAGGGTTGAGTTGGAACTCACACCTAGACTTGATTTCTAACAAATCTAAGACCACCATCGTGTTTAGAATGCCTAAAATAGCCTATATAGCAAAGTCAAGCCTAAACTGAGCACTAAAACCCACCAAGCCGGTCACCGAGTTGGCTCTAGTGGCAAGATTTACCAGATCTCAGCTGTTTTGGGGATCGAGATCCCTGTCGAGATCAAGACCTCAAACCATGGGTTGAAGGATACACACCGTATCATTGTCTATACATGTGAGGGGGAAAGAAATACCAGCATGTCCCTTACAATGTTGGACATTACAATTTACAACTACAATAACAAACACATACATTTCATCTAAACATCCATACCCTCACTTACTAATATTGTAATAGTAAAGTATCTAACAATGATCATACATCATGGACATGATTTTTTAATCTGTATCAAAGCAAGGTTGTCAAGGCAAGGTGAGGCAATAGGTCGCCATGAAAACCAAGCTGACACCAAGTAGGATGATAAGGCGTCGCGTAGGTGACCCCAAGTTGTCTTGACCCAAAAAAGGGTCAAGAAGTCCATGGTGGGAGGTCTCACCGAGATCTCACGAGATATCTCATTTTTTTGGCTAACCGAGATGAGATGGGAGTTGAGTTCTGCGAAATGGGATATCTTGCTCAAGATCTCGCCATACCTTGCTATATCTCGTCATATCTAGCCCCAGATCTCACCATATCTCATTGGAACTCTGATTTTTTGCAGATTTCAGCTGTATTTTCACTTACAACTACTCTTAGCACATCAACAACACCAAAGGAAGATCAATCATTCTTTACTTGTCTTATGAACTTATGAGTTAATGACTTATATAGAACTTATAATGGTTGTATAATTTTATCATTCTATTCTCAAGAGTCGAGATTGGGATACTCATATAGTCACATGGATGGAATTTTGATGACACTTAAGTTATTGATGTATTTGATACAATTGCTTTTCATTTATATGCCTTAAAGGTTCTATATTACATGTTGTATAACCTTGCATTCTCCAACCTACAACATTTCGGCTTCACACTATGAGTAGACTTAGAAATCATACTTGAGGTATTTTCCCACAAATCCAAGGCCACAAGTGTGTTCAAAAGGCCTTAGATAGGCTAAATACCAAGTTTCAGCCCAATCGGGACCCTAAAACCCACCGAGTTGACGCAAAAAAAAAAAATCACACCTCTCGACCGAGATCTCGCCATCTCGGTCTTTTAGGGAGGCGAGATCTCACTCAAGAGTGAGGTCTTCTACCATGAGGACGCCTAGGCGACGCCTTGACAACTTTGATCAAAAGCATATCATATTCTAGTACTCTACTCCCATAATAACCCATCGGTTTTAAATCTAGAATGAATTAGGCAAAAAAGAAATGTTTTTTGTAAAGACAACTACTAAACAGGCACCCGTCTAGAGGTAGGTCATAATCCTTGTGACTTGCTGCACATCAAAAGTTACAACTACTCCATATCACACAGTCATGAGTCTTATGACACAGGATCCAAGCTGTTTCAGTTTTTAACATATTCATTTATGCAAATTCCAATACCACACGATGAAGTTTAACACATGATCGAAGATTCTTTGCATTTAACAAGTACCATATTATAAACCATATCCATTTATAAAAATTTCCATTTTCAAATTCAACTGCAAGCGCCAACCCCATCCCCAACCAAAAAACAAGGGCATTCACTTGTGGTCCCCCCCCCCCCCAAAAAAAAAAGAAATAAGAATTGATTATAGCCTATGAATCATAAGCAGCGCATGTGATGGAATCAAGTTCAAGATTCTGTTACGTGGAGAACCAATCCTCACCATGATAGATCAGGGGCAAACTTTTCTGCAAGAATAGCAGCTTTAAGAGCCAGTTCTTCACGCATTGCAAAGTCTGCAGCACTGAGAAACTGAAAGAGATGAAGATATCAGGAAGATGCCTGTTTCAAATCTCTGGAAACAACTTTCCTAGCATGTGGAAATAATGAAGCAGCCGGCAATGTTCTAGGGCTATAAAACAAGGGATGCTGATTGCTGATCTGATTCAACTAAAATCCATAAAATTTGTTTAACCAACCATTAATCAGAGTAAATTGATTCACTGTTTTTAAGAACCCTTAGTTAAAAAAGAAAAAATAATGGTGTATGCAGTGCACAAGGCTCTCATCACCCAAATGCTAAAATCAGGGAAAGCTATTGGATTTTCTTAACACTCACCTGCAACAACTCTTCCACTATGTCCTTTGCATTTGTCACATCACACATGCCATAAAGTAAATCAAGAGCACGCCTACGAATACTGCAGGGGGAAACGAGGAAATCATTACAATCACTAGGGGCCCTTTTCGTTAGATAGGAAAGGATCAAGAGGAGACCTTCACATATAAAGAGAAATAGAGAATCTAAAGAGCAAAGTACCATGGCAGTTCAAAAATCGACTCATACTATCATGTATAATAGATGTATTAGAACTTGACACCAACTTTTCATTGCCACTTGTCTTATTCTTAACATTCTTCAAGTTAGGGGGTATAAAAGGGTTTTCAAAGTGATATATCATTAGTCTATCATCAAAAGGTGTCATTTTCATGCAAAATTTTCAAATAACTATGTAAATAACAAGATTTGCTCTCATTAAGAAAGATTGTGTAAAACTAGAAGGGTCCGAAAGTAAAATTACAACTTACAACACCTGGAATGGTGTCAATAAGAAAATCCTACAGTACATATGAATTACAATTTACAAGTCGCAAGAACAAACATGTATGTCCACAAATATAGGAATAACAGAACCAACTCCGACAGTAGAGCCTGTACAAGCACGCAGCAAGAAAAGGCTGCCTTTCTCATGGAGTCCCTTTTTCCTTTTCTTTTTCATGGGGAGAGGTGGTAGATAACGAAAAAAGGAGGGTCGTGAGACAAAAACAAGGAGCACCCAAAAGTCCAATCCAAAGGGGATCCTGAGATGATAGCCTCTTGACCACAATAGACATCAACCATCACTTTAGTTATTTCTAAATCTAGATAAAAGATTGTAAATCAAATTGAGATTGACAATGTCTGCTGCACAATACCATTAGCTACATACATTTCACCAATAACCATAAAAATTTAAAAAGAGGGGCTGGGGGGAAGGAGGCGGAGACATCGGAAATCAGATCATATCTTTCAAAGTTCAACATCCCAATTGTGAGGATTAGGACATCGGAAATCAGATCATCATGCAGGTCAGAGAGTGTAACCTGATATCAGGATCCTTCAATGAGACAAGGATCTGGGGTTGGTGCCTCTTAATAAGATCCTGCACATCTGCTACCATCAACATCCGAGTCATATTCTCCTGCATAAGAATAATGCACATTATACCATGAACACACACACATATCAACAGCATCAGACAACCTTGCACTGCATTGCATTGAGGACCATAGGGAGCATATCAACCCATTCTGACCCATTGTAGCTCCTCAACTAGAAAAAAGCGTGTGGTAACAATAAAGGGATCTCAAGTAAATTCACCATATTCTTGATCCAGGAAGCACTTACCAGTCCAAGATATCGGATATTGGGCTCACGGACAGCAATAAACTTCCCAAGCAATGCAACACATTGAGTCATCATTTCCTTTTCAGCATCAAGATGCATAACCTACAATAGAAGAATTTAAGAGAAAAACCATTATCCAACAAGTTGAAAAGGAAAATCATAACAATAGCCTAAATCCCATGTAAAACATAGAGCTTAGAAGATCCAAACACTCTAGTTTTCAAGCAGATATAATTCATCATATATAGATCAAACAGACAAAGTGACATTATAAACAAGATTTTTAGTTATCTTGCCAACTTAAACTGGGGACCGATTTCAGCTGTGCTTTTCTATTTCAGAGCATAGTAAAACTTCAAAGGATTCGATCAAGAAAGAAAGTTATAAATCAAATTAATAGTTCCCTTTTATCAATCTATGGGACGTAATTTATAATTAATAACTGAACCACATTTTAGAAATAGAATTAGAATGTTGCATATTGCAATAAAAGAATTCAGCCCTTGCTAATATCAAGACTCTTTTGATACCACAGAAATGCATCAAGTAATCTCCAAATCATTTTCATGGGAAAATGATATATGCAAGACAGCAAACTTGAACCCCCAAAACTGTTAAATTATATGCTTACCAATGCAAGGGCTTCAAATAGAACAGCATGGGATGCATTATTCTTGTTAACATTTTTCACAACATCAGTTCCCACGAGAATACGTTGTAAAACCTACAGAGGCCAATGCAAAAATTGATGAGAACTGATAGATCTTTTGAGTCACTTAAATATATTTCACAAGCAAAGACGGACCTCAAACAATGATCTTCTAATATTTGGATCCTCAATGGCAGGAAAGTATTGAAGAACCCTCATTGTCTTAACCTGTAACAAGTAACAATCAAGTAAATATTAGCGACTGCTAATAAACGACTTCCATGGAAAAACCATCACAGCTTGCAAAACATGTATTTATCTAAAGCAGAAGCATGAACAGGAAAACACATACAACTAAGGATTTCAGGAAGCATCTAAGGAAATTGTACACAGCCATTTCAAGTGACTGTCAATCAACCATGCAACTCAACATGAAAGGAAACCAAGAAAATGGACAACATTTACCTACTTGTGCAACCCACTACCTTTTGACCTTTGCCATCCACTGAAAGATAAGTGCAAGAGAACATTTCACCAAAAAAATTGAAGGAAGAAAATAAATATAGATTGTTCCAATGCTTGCATGGTTTCTCCAAAGTCACTGGGCCATGCAAGGGAATGATCTCAACTTTCCTTTGGATGTTGGTCTCTTCCATTTTCCTTCCAGAATATTAGCCTTTCTGAGGTGCACATGTAAGATCGCCCAATAACAGGATAGCGAATGCATTATTCACCAAAGGAGCATAGTAATAGCAATGGGATTTTTTAGGTCTGGAAAATGCTCACACAGAAAAATATAACCTCCCACCTGGGAGATTTTAATTTTTCTGTAGTCCAGTTAATGCTTGCCAAGTTGAGCTATTGCAACTAACAAATTGCAGGTTAGGAAATATAGAAAAAAGCCTCTTCTCCAAGCTGTGGGTAAGGTTGCAGCCCCTCTTAGACCCTGCAGGAGCAAGAGCCCTCAAACGTCGGGACGTAATGCTTGCTAAGTGATATTACTGAAAAGATAAGCTCATTGACCGTATGAGCCAAGCTATCTCAAAGAAATATCCATTACTGTATCGATAAGTCAAACACTTAATAAGTGCATCTCCTTTACTAGCACCATACTCATTCTACCACAAACTGTTTTTTTTTGTGGGTTTTTTTTGGGGGGGGTGGTGATAGTGAGGTTAGCATGTCATTTGAGATGTAAAGATCTCTTCCAATCAAAGAGCCAAAGCACCAAGAGGTTTATCTGTCATGTCAGCAAAACTGTCAAACCATCTAAAGCTTCAGAAGAAAATGTTCATCGTAAGAAAGACTCCTTGCATTATAGCAAGTTAATGAGGTGAGTCCTATTTGAAGTAGGACTCCCCACCTTATATTTTTAGGTCTTCTTATGTTTTTATCTGATTTGTACTCCTATTCCCTCTCTAAGTTAATTCTAAACTATGAGTTGTAAATCTATAAATATCCTATTAGGCTGAATGAATAAAATCATCTTGGTGTGCAATTTTCTCTTAGTTTTATACATGGTATCAGAGGTAAGGTTTTGATGCAGCGCTAAAGACATGTTAGAAAAAAGAAGCCCAATGGGTCATAAGGTATGACCCAAATTAGTCTGTGGCTTTCATGGGCAGGGCTATTTGGTGGGTTAAAGTCTGCCCACATGTTATGATCTCTATGGGCTAGACCTAAGCCCAAGGCTAGTCCTTGCAAAATTCATCGAAGTCAATAAAAGGGGATGTAGTTTGAAAATAAGGAACTCATTGTCAATAGGAGCTTTCCCTTGTCAAGAGTTAGGTAGTGGTTGATAGGTGGGTGTTAGCTAGTGGACGGATAGTGTATTAAATGCTTTTGTCTTTAGAATGGCTATATAGAGGGACTTATGTATGAAGGTGGATCACTCACTCATCAATTGAAATCAAAATTGCTTTACTAGCCCTTCTTCTCTATGGAGAAACCTTGTGTTTGATCAAAATAGATTGGTGTTTGATCCAATCGATCCACCTTACAGTGTGAAACCCGGGTGTTACTTTCTTGTTATCATTGTTTGTCAATTCCCTCATTGTTTCCTCACTTTTTTTGTCTATTAAGAAGTCTACTTTAGCGACATTTTCTGCTTTCGTTACTATTCACATCTGCCATCTACTTGATATTAGATCTCGGAGAATCTTTGTCATTTCATAGTGGTAATCTACATTTCAGTCTCTCAAATCTGGTTCATAGTCCTGCCCCTATTTATTTTGATCGTCAAATGGTTTCAGTCTTGTTTTGCATCCGAATTCTATAACATACTTCTTCTGTCAAATGTGAAATTTATTCCCTGTGAAAAGATCTTGATTGGCTACTATTTTGAACATTCAAATGCAGTACTACATTAGGTTTAGGATTGATTCCTATTGTTGAGCAAAAGCATGAAGTTTCTTCTCTCCAACTAAGTCACAGCCTCCCCAATCATTCTTGTAGCCTCTCAAATCTCATTCGCGACCTTCTTCTTCCTATCGTAACTGGTGTCCATCGCAGCTTGCCAGTTCTGCTCGTATCTTCATCCAACCCTGCAAAAAGGCAAGATCAGCCATATCTCATCACATAAAACCAGGTAAGCTACGATCGGTTTTCCTTCTCCTTGAAATCCCTCGCTATAGTATAGTCTATTCTTGCTGTTTTGAGGGCTGCAACAGAGAAGATAATGATTGTTGACCTCTCTTTATCCCTTATTCTCATCAATAGAAGCTGAGATTTCAGGGGTTTAATCATCCCTATTGGACCTTTAGTCATTAGGAATATCAGTCCCGTACAAGTTGGGAAACTACTGGTCTGAAGCAAGCAGTTTTCTGATAGTAGTCAAATTATTTCATGGGCATCTGGGACCAGGATAACCCTAATCTGGTGTCACATTATTAAGCCTCATACAAAAATTTCAAAAATAAACAAATAAAACAGAATGCTCAAGTGTCCAAACTCCCCAAGTTGACTGCTAAGCCATCCTTTGCCGATTCAACCAATTAAATAGTAAAGAACTGAAGACCCAAACTAAAAGGAAACAACTCTCCATATCAAAGGCTATCTTAGAAAGGCAGTACTTGACTCAAACACTAAACTAGTTTAACAACTTAACCCACAAATGGTGGATATACTTAAAATCATCCTGGGCTGTCTAAGCAACTAGACAGCAATAAATAAAATACATAAACTCACAAAAACTAGCTACGACTTGCAGGAGGCAAGATTCCAGAAAAACTGGAAATCCACATCGAAAAGCGTAGAAGACACTTTCAAACTCGACCCCGCAATTGGATATGCAATATCTGGTTCACAAAAACCACATGTGAACCAATCTTGAACCATGGACTTAGTTCTGAACCATAAAATATGGTTTGAGATCTCGCTTTCAGCCAAGAGAGACAAGATGAGTGGTGAGACCAAAAAATTACCATATCTCACGTATCTTGGTCATATCTCGGCTACCATGGATAAATCTCGGTTAAATCTCAGCGAGATCTTGCTAGTATCTTAGATTCTCTGTAAGATCTTGGTTTTTCTTGGAATTTAGTTTTAAATTTAAGCCCATCATGTCATGTGGAGTTTGTAATTTGGACAATAATGATGATTGATGAACGCATGTGATGTATAATATGCTATAATTTTTTTAGTTTTTAACATTAGTGTGTTCATAAATATTAAGTATGTGATGTGTACATTGTACAATAGGTTTCGTAAGCAGGCTTCTTTAGCACATAGGTTTTAAACTTAGAGTCAAAAGGAAACTCATGCATTGTGTCTTTCAACAACAAGAAGCCTTGTCCCAAGACTCCCAACTAAACGGGGTCAGCTACATGGATTCAGCTACATGGATTCTTGCCCTCCAATCAGTTTTGTTTGAGATTATGCTAGATACAAGGCCTCAGCTATGCATATCCTTGCTCACCACTTCTCTTAAGGTTATCTTAGGTTTGCCCCTAGCTCTTCTAGTTCCTTCAATTTGGATTATATCATTTCTCCGTATAGGGGCATTTATAGGCCTCCATTGAACGGTCATGCCACCTCAAATGACTTTCTCGTAGCTTATCACTTAAGGGAACAACTACCAGACCAACTCTAATATGATCGTTCATTATCCTTCATAGTTTTGCCACTTATCCATCTTAGCATCCTCAATTCTGCTACACTGAGTTTATCTATATAATTCTTTTTAATAGCCAACACTTTGCACCGTACATCATAGCTGATCGAACGACCATCCTATAAAATTTTCTTTTAAGCCTTAATGGTATACGTTGATCAAACAAGACCCCGAACACATCTCTCCACTTCATCAACTCTATTTTGATTATTTGGGAAGCATCATGCTCTATATCACCTCTTCTATTGATGATTGAACCGAGGTATATAAAACAATCACTCTGAGGAATCTCCTTATTGTCAAGTTTCACTACCTCATTGCCTGCCCGATCATGACTAAAGTTACAAATTAGACATTATGCCTTCGTTCTACTTAGTTTAAAGCCTCTTGATTCCAAAGCTACTCTCCATGATTCTAACTTGGTATTAATCCCTACTTGAGTCTCATCTATCAACACAATATCATCAGCAAAAAGCATACACCAAGGAACCTCGTCTTGAATGTCTTTGGTTAATTCATCCATTATAAGTGCAAACAGATATGGGCTTAAAATTTATCCTTGATGTAGCCCAACTGTAATTGAGAATTCATTACATTGTCCCCCCACTATTCTTACACTTATCATTAAACCATCATACATATCCTTAACTATATCTGCATATTTACTTGCAAGTTACAACCCTTATTTTCTCTAGTACTTGCTAAATTAACGCTCTAGGAACTCTATCATAAGTTTTTTCTAGGTCAATAAATACCATATGAAGGTCTTTCCTACACTCTCAAAAGGGAACTCATGTATGTTGTCTTCCATCAATCTAAAGCCACCATTGTGTTTAGAAGGCCTAAAATAGGCTGGACGGCAAGTCTCAGCCCCCAACAACCCTTATAAGTCACCAAGCTGGGCCATCCCCCAAGCCCCAACTAGCCTAGATCTTGGTTTTATTGGCCTAGTGAGATGGCTGGCGAGAGCAAGTTCTCGAAACATGCCATAAAAAAGACCCAAAACCTGAAGATCAAGAACCCCAAAGGCATCTGCAAACATGCTCCTGTATTATCTTGATACCTCCATAGAATAGCCCCTTCATATAAGTCATTTATTTTCTCCTAATGAAACTGTTGTTAGTCACCATCACAAATACAGACATTATGTCTGTATGTGCATACACAAGCAAGACATGGGGAGAGATACAGATAAGAAACTGCACAGACATGCGCACACACACACACACACACACACACACACACACACACACACACACACACACACACACCTGTAGCCAGGGCGTCGGGATACCATAATATGTATACTCTTGTGGGACATCATGATTCCTAGCAAGCCTCTCCAAGATTTTAACGCATTTTGGAAGACAACTCCAGTATGCATCATGATTATTTGACACTAAAGCAACAAGAAGGCTCATAACAGATGTCAGAACTCCAAGATCACGCTCGTCCAGAAGTTGAGCCATACGATCTGACCTGGAATGTTTGAAGAAACAAAATTATCAAAATTTAGAACTCATTAAGATATCTAGGAATGGAAACATGCATGTTGAAATAGAACATAAAATTCAAACCAACCAGCCATCTACATTCACAACGTCAGGATTTTTTCTGTACAGGCGTAGAAGACACAAAGCAGCCTTCTTTCTTACAAGTGGTCTACAGCTGCTGGACATCTGAAAAAGAAGAAATAGCTAGCATCATTAATATTCAACTTAAAGCTAACCGAGATAGAAAAATTGAGCTTTTTCTTACAAGCAACTTTTGAACATCAAGTGCCAAAGATTCAGAAAACTCTCTCCCACCAATATTACCAACCTGTAAAATTTAAATACAACAAAAAAAGAAGTCAAAATAATTTAGAGAAGATTTTAGATCAATTGATTATCTTCCAACTCAGAGCGGCAGAGCCCATGTAGCACATATAGTAACAGGCATAGACACTTGAATGGCAAGAGACTGGCACGTTGGGTAGCCAGCCTATTTATACCCTTATAATCCTATTGAGGTCAAGAAATAGTTATGGCTGTTGAGACTTGAGAGAAAACAATACCAAAAATCTGTTGGCTGGCAGAATTAATGTCCCATACTAGACCTGACATTGCCAATGATATAGGTATTATAGTCATTTTCCGGATGATCCCAACATCTCCCCTAGAGGCAGTGAATTAAACTAAGGATTACAAACCAGCTGCAGTAAAGGGAATTTGTTTCCTCAATAATGGAAACCTCTGCATGAAATGTCGATTGGGTTAGATCCACTGAAAATAGGGTTCTACCTCTAATTATTGTTCCTTCCTAGGCAGGAACCTTTGTGACATGGAGTAGTAAGAAACAGTTGGTTGTCTCTCATTTCGGTGAAGTAGCTGAAGTCTGTACCAGCGCACAATGAATTTGAACATATGTGGCTCAATGGTCTGCATGATTTTGGAATCCAGTTTGAAGATCCAAGTGTCTTTACTGTGACAACAAGGTTGCCATTAGCAATGCCCATAAACCCATCCAGCATGACCATACAAAACATGTGGAGATTGTTAGACACTTCATCAAAGAATGACCTGCCTTCCTTATAGCCAAAGTATTCACCAAGGGTTGAATTGTATGGAATTCCGTCTCCAAATTGGGCATATTCAACACATTTGCACCAACTTGAGGGGGAAATGTTGAGAACCATGGCAATGGGGTATCATCACCTTGTCTAGGTTTCTCTGCAGTTATATATTATTTTTCCCTGATTTAACTTCTTGCCGTTAGGGTTGTAACTCTCACTATAAATAAGGGGGACCTCTGTCATTAATGACAAGTCACATCATTCTCTTAACTCTAACTTGGAACTAAACTTATGACCACTTCTATAAACTTCAATCAGGATTTTGACTTCCCTATCATACATCACCTTCAAGAGAATCATGCAAAATTGCAAAGATGATGTAAAGCATAGGCAGTTGCAGCAGTCCAGACTACTGGTAATGGAGGAGTATCCCATAATTCTTGTACCAGCCAGGTAACCGCTAATAGTATAAAAAATAGTACTGCCAAATAGAACAGGTGCATTCTTCTGTGCCACTGCAATTTCCACACCTCATAGAAATATGACCATATAAGCTATCAAAGCTGATAGGATAACAAAGCAAATATACAGCCAAATGGTGCCACTTGGGCACCAACGGATCCAGCTTTTACAGAATCATTTTGAATAGTAGGTTCAACTACAGGAACAATGATTTTGAGTTCCTACAGCTTTATACTTCGGTCAGTTTTAATTTCACCTTAACTCAAGAATTAGTGTATTTTGGAAAATTCATTGAGGCTACTAAGCCCATATTAGTATATATTTTGTTGATAGTTTTAGGTGTGGGTCAAATTCACATTTTGGGATCATTAAATGGTTTAGGTTGGTCCTAGTTACAGCAATCATATGGACCCACTTTATGATACACTTTTTGGCCTTTTTCCTTTTGTATTTAAGTATAATTCAAAATTTACTGCATAAAACCGGGGGGGGAGGGGACCATGTGCAGTAAGGATGCTTTACAGGAGCAGAAGTCCATACCAACCATCTACAAAGAGCAATCCTCAATATAACACTCCACTCCATTGCACCTCTAACCACTCTTATCATTTAAGCTTCTATTACTAGTAACACACCTTTTTTATTTATGGCTTTAAATTCATAGATCGAGAGAAATAACATAGGCAAGAGTATGTCCATAAAGCACTTTCAGATATTTTAGTTGATGAATTGGATTGTGTGGCTTTTCTGTGAAATAGTGAGTACCTTGACCAATATACATCGTGGATTTGCAAGGAGTATTAGAAGACAAAAGCCCATCATCTAATAAGCAAAAATTCATTTCAAAGATTTCTTTTTTACTCTTTCTCTAGTTGTTACGCAACTCCTTGAGCTATTTCAAGATGTATTATGTTCCTCAATCTTTGGAAAAGCTCAATAAGGACTAGACTTTTATCCACCCTTAATCCTAGTTCATAACTTTTATCAAGACTTTTGATGGATCTTGTGCTACAGTTTCAACTTGAATATTAATTTTCATACAAATTATTAGCATTTAGCAATTGAACCAAGCTTCTAAAACTCTCCAATATTTGAAGCAACCTATTTTTTTCATCTTTTTTCTATCCTCCTTGCAGGGTCACAGATTAGGGTCCATCCTCCTTGAAGGCTTGTTATTCGAGAACCATAACCAAGAGTTGCAAACTTTGCAGTCTTGAATCTGAAGAAGTTTGTGCCACAAACCAAGTTGATGGATGCTAAGGCACTAAGAGATAACAAATTACAAGACATAAAATTCGAAAAAAATTATGTGCCTATGCATGAAAACTAACAGCCGATAGCAGCATAAGCTATCTGATTGCAAACATTTTGTAATTCTGAAAAGAAAAGCACAAATTAAACAAAATAGAAAGGGAAGTATGCCTCAATCTAACAAAAACAGCCTTATATATTCCATACCATGGTCAAGGCCAAGCACTGGAAAGTTTCATTCCGCCCAATAATATCATTGCGAACAGTATTAATAGCCAATCTGAGAAAATCATGGTTCTCATTAAGCAAGCATGATGTCACAATGTATCCAACCTGCAGAAATATTTAGCAAAATAAAGTACTATATTAGGGCAGCCATGTGCTGTTAACCCGGGAAACAGTTCACTAAAAGGTTTGGTTGAAACAGAAACAGTTGATATAGTTCAAAATTTTGGAATACTACAGTTTTGATACTGATCGAAATGCAATAGCATGTGAATTGAGAGGCCTTTGATGTTATTGTCAATTCACCAAAACAACCATACGTCAGCTTTGGTGGTATATTTAGACCCTTTAGCGGTTTGAGGTTGGAGTCATTTCAGCTATAATTAGGTGCCATTTCTGTCATTTTGATGGCGTATTCAGTTTAGACAAAGGTCGAAACTGTCATCTTGAACCTTGACCATAAGTAGATGGAGCACTCATACAAACACCAGGTTGTGTGGAACCTGGGCTGAATTGAACCAGTTCCCATTGGGCTAAGTCAAAGCAGTCTAGCATGTATACTAGAAGGACCAAAAAGGAGCAAGGTTCAAGATCTATCTCTTGAGCATAATCTCGCCCTTGAGAAAAAGAGATATCTCACTCAAGATCTGGTATTTTTTTTCTTGGGGCAACTCGAGCCCATCTCAGGGGGTTTGAAGGGTCAGGTTGGGCTCAAAGTTGGTATTTAGCCTATTTTAAGCCTTCTAAACACACTACTGACCTTAGATTTGTGAGAAAACAACCCTAAGTTTGAAACCAAAATGATGCAAGGTTATAAAACATGAAATATAGAATCATTAGGACATATAAATGAAAAGCAAGTGATAAGATACATCAAATAACTAAAATACCAACAGAATTCCATCCATATGAGTACAATAGAACATCACATTCTCAACTTTCGAGAATACAATAATATAACCATCATAAGTTCAATATAAATAGTAAGTTCAATAGTGTTGGGCACGAGTACTACTCATGCTCCACATTCTGTTGCCAACAACCCACGTTCGAGGGGGTTGCCTAGGTGGTGGTGCAGGAGGCAGTGCCCCCGGACTTCTAGAGGCCTTATATCACTTTTGGCTTTGGGATTTTCTTTGCAGTTTGGGCTTGGGCCCATGAATAGCTGTTGTGGCTTAGGGAAGCTGTCAGCAAGAGGAGGCGACAATCCAGCAAAAACTCCAGCAAAAAATGAACTTGAGAAGTTGCTGGCCAGATGGGAGGTGAGAGGAGGCAAGGCGGGTCAACAACTCGACCAGTCTCGCTCCACACTAGGCTTTCAAAAGAAAGGGTGGGCCGAGATCTTGGGTCGAACCGAGATCTCGGTAGAGTCGGTGCGTTTTGTGAGACTCAATTGAGATCTCATCTTGAGTCTCCAAAAATGCAAGATCTCACGAGATCTTGAACCATGTTTCCAAATCCTCCATCCTGCTCTCCATCCAGCTCCTTGCCATTCCTTTGGGATCGAATTGTTCTGGTACCAATCTGTTAAGCTCCTAATCTGGCTTAATAATGGCTTCTCTGCCTCACACTTCACTCCACAATCAACACAGCAAACACAGAATAAAACCAGCTTATTGAGACAAAAATAACTTTTTTAATCATCCATTCAGAACGGCTAGCATAGTTCAACAAATAGAATTAGATAGATTCAGCAAAACCACTCTTCACCTACGGCTACCTGAGAGACCTACCTTGCAAATTCTCTAACAGTAATCTAACCTACCTCCCCTTTCTTCCCTTCCCCTATATAACAGTTCCAACCCACAAATTCTTCCTCCTTTCCAATTCAGTTGGTCCAGCTGTCTCTCAGATCTGGTTCTCTTTTTATTGCTGCTCATGTGATCCCCTGCTTCTCCTTTTATTTTTGTGAGCATACACCACAGATATTAGAGGCCTATCAGCTGTCTCCCTGATTCACAAACAGATCCATAAAATGCCTACACCAAAAAGTAAATCTTCAACACCATTCTTCCACTATCTGCAATCCTCACAAGAAAATTCCACATATATAGTACTCACAAGGAAGTTGGAAGCTCAATAATCTCCCGGTGAACTTCTGAATGCTAAAGTCTAACTGACACATTTCTATATACTGTTGAACCGAAGCATTTTCTAGTACCACTATATTTTGAAGTCTAAAGAAAGCAGTAGCAAAGAAGGCCTCTCCAACCAAAATATCCTCCAACAGGCTGACCTTGGATCCATACCACAAGGAAGTCTAACTTTCTTTAAATGCGAAGCCTCTCCTGCACCTCACAATCAACACTACTAAGTGGGTCACAGGCTAAACATTTGTTGAATTTACAAAGCCACTTCACCATTATAGCTCTATAAGTTAGCTCAATGTGTCTAACTTCCAAATCCACCATATTTCAAGAGCCACAAACACACTTCTGTTTAACAATTTACGGTTCTTGTTTTCCTCTTTTTCTTTGACAAATCAAGATTTTCTCTATATCAACCCCATCCCACAAGAAGTTTTTGATATTCGCCACCTCCAAAACAAAACCCATACACCATTTAGAGTAACTAACAAATAAGTTTGCATGCACATGGCAACTAGTTCATCTGGTCCATGTAGAAAAATACCTTTGCTTTAAGTTCTGATCTCAGAACCTACTTCCCATATTCTCTATAGTGGAACTCCACAAAGCAACCATATTTCGCTCAGCACCAATAGGAACTGCCTAGTACGTAAAATGTAATTTACTTATTATAGGTTATAGGTCCCAAATATTAAGCACCCACTTCCACCACCTCTTGGTCAATGTTGCCAAGACATTCACCCTGAGACTGGTCAGAGCAACAAAATCCTCAGAAGAACCCTATAATGCAATACTTGTTTAACATGGAGCTTGATGAACAGAAAGGCAAAAATAGGAGCATTCAACTAAGCGCAATGGAGAGAGCACTCATCCATCATAAAACCATGAACTCACACATAGAATTCACTAATAATCATCACCCCACTGACAACTTGTATGCATCAGCCTGGAAAACAAACAGTGATGCCCTTTGGAAAGATCAGTTTTAAGTATTTCATTAAAAAAATATTAAGGGAGAAAAGGCTTTTTTCTCTTCTTCATTGACAACTTCATTCGTCTCATGGTTCAAGAACTCAAACTAAAAGGTTAAACAAGATTCAACAACCAAGTTGCATCAGAGATCTCAGTGAGTTGGCGCAAGTTTTGTTTGCCCATCTCGTGATGTTTTTTATGGGGGACGGGACTGAAACTTCATAGGTAGCCTACTCTAGACCTTTGAACACAATGGCACTATCATATCTATGAAAAAGAAGAAAGAAGAAGAAAAAAAAGTCTTGTCAGAAGTCATGGAGTAGGCTGTAAATATTTGCTAATATCTACTTGTCACTAGCCTTTTTACTAGCTCTCTGTTCCCTTTTGCTTGGTCAACAAGCAAATCATATCTAGGATAGTTTCCTATTTCAGAACTTTCCTTTCTGCAGATAATACTGTATTTCCTTTTTCTGTAATTAGTTTAGGAAAGATACCTTAGACTAATCTCGACTATTATCTATAAAGTAAGGAGAGTGGGAGCCTTCCCCTTCTCCTCTTTTCTTCTCTCATCTCTAGTTATGATATCTAAGCTGCTGGATTGTTAAAAGTCTAAATTAGAGGTTGATTTGGGACCATAGGGTTGTAAGAGCAACAATGAATCAAGTCTAAAGGGCTCTATTCTACATATAAATTAGTCACCAAAAGTGATTAGATCATACACTAATTTACAACAATTTCAATAAACAATAGAAATGTTCAGATTACAATTTTCTATTCAGATTATGATTAATTACAACTCCAACGAAGATTCCGACAAAAGTCTACCAAAAAGTTGATTAACACAACTTCTAGCAACAAGATGCTTGGACATGATGAACCCTTTCAGTATCAGGTTGGTTTGAACTCTTGGTCAAATCAAGATCTCAAGATTTCAACCTAGTTGGGTAGCCCATTAATTCAACCTATCTCCCATCTCTACCTTTGAAAAAACTGAGATATCTAACGAGATCTTACAAGTTTTTTAATAGATGATTGGTCTGTTTCCTCTAACTTATTTAGTGACTTTAGGGTTCCCAAAATCAGCATCCACCTTGTCAATGAGAGGTTCCTCAAAATACTCTTGATAGTATCTTCCTTTGACTGTTTGACAGTTTGACCCCACTCAGAAATCTGACAATCACGTGATAGAACTTCTACACCAATAAGTAAGCAATTCCAAAGACAGTTTTAAGGAGACAGCACCAGTGACAACTGCATCACCCCACATACATGCAGCACTGGAAACTGAGACAGGTTCCTACTCTATCACTTGATGCACAGCTTTTGCACCTGACCAGGCTCGACATGCACACAAGTTCATATTCCCTTGAGTCTCACTCAAGTCTGGTCCAACCCTCCGCCCTACCCCCTTCCTTGCGACTGCATTATGTGGCTCCCATCTCCCACTGGTTCCTTTTCTACTTCCTCTGCTTGGAACCTTGCCCGTTCACCGGGTCCCTAAGTCACCTAGTACCCTTAGGTTTGGTTCAAGAATCACATCCCTCAACACTCATTTGCCATCTGGCAAACACAATCTTGCCTTACCAGCTCCCACCAACCTTTTCTCATCCATCGGCACCTCTCAGTTAGCCCTAATTGTGTTCTCTGTTGGGATGGCCTTGAAGATGTTAACCACCTCTTCTTCTCCAGTTCAATCTAGGAGAAAGCCATTGTCTCTATTTACAGCCGCTCTAGATGTCCTTTGGATTTCAGAGGGATTGATCCTAGTTCATGCATCCTTTTCTGGTACCACTATTTGTAATTCAGTAGGGAAGTTGGTCTTTTGGTGCTATGAGTTCTTACTTCTGGAGGGAAAAGAACCTTAGAAGATGGACATCTAAAGTCTAGATCTCTCGATGTGATTTGGAAAGCCATCTTATGGTTAGAGGTTATAGGCTTAGGGTTATTGAAACATAAATCTGAACCTTGTTATTTTCAGTTTAAATTCAAGTTCCAGAGTTTCAGGGTTTGGGAATATAGGGTTTCCAATTTTATGGTTTTTTATGGTAACTAGGGCTGAGGTTGCGATCGAGTGCTAGAAGGAGTGGGGGGGTGTGATTCTAGAAGGGGAGGGATTCTGTGGAGGTGATTGGAAGGTATGGAAATAAGGGTTTTGGGAAGAAAGGGAAGGGCTGAATGGGGTAGGGGAAGATGGGGAAAGGCTAGGGATGATAGCTTACCACTTTAGAAGGCTGGTGATGAAAAATAGATGAAAGAAGGCAGACCAACCAAGTTGCCGCAGGAGATTTCTGCAATTGAATACCTTAAGAACCCTACATCATCCTTGATCTCTGCTGTAACTCTCTTTTTAATAATTTTATTCATCCAGCTGTCTTTGTTACAACTTACAAGCATAGGTTGTTTATTTATGGCCTTTATTACTGACTCGTAACAGGACTTAACATCAAAAATAGAATTGTAATAGGATTCCTATCTTAGATAAGACTCTTACTTATCTCAACATAGACTAGCTCAAATACTAATTAAAAAAAAAAAATTGAATCCTAGCAAACTCCTGATAATAATTACGCCCAGCTGGGCTCAAGCAGGACTGCCAAAATTACAAAACTACCCCTGATGGCGAACTATGCTTCTTAAGTTCTTATGCAGGGCAGCAACCTAGGCTACTGGCAGCAAACCTACGACCTTCTTCAGACCTTAGAACTCTTCTTGGGGTGTTTTTTTCTTCCCTTCCAGGTACCATCAAATAATAAGATGCAAAAAATAATTAAGAGAAGTTTTAATGTCACTTTTTAGGATAAGTTTTATATAAAATACAATTGCTTTAGAAGTCTTTCAATCTACTAAGTTTAACATGTAAGCAATCAATTATTCAATTTAGCAATGCTTGTACCTGCTTTTCAGGGTATTTAGGTGCAGATATTAAAGACACAGCTTCCATGTGACCAAAATCTACATCGTACCCCAGCATATATATGTAGAGCATTTTCCACACATATTTCTTCTTCTCATATGGTGTCAAACCCTGTCAAAAGAACACCAGCAAGCTGAATCACTTTAGCTTTCTATAATTCAAAGAACTATAAATGGTTTTAAACTATACCCATTTGATATTCAGCTCCAATAATTATGAATGTAAATGAAAATTTTACCACATTTGAAACATGACATGCCAAATGAGTTCATAATCCTCATTTTGTAGAGAAGTGTATATTATTCAAAAAATTAAGGGACAATGTTAAATAGGACTCCAGTTTAATATAATTATAAAAAAGAAAATTAATTAAGTTACATAGTTGCCAAGGCATCACCTAGCAAGGCTATCGATGGTATCAGCTTCATTCAGGTGCTCGCCAACTGCCACTTAATTTTGAAGTCATAGGATGAGTTATTCATAAAAGAAGGGATGCAAACTTATAGCACTGATGGATACCAGTTTGACAGAGTTCTTAGTTGCCAGGGCATCACCTAACAGGGCTTTTGATGGTATCAGCTTCATTCAGGTGCCCACCAACTGCCACTTAATTTTGAATTGGATGAGTTATTCATAAAAGAAGGGGTGCAAACTTATAGCACTCATGGATACCAGTTTGACAGAGTTATAAAACCCACACCCAGAATAGACTTCACCAAGGCTCTATATGTGGAAACTAAATACTAACTCTAGGCAGGACAAAGAATGACCTCTCATGTATTGTTAAGATGACAGTATATGGATACATCGTGAGAGTTATATAACCAATCAATTTCACTTGTGGAGGCTTAGGTTTATGAATTCCTAAACAGATTCTTGTCAGCAACTAAATGCTGGGTTTTTTTCCATTCTTCAATGAATAGAATTGTTTGAACATAATGTAAAGCACAGTGGACATTCTTGTGACAATACCAGATTGGTGAAAGGGAAGACAAGAAAAATAAGCACGGGAAAAGAATCCCAAAAACACACACACACAATAGAGCAACTTGTTGCAGTCACTGATTTACATTTCAAATGATAAATATATCGTGTCAAACCTGGAAAAGCTTCAGTGGGAGAAACAAGAAAATTTTTGCTTTCCAAGGCATATAAGGTTCTTTGTCATAAAATAATTTTCTTATTCTCATCAGTACAAACCTACAAGGTGATGAGGAGGTTGTCCTGTGGCACCAAAACATACAGAATTCGAAAATTTTGCCAAGCTGCATTAAAGCTTTTCAAGACCACAGCAAACTGCTCTAGGACATTGGTAACAAAAGCTAGAAATTCCCAAGAGGTAGCCAAAAAGATTAATAACCTCTCTTTGCAATTTCAAACGTGGTAATTGAGCATTAGCTTCAACCACCAGTTGGTAGCAAATGAGCTGTTTTTCTATATCGAACAAAATGAGTAATTTTGAATTTTGGGTTCCAGGCACTGCCAATGGCACGAAATGAAGTGATGGACGCAGAAGACAAAAATTCAACTACCATAATACTCTGAAAGGAGCTCCAATATACCAACTGTTAGGAAATGTAAACTTCAGTAACCGAGTATGATAGATCACATAGTGTTTCGGAATCTTTAATTGGATAAAAGTGAAAGGGTGATGTTTTAAAATAACATTGAAAGAACGAAATTCCAACCTTTTCAGTTTTGAAACGAGTCCTGATGTTGCCAAGCTCCTTATCAACCCTGAGCCTCTCCTGCTCTTTGTTCTGGCAGTTCCGAACATCGCTAATGAAGACGGAGAGACCTCTCATTCCAGACAAGGCCATCTCCTCTCAGATCCAGAGGGTAATCAACGAAAACCTTTCGCAGACACTAATCTTGGATTTTCTTCTCGATCCTGTCGAACCTCGGCCAGATCCGATTATCAATAGCCGAGATCTTCGGGACAGTCTCCTCCAATTCCACTCTGCCCTAGATGTGATACGACCAAACTGCCAGACGAGAAGACGATAAAAAGAAAGAAGACTAGAAATTATCACCTTGGCGATACAAGAGAGCTGGACTGAGAAATTTGAAGAAAAGAAAGCCGTCGGTTAAATGTAGGAAATTAAAATAAAGGAAAATGTTCCCCAAAAAATAATGAAAATTTAAGTTTTTAAAACATAAAGCAAACAACTACTACAGTTTTCCAACATGATTAAAAGGCTTTTGAAACCAAAAAGATAAATTAAAGGGCTTTTTAGTATAAATTTTCCTTCTTATTTTCTGGTTTTTTTTTTATGTTTGGTATTTATTTCGAATCTTATTTTGATTTAAAAGAAAAACCACCAAAATTGGTAATAGACTTTTGCTTGATAGGTCAATAACTCATTATATTCATTTTTGCACACCACAACATACATTCTTATAAGAACAATAACAAGAGCCAATCTCCCACAACTCAACCAAATGCACTCACACCAATATTACCAAATCTTGAAACATTCACATTAATTTGATTAGGCTGCATTTGGGAGCAACTCAATACACCAATTTCCTTAATAATAGTTTAATTCTACAATTTCTAGATATAATGTTGATGGTGTAATTGTGCCTAAACTCAACTTAGCCTTTTTCGGCAACTAGTCTAGACCATCAGTTTTTATTGAATAGCTTCTATAAATTTCGTCTACAAACATTTCATTGATAAGTTCATAAGAACTCATGATTTGAACAAAAAAAAAACAATAACTCGTGATAAAATCCCAAAACAAAATTTATAACAGAAAATTTAATTAAGTGGTAAAATGATAGATGTTGACTCCATCACTCATTGCAATAATTAATGTATTCGTTGTTCTGTGTATGACCCTTGGATTTTGAAGGTGATGACAAAAGTAGAATAATGTTGTGAAAGCATGTTATGACCATCTACCATAGGCTCTGAATCACCTGTAGTTTTTTACTCATCTTCACTTTCTTTTCCATGCCCTCTTAATTCATAATATTGACTATTGGCTTTTCAAGATATATAGATTGGCGGATTGTACCATCAAAACCAGGGGCGGACCTAGGATGAAATATTGGGGGGGGGCCGAAGAACGAAAGCCAGATAACCTTCCCGTTAGGGAAGCACTTTTTTGTCACACATATTATGTGGGCCCTTATAATATTCATTTGAGGTCTCACTTCTAAATTATTTTATTATATTAAAAAATAGACCCACATATATTTTGTAGGGCCCACACATTTGAAGAAGAAAAAAAGGTAAATTATTGATAATGATTTTTTTTCCCGACAAAATATAGGTAAAATGAGAGCAACAATATAGAAAAAATACATATACATGACTTCAACCCTAAAAAGTTAGATGCATGCCTTTGTGTTCTATTTGGTGATGTAAACCATTTTTTTCGTTCATTGCAAACCATTAGGCAATAAGGCTTTGACCTACAGGGACCCTAGGTACAATATTTTATTCAAATTCAAAATCAAATAACAAAAATTGTAGAAGAAATAAATAAACATATAATATAAAATCAAATAAAAAGAATAAAAAAAAAAAGAGAAAAAGAGAAACGATAAATAAATTGAGAAAGAGAAAGAGTACCTAATTGTGGAGTAAATTTTTTTTTTCTTCCAATTTTTCTTAACCCACACGTATAGAAAGCGAAGAGAATAAACAGATAGAAAGAAAAAGAATATAATAAATAAGAAGAAAAGATGAGAGAGGAGAAAAGATATAGAAGATAATAAATAGGGATTGAAGAGTTAATTTCTAATTATGAATGACATTTTGATTTTTGAATGCCTAATAAGATGTTTTTTCAAAATTTTCCTTTAACCAAGTTTATAGAAACATAAGAGAATAAATAGGAAGAAAAAATAAGAGAGAATAGTGGGGAGAATAAATAGGGATTGAGGAATTAGTTTTTAATTAGGAATGACATATTTGCCCATTATTTTACCTTTAAAATTTGTTCTCAATATTGGGAGGGCCAAATAGCGACATTTCGCATATGGGTAGGAACAAAAAGTGGAAAAAACAATGGAATTGAAGGGAATTTATAGTAACAAATTGTAAAAGCCCGTGGCCAGCCTCACTGGCCCCCTCGTTAGGTTGCAAATGCAAACCTAGGCGTTAGGTTCCCCTTGTAAAGATAGCACCTCCCCCCCCATCCCCCTAGGACGGTGTATGCTAAGCTATGCTTCGGAAGGTTAAGAGCGTACCATGGCTTAAACTATTATTATAGAGGCTATTGCATGATGGAATTTACGTTAAAGAGGTTTTCTACCTCGTGGAATGTAGATAGGCTTTTAGATTATTATTGTTGCCTTTGTGGTTCACAACTTGAGACTAGCTATCGTATTTTCCTTCATTGCCATTAGGCTACAAGGCTTTGACTTAAGGGACCCTTGGGTTTACAATATTAAGGATGTCAATTGGTACGGTTTTTGTACCATACCAATTTTGAATAACGAAAACAAAATCGTATTTGATTGACAGGGATAATTTTTATGAAAGTGCAAATTGGGGTATGGTTCTTCTCGGTGGGGGGTGAAAATCATATCTCATATTGTTCCCCTCAAGAAATTAAGTTTGCTTACTAATACAACGCTTGTGTTGTTGGTGGTGTTTGTTTATTGGGTTTTTTCATAATGGTGCCTACGTGTCTTTTAAGATCAATAATTTGGAGGTAGCAGATGATCGAGAGCTTCTCAATGCTGCTATCCTTTTGGGTCTCAAGGAAGTCAATGGTCATTGCTTATGTGTTCATCAAGTTATCTCACATCTTGAAGACTTGAGTTACTAGCTGTCTAGCCCTTTGCCAGCCTCACTGGTCCCCTCCTTATTGCAAATCACCTAGGCGTTAGGTTTTGTAAAGATAGCAGCTATACTAGAGGTTTATGTAACTACGCTTCTCACCCTTGAGAATTAGGTTATGCTATGGTTATAATGGGGTTGTCATATAGATACTCCATTTTTCCTAATAACAAAAGTTAATAAAATATAACTGAATGCCTTCATCACATTGACAAGAATTAACTAGCAAATTAATTAAGGGTCTGTTTGGTTACATGAGTCTGAAGGTTTAAAATATTTAGAGATTTCAATTCTATGGAATCATAATTTATAAAATTAAATGTTTGGTTATGGAATGAAATTTGTGGATTCATCCTAATAATCTATTTGATTGACGTGATTTTTATAAATGTAAATGTATAGTTTTTTTGAAATCCGGATTTCATCACCTTCCCATAAATCTACTGATTAACGTATTTATTTGTGTAAAAGGTAAAGCATACTAGATTTCTGAATGAAGAGATTGATACCAACCAAACGGGTATAATTATTAGATTCATGAATACAAAGATTTCAAATCTCTTGATTCATGTAACCAAACAGGCCCTAAAATGATGATAGATTATCAACTTAAGGGTGGGTGGCACATACATTTTTACCTTTAAAGAACTTCGGTAATAGCTTTATTGGATTTTTTGTTATCATCAACTTAGGCTCTTTTTGGTACCAATTATCATTATCATAAATTTATTTTTTTCATTATTTTAAATACCGCTATTTGGCCCCCTTAAAAATTTATAATAAAAAATCCAAAATTCAAAATCCATAATGAATTTTTTTTGTCTAGTATGAATTATGGTGAGAATTTCATTCTCTTCATTTATACACAAGTTTACTTAAAATTTTATAATTAAAATGATAGTAAAATAGTCAATATATAAATTTTTTTTTGTTATAAAAACCATAAATTTCCCTTCTTTTATCACTTGCTCACTATTATTTACTAACAATAATTTATTTTGACATCAAAACTTATTTTTCATCTAATATTTTTTTTTGACGAAATTCATCAAACCATTTTTCATTATTGACCAATAAGGAATTATTGTATTTATTTTTTTAAATAAACATAATAGAGAATAATAATTGATACTAAAAAGAGCCCAGTTATACGGATTAATGGTCAATGGGCTTAGGGAAATGGAGGGGAGAAGCCAAATGAGGGAAGATACATACCATTAACCAATGATAGGTTAGTCGAGCGGTTAAAAGTCCAGACTCCTAGACTAGATTGCCACCGGAACACTTGCATTTATGATTTATTTTTTTGGTAAGACCCCTACTTATGATTCAAATCTTATCCAAGTAGTTGGACGCTTGGACGGGCATCACAGTCAATAGGGTAAGTGGATTTCTGCATAAATAAAAGAAGAAAATGAAACACCGCAAATGCTTTGATGCGCGTCACGTAAGTCCAGCTGTAGAAGGCATCAGCAGTAACTTAATTCGTGACGGCAACATTTGTCACGTGACAGGTTTTGGGCGTTTGTATCCCAGAAAAGCAAAAGTGAAAAAAGAAAAGAAAAAGAGCGGGGCGCTAAAGGCTGGGAAGCGGCGACCGATGGAGTGCGGCTACCGTTCAGAGTCAGAAGCAGTCACACCTAATTCGCCCCCACGTGTCTAAATTGAATTAATCGGTGGAATCTTAACTTGCCCCGCAAGAGGATATACCGATAGAGAAACCGTCAAGAGGATCAGACACGCGAGTTTGGTATAATTTGCGTAAACGTACCCCCAAAGAAGAAGCGTTTGATGTCACGTGGTGTTCTCGACGTTTGCTTGAACGGCAGGAGACAGTTGGGTGACTTGGGTCGTCATTTATCTTCAATCATCGTTATTACTACCGCTACGGCGTCGGAGTTCTTGTCATGGCTGCGCCCAGATCACGCGTTCCTCGATCGTCATCCTTGCGCGACTCCTATGGTCGTTTATCTGAGTCAGAAAGGCTGGAAGGCACCGGCAGTTGGGATGCTATAGAGTGGACCAAAATTGAGGTGTTCTTTGTGATTATTTTAGGGTTCAATAATGTGAGTTAGTTTTGTTATCGTCCTTAAAAGTTCATGTTCTGAAACTTGCTTTCCCTCTGTCATGTTCAAATTACAGCCTGTTAAGAGGTCAGTCTCTCACGGAATGTCTTCTTTGCTGTTAGAAGCGGAGGATGTTATTGTGGAGGTATATTCCTTTGCTATTGGATTGGATGAAATGTTTATCTTGTATGTATATTGTTGAATTTGAACGCATAATCATGCATACAGAATTTTAATGCACAGTGCTGCTTGTAACTTATACTCTGTCAAATTTATATATTGCCCTAACTGCAGAGGCGTTTTTCCTCATTAATTTTGAATTTATGATCTAGCCCCATTGTTATGCTCATTCAAAGTAGAGGCCTTTAAATGCCCCAGCACAAAGGAATGATTTAATTTGAGTTGGAGGCAATTATAAGAGATAGGGAGAAGTGGTGAGAAAAGTCATGCATGACTTAGACGTTGTAGCCAACCATTTAGTTGGGATATGGTTGAGTTGTTGGTGTGTTTATTCCATAACAAATTGCAAATTTTAAAATCCGAGAGTTTGTTTTCCTCTATTTCTGTTTACCGTTTACAAGTCAGTAGAAATGCAGACCGTCTTATGGAATGTTAGAAAGAGGACATTGAGAATATAAATTGATGGATATAAAATGAAGTTGAGTAGTTTTGGTTGCAAATGAATAAGGAGAGTTTTTGGCAATTTTATTTGGTGGAAGAACGTGTCTATTGAGCCAGCTTTGGATATAAGTTATGAAATATGTGTGAAGCATATGCTCCCTTTAACTTATAGTGATCTAATTTGAAAGCCTTTTACGAGGAATTATAGGGAAGATTGTAGGGATGATTCATGGGATGAATCCAAAGATAGGGAAACATCTTTTTCCGAAATAGTTCGGAGCCCAGAAAAAACTACTTCTTCGTAAGTGAGGTACTTCTTTCGGCCCTTATTTTGTTTAGTAATAGGGGGTCGCCCTTTTTTTGGTTGAAGTAGCCATGTCACCTTCCTCCTTAGGAAAACAAACTGATGACCAACTAATCCAGTGATGTTTTTTAAAATTCTATTTCTCACCCCATAAAAAGTCCGCCATCAAAACCTCGACGACAACCATGGGGAAGAAGAGCTCCTTAATAGTCTCCTGCTTTCTCGGTTGTGATCGTAGACCACCCTCTCCCGAGATTTTTCTATTCCTTTTCGTTCCTGTTTAACCAACCATCGGGCTTTGAGCTATCCCGTATTTAGGATTTTGGGAATGGATCTTGGGTAGGGTTTGAAGATCTTAGAGGAGGATTATTGGATCTTGGGCAATTGTTCTCAATTCTTTTTTTTCCCCCCCTCCTTTCTTTCTTCTCTCTCTCTGTTTTTCCTGTTTTCTGGTTACTGAAGGTCAGAAGAGGGAGAGAGGAGGACGAGAGGGAAAGAAGAGAGAGAGGGGGTGCCGCAGGGTTTTGGGGATGGTGGGGAATGGTCTAGGGGTGTCGCAGGGGGTAGTTGAGGGGATCTAAGGGGGAGGGGAATTGAGGGGCTGCAATGGGAGGGGGATTGAGGGGCTGCAATGGGAGGGGGTAGGCTCCAAGGGGTAGGGGTTGCGCAAGAAAGGGAAGAGGACAGGGAAGGCTGCGATAGGTGTGGGGGACGCAGGGAAAGGGGGTTGGGTTTGTTACTTAATTGGAAGCTGCTGGAGATGGAGGTGGGCTGCTGGATCTTGAAGAAGGTTGCTGCAACTGAAGGCAAAAAGCTTAGAATTCTGCCGTGGCCCTCCCAAGAGAACCATGACTTGTTTCCCACAAGAATTCTTCAAATTTATTCAAGGTAGACTGCCTTTACAATGAAGGGAATGGCTTATTTATAGCCTTACATCAAGAAAGAAAGACTTTAACTGGGAAATTGGCTTAGACTCAACCAAGAATTAGAAGCTAACTCAAATAGGGTTCCCTTTATAAGTTAGGGTTTTCTTCAGAATTAAATAACAACCACATAAATAAAAAAACTTAACTTGAAATAGAAGATTTTATTATCCATAAAGAATCTTGGTTAAAAGATAGATACCCTATGATGCTAGAACTCAACCAACTTCAAACTAGGACTTCAAAATAGAATTGGACTTAGAAAAATAAAACAAAATTTCTGGAAATAAAATAAGCAACTAAATCAAGAGAAAAGCCAAATTGCCCTTACAGGGATCGAGCCCTAGTTGCATTACTTTGGTTGGGCCTTGGGACCCAAACCAGTGTTTTGGCCAGGGGGAGGGCCTTTGGTTACACGAAGGGTTTGGGAGATCTAGGGTTTAGGTTTAGAGGAAGATGGGGGAAACTCAGGTTTAGAAACCTGGGAATGCCATGCTGCCACAAGAGGGAAGAGAGGAAAAAGAAGAAAACAGAAAGGAGGGAGAGGATTAATGAGGGGAAAAGGGCGGGGTATAGGACAGGATTCAGGGAATACGGGTAGGGAGGTGTGGAGGTGCTGCTGCAGGGGTTGGCAAAGGGTTAGGGAGGTTTATGATAGGAAGGGGCAGGGTTGACTGGAATTAGGTTTGGGGATGGGGGTGGTGTGTTGCTGCAGGCAAGGGCGAGGGGAATAGAGGGGCTTTGAGAGAGAAGAAGATGAGAGAGGTAGGGGCTAGGTTTGGGGGTTCATTTGCACTTAACTAAAAAAGAGAAAGGGGGTTGAAGAATTTGAAAAACTTGCAGAAATTTAAAACGCTACAGCAGTTGCAGGTTTCCCTCCTTAGGAAAATGCACGACTCCAACTTGTCACCTTCAATTGTCAAATTTTCATTAATCTCGTTGCCAGCTAATGGGCTTTATTAGCTTTACATGAGTGTACTCACAATAGCAATCAACATTATAAGGTGATTCAAACTAGGACTCTTATTGGACTTGGGACTCTCATTCTAACAAAGGACTCTAACATAACTCATCCTAGGGTAGTCCAAAATTACAAAACGTGAGGACTGGACTCCTTGTAGAAATTGGATTGCAACTAAGGAAGTCCCTCTTTAATTGGGACTCCTAACTTGACTAGGACTCTTCAATGGCTTATCCAAAACTAAACCAAATTCAATAACAAAAGTAGAGTTGGAATCCTACTAACATATTGGATCCAATGAACCCCAACTTGACTCAACTAGAAGAAGCAAAACTTACCAAATTGCCCCCTTTCATGTGCAATCTCCTATAGGTCATAGATTGTTGGGCTATCACCCTAGGCCCTGTTTCGGCCCTTAGTGTGGCCCTGAATCTCGTTCACATCAAAAACATTTCATGATAAACTCAACTTGCCAAAGCATGTCCCACCAAAACAAATAAATTGAGTATTCTATTTTAACCCAAAGACCCAACCGGATTTGAACCCTGTTTGTCTTAATATGGGTCCTCCAAAGGGTTTAACCTGCTTCCAAGGAATGGCTCCTAGATGAGCTTCCCCAATGTTCAAAAAAAACCGTGGCCACAAACATTATAAAACAAGAGGGTCACTCAATCAGAATCCGCAAACATTGGCTTTCCCAGGCCACTGATCCAATGCATATCACAATTAGCACGTCACAATCTCTTGATGACCATGAGGATGACTTCTGAGGAAATGACTTCTGTTTAACAAAATCTGATCTGTGTGGGGTTTTACAACATAAATTAATTCGTCAATGATTTAAGCCCAGTTTTAGGGTTAAGGGTAGGATTGAAATTTCCCTAAAACTAAGGGCTGCCCAGGAATATCCAGCAATGAGAGTGGTTATCCTAAGGTTTACAGTGTATTCTATTACTCTAAAACCCTGCTGTAATGTGAACTCAGACCTGACCTCTTAACAAAAATCAGAAAACTAGGCTTTTTTTTTTGGGGGGGGTGTTTCAGCGAAGGTGGAAGAAGGCCTGCGCTTGCTGTTCTATAATTTCAGAATTTATTTTCACTGGTCTGGAATGTAGGGTAGGGTCACAGGTTCAAATAGGTTCAGATTCAGAAGTTCAAAATAATTTGCAGAAGTTTCTTGAGGAATAAGATAATATGCAGGAGCTTTCTAGAACTAGGGAACTAGGTTGAATTGGGGAATTAAGAGTAGAACTAAGGTCTGGGGAAAGGAGCAATCCTAGGGAGAGAAGAAAGGGAAGTTAGGGGCTGGGAATGTTGAAGTTGCAGGGGGTGGGATTCTAGGGCTGCCATGGGGAAGAAGAAGGGGTGGGGAGACCTGCGGGTGCTATGGGAAGTGGAGGAAGGGCTGGGAACAGTTGTGGGGTTGAGGCTAAAGGGGCTGCAGGGGGGATTGAGGGCTGCTGCTGTGCTGCGGCAAAGGGGGTTTCAGAGGTGTGCAGGTCAGGGGAGGGGGAGGGGAGGAGCTGGAGTTCAAGGACAGGGGTAGGGGAGGCTTGCGGGTGAGAGAGGAGGCAGGGGAAGGGGATGGGGGCTGCTGTACTTGTGTGCTGCTGTAACTTGAAGAAGAAGAACTTGATTGCTTGAAGGTCGCTGGAATGAAGAAGGATATGCAGAAATCGATGGTGGTAGCTGGTCCTTGAATAAACTTTACTCAACCAGGGCCTCTTCAACTAGGAATCCTTGATCGTCAACTTAATCAACTTTATTCAATCATCAAAACCGCAATTGCATAGAATGCTAAGCTATTTATAGCTTTCAAGAGACTCTAGGACCTAGTGGGATTCCTTAAGAGACAAGGATCCCACCACTTAACTTGGACTCTTGTTTTGGAATCTAATAACTAAAGACACATGCTGAAATTAGACTTTAAGTTAACTTAAATAACCACATGCCTGAATTCTTTTCTAATTAAAACTCCAAAGCACACCAATTTAAGATAACCAAGGACTCAACAAAACAAACTTTACTAAAAACACGACTCCTAAGACCAATTCAAACACAACTCAACTTAAGAAATTAAACTCAAAAAAGACTCTAAAATTAAATCTGGAAATAGTGCCAGCATTAAAAGAGGGCTAAAATGCCCTAAATTCCCCTACTAGGGGGGTCAGCCAGATCAAGGGGGCTTCTTGGAGCCATCCAGGGGGCCCCATTTAGGGTTCAGCCAAGGGGGGTCCCTGTGTTCACATCAGTCAATCAATACTTAAACTATAACCTTGATCAGATCACTCTCTTCAGCTTGATCATCACTTCTGTTGTCTGCTTTTTCTATCACCAATCACTGTCAGCTTGTCCTCCGAGGCTTCTAATTTGCTTTCCACATTATCGCAGAAGTGCTTGGCATTATTTATAAGCTTTTGGATATCCAATTAGAATGGAATGCTTTGACATTACTGAGAGATTGGATCAGACATCAATCCTGGTCCATATTTGCCATTGGACCTGAGTTGCAGCCTTTCCCCTTAAAAATTTGGGTCTCTATTTGGCTGGAATCAGCAAGTCTTTCAGTTTCCGACTCCATGGAAGTTTTAGGGTGTTGGTAGCAGAGATCACCATTGGTCAACATTGCTCAAAATCAAATCTGGTTTTCTGCTTTTCTTTTCCCTAACATCTGGTTGAAGAAGACAGTGGATCCTTATATTTTTAAAAGCTGTTAAACATCATCTTCCACAAGTACCATTTTTCTTTAGGGTAGTCCAACTTTATCATAATTTTTTCCTTCCATTCCATGTCTACCCCCTTACAGTAAATCTTATTCCTCTCCATTCTTGACACACATCAACTTACCTGTTTAAAGATTCCCTTTGAACTGTGTTCTGTCATTGTTTATATAGACATCCGCATATTTATAGTATTGTCATCAGTCCTTGATATTTTCTATTATAAATGATCAATGACCTGCAATGAATCTGATTTGAGTATATACAAATCAATCTGTAAAACATTATTTCCCAAAAAGAGTTGCTAATCTGATTTTTCTTATACATTGTTGAGTTAATGAATATGGTTTTTTTTTTTTGGGGTGGGGGGAGGGGATTAAAAAAAACCCATAACCTCCCTTTTGCTGCATGTTAAGCTATTTTTTGTGAGGACAAACAATAGAGACTTAATATCTACTGTTAATCTTTATCAGTTACTTAAGTTTTGAAATCATGGAGAACTTCTTGGATCATTTAAATTTAATATTTACGCTCTGATTTGTGGATTCGTCCAGGGACATGGTGTTGTACTAGTGAATACCGATGAGGCAGGGACATTGTTGTTGACCAATTTCCGCCTACTTTTTGTGGTACGTATTTGATATCATGTCGATGGTTCTTTTTTGTCCTACTTGTCCCAATCACCTCTTATTCAATTGTAAAAAATTGGGTTTCAAATTTATATTTGAACACTGATGATTGATGATTCTGTTACCAAACTTCTTGAGCACTTATAAAGTTGCAATACTTCATCATGCCAAGAAGACAGTCAAATTGCATGCTTCTCAAGGTTTAGTTGAAGCACTGGCAAGAAATCTGGATATTAAGTGGCTTTGGGTCAATTGTAGGTGACCTATTATGATTGCGTTGGAAATATAAAATACAGATGAATGCATCTTGAAAATGCATAAGAACATTCAGATACATGTAGTTTGTTTCCATGCATAAAGAGCTGCCACTGTGTTCCCCAAGTGATTAAGAACTGATGCTGAGAGACTGACTAAATTTAACTCACCTTGTGGGTACAGTACAGAGGGCTTTTGATGTAACCCAGGGTCTGAGCCAGTCTTCAGGATTCTCTCAAATAGAACCAGCAGTAAATTAGGTTTAAACCCTTGCTGTTTGGGTTGAAATCTCAGTGGAAAGCAGCTGTTTTTATACCTAACACCTTATGGATAGGCTAATTTGAAGCCCAAGTCTTAGGGTTATGTTTAGGGTTAGTTGTGAAGGGGTTTTAGCGTTCAGCCAGGTTAGGTCTGAGGCTGGAATTAATGAAAAATAACCCGTGTTAACAGAGATGTAATTGTTGAATTCTAACAAGTTAGCATTTTACGTTTTCAGGCTTCTAGGGTTAAGTATGGGACGTTTCAAGGGTTTGATTAGGCCAGAATTAACTGTGATATTGTTATTTTATAATTTCAGAATGAATCCTTTCAGGCTAGGGCTCAACTAGGTTTCCAACTTGGCTTAGGAGTTAGGACTCTTGCTTAAGGTTAGGGCTTGGTCCTTTGGTCTGAAATTAGGAGGGAAGGTCACCAGGTTTGGAGAATGCGTTCCTAAAGTATGGGGCAGATCTAACGGTTAGACTGCTGTAGATCTGACCTTGAATTTCAGGCCTAAGAAAAAGTCCGAATTCCACAAAAATTCTGGAAAAAAATAAAAAAGGATATGGGGAGGTGAGGAGATGCTGCCGCAGGGTTAGGGGAAGGGTGGGTGTGGAATGTCAGTACTTGTAGAAGGTGTTCCTTGAAGAAGTTGCTCAAATTCAGAAGCAAGCTTCAATGGCTGCCCTAGTCTTAGGGAAGAAGAAACACAATTGCTGAAAATAACAAAATTGTGGAAAAATAAGAGAACTCTCAAAACTCAGGTCATGGGGCTCTCTCCCACAACTCCAAATCTTCTTTCAATGCTGGGTTTTTATTCATTCATAATCTGCCTTGTTACATGAGGGGGTGGCTCTATATATAGCCTTATATTGAAGGAAAATTAAACTAGGACTAGAAAAAGAAAACCAACTTTGACTCAATTTAGGGAATCCAATTTGGATTAGAATTCCCTCTTACAACTATGCTTAACTTTCTAATCTAGAGAAGGACTCTTTAGTAAGAGTTCATAAACAAATATAATTTGCAAATTAAACAACCAACTTCTAGAAAGGATCCTACTTGAAAATCAGATTCTAACTGGGACTCCTAAACTCAAAACGAAAGTAGATGTCGAATCCTTGTAGAAAGTGGGGGGACATCCCTTCTCTAACTGGGAATCATAACCCTATTGGGACTCTAACCAACTGACCAGTTGATAAACAAAGAGTAGATCTTTGCTCCTAAAATTATTTTTGATTCTTTTGGAGCACTTTGGAGCCCAAAGGAGGTTGGAAGATGACCAAAATACTCCTAGGGTAATTCAGCCTACTCTTGGTGTTGCATGATTGTGGCTGAATTTGGGCCTAAAATATGAAGGCTCCTACGGTTACCAATCCTTGTTACAGCAGCTTTAGTCATATGAGGTTATAAATCTTTATATTTATGGAAATGACTGAAAAAAGCCCCAAGAGGTCTAGATAATAGACAATTCCAAACAAACAAGATCAATAGAATTGTTATTTTGTATGTTGTCATCCTCAATGTTCATTTTTATGAAGTCGAGCCTTTTCAGTGTTATTTCCTTCTTATTGGGTAATGAGATTTACTTCTAGTGGTTGTTAAAAATCAATATATAATGTATGCTTTCAAAATGAACTAAAGTAATAATTCATATCTTTTGTTTTGGATGATACCCCATTGGGCCATCGATGAGGAAGATATGATTCATTGGAAGAGTTCTCAACCCTAGTAGGCCATATGGCGTTTACTCTTATATCACTCTCTTTTGGCACGGTTGGTGGTTTCTCACTTAGAAAACTTGGAAGCTGGAATATCTGAAGCAGGAGCATAATTAGGAATTTCTATCTTTTGGTTGATATCTGGTATACTTTGGTTGGCTATTTTGGTGGTTAAATGACTATATTTTGGCTTGAAATCCAAGGAAACTCTAATCTAGTTTCTCTAAAAATCTTTAGATCGTTAAAAGAACATACACCCGAAATAGTAGTTTGGTTTCAGACCTATAATTTCTTATATATATATGTGCTTTTGTGTATAGTTTAGCACTAAAACCATGGTTTGGGAACCCATGAGATATCTTGGTTTTTCACAAACCCAAGATGAAATAGAGTGTGAAATGGGGAAAATTCTAAATCTCAACCAAGATCTTGGTTCGATTGAAAATCTCAGTTGACCCCATCTTATAGAACTGTCTCAGTCCCAACCCCCTCGCATTTGTGCCCTCCTCTCTTGCTAGATTTGTGGTTTTTGTCGGAGTCTTGGTTGAAACACCTACTAAGCTGCATGGGCAACTTGTTTGAAGCATCTACAAAAAAGATTCTAGTGATTGTCAGGCAAATCTTGAAGAAAATTGAGAGTTCATCCCAAACTTTATTTTTTTAGTAAATTATGTTCTAAATATTTGTTTGAATGGGCATTAAACACATTTTGAACAACTTAGCTTGATCTACACTTCTTTTGCTGGTGAGGCATGAGTTGGAGGTTGCTTAGTGTCTCATTGAAATTAGTTTTGTTACTTTTGTACTCTCGTGGTGCAACTTATAACTACAATCTTCTCATATGAAAAATTTTGATGTACTATTTGAGTTTAAACCTCAATACATTCATTTAGTCATGGTTGTGCACTTTATGTTTTATAAGTATGCATCTTCACTTCTTCAGTGCATCGGTTTCAAAATTAGGATGGAAGTGGAATTCACACGTACACTTGTTTTGTCATCAATAAGGTACCACTATGTTTAGAAGGGCTGTACCAATTTTCGGCCCTAATTGAGCCCTAAAACCCACCTAGATTAGCTACTGAGTTGACTCGAGTTGGGCTGAAAAAACTGCACCATCTTAGCGAGATCTCAATTTTTTGGGTCACCAAGATGGCCATTGTGATCGAGTTCTTAAACCATGACTAAAAACATAGTTGTCAAGAAGATGCCTAGATCACCTTCAACGCTTTAAATGCTTTGATTTTGTTTGCAGTTTGCCTTGCGTCTAGGCCCCCCCTCCAACAACTTGGCTTGCCTAGATGCTGTGGGATCCATTGTTTGAGAACTTGCTCTCAATAGAAATCTTAGTGACCTAAAAAATTGGGATCCCGTGAAATCTTGTCGAGATGGTGCATTTTTTCTCGGTCTAACTTGAGCCAATTTGGTGGCCCATCTCGGTGGGTTTTAGTGCTCAGTTTGTACTTGAAATTGGTATTTACCATATTTTAGACCTTCTAAGCACAATGTTGTCCTTAAATTTATGAGAAAACAAAATTAGATGTGAAATTTCAATTCGACCTTAACTTTGAAATGGATACCTTAAAGAAGTGAAGGTGTAAACTTGTAAAACATCAAGTACACAACCATGATTCGATATAAATGAATACATTAAGGTTTAAACTCAAATAGTACATTATGACTAGATTTGTGTAGTTAAATCAATGAGGCACTAAGTAGCTTCTCCAACTTTTGCCTTGCTAGCAAAAGAAGTATAATTCAAGCTATTTTGTTCTACAAATGTTTATCCACATCCAAAGAAGTAGTGCAGAAAATAGTTTTTTCAAAAAAATCATGTTTGGGATGAACTCCCAATTTTCTTCAAGATTTTCTTGCCACTTGAATCTTTGAAGTGAAAGCTTTAAACAAGTTGGTGATGCAGCCTAACAGGTGTTCCGACCAAGATTCCAGTGTAAGTTCTGGCAAAAACCACAAATCCAACAATTAAGCATGCGTGAGAGAGTTGAGAACCAGTTGAGACGAGTTAAAATGAGTCAAGATGACTCGATCTCGATCGAGACAGTGTAGTTTTATAGTGTAGGTTCAACCGAGAGTTTAGTCAAACTGGGATCTTCGCTGAGATTTACGATTTTCCCCATTTTGCACTCTATCTTGTCTCAAGTTTGTGAAAATCCGAGATATCATGCAATGCAATGCATAAACCAAAGCTGCAGGAAAATCTAAACTTGAGATCCCCTTCTCATAACTCTCTCCAAAACCATATTCTCCATGTATTATTCATAGCCTCTTTCATCTTTCCCAACATGTTCATCTAGATCACCTTTTATAAAATCTTTTCTCCTTGACCAAAAGCTTGCACTAATCCATGCATTTGTTCCTAAAATTGTAACTTCCTACTGGATGTCCATATGTAATAATTGTAGGATAATTACTAATCACTAATGTTTCCTTGTACTATAGCTTAATTACATAGCGGACACTGCATTTTATGAAATTACCGTTGCCCCCTACTTTAAATGGTGTTTAGAGGTTGTTAGTTCTTATACAAAATGTCCTTTTACCCTTCATTAGAATCTGATTTTGACTGGTTTTAAATAATGGGCGAATAAATACTCTCCTCACCCATCTTCTTCAACCAAACCTATTCTCTTTCTGCATTTCTACTAGCTCTCTATCTTGATCTTCCAACAGTGAATCTACCGGAGGCCATGTCATCAGTAAACAGATGGCTCTATTGAATCAAAGACTCCAAAACAAAGTTTTTAATTGATTTCGGTCGTGATCTCATCGCTCCCAAATTCCTTTTCAGGAAACTTTGAAATCAGAATGGCACTGAAATGTCTACTTTGTTAGGTAGTTTTGTTCTATGAAACAGTACAGCTAATAATCATATGTATCTTTTCTATTATCTCCCTTAAGAATAAGTGACAATGAAATAGCGATAATTAAATTAAATACAGGGAGGAACTCTGATATACTCTCTTGGATCCAGCATAATTTCATGATATTTTTTGTTAATCCAAATATAAAGGAAATAAGGAATGATGAAAAAGAGACTAGCAGCTAACAAAGAAAAGGGAAAGATGGGGATAGGGGAAGTAGGAAATGAGTAGTAAACTAGTAATAGACATATACAGGGAAGAGATCAGCATGAGAAGGCACCACTTTTCTCTCTTTTCATTTTCATTCTTCAATGATTATACAGATCCACTGAAGCAGTCCTCATGAGATGCCCTCCGCATTCAGCAGCACTCCCAAAAAGTGCTTTTCTCCTTCAAGATCCCCCCTTCTTAAGTCCAAATCCACATTTGTAAACTCCAACCAATTCTCAATTTCACAATCAAAAGACCATGAAACTCACGTCTCCTTCCTTGACTTCCTTCTTTTTCTTGTTCTTGAACTCACTTTGGGCCTACCTATCTGCAACTCTCCCTGTTCAATTAGTCTCTCTTATCTCCCTTAAAGCTTCTTTGGAAGATCCTCTCTGCACTCTCCATTACTGGAACCCAAACAGCCTCACTACAACTACTGGTATATCTAACCCTGTTGGGTGTTCCTGGTTTGGAGCTGAATCTGACCAGAATATCTTATAAGTTACTTCTCTCAATCTTTCTCATGGAAATCTCTTGGGATTGAACCCACCCGAAATCTGAATTTTGAAGGTTCTACATTTAACTAGAAATCTGCTTCAGGGGCCGATTCCATCTGAGTTGAGCTTATTGAGTTGGCTCGAACACTTGGAGATCGGTTATAACGAATCCTCCCGGGGGGATCTAGCTTGAGTTCGCTCTAATATTAGACCTCAAATACATCAAAATTGTGAGTGTCAGTCTATCTGGTTATCTACCATCTTAGCTCAGGAATTTAACTACTTGAGTCTCTGTTCTTTTTAGAACAGGTTTAATGGTGAAATTTTGTTGAGTTTTTCCTAATCTGGTAGCTCTGAAAGCTCTTGATTTATTGGATAATTGTTTATCAGGCTTGATTCCAAGAAGATTTTCTTCATTGAAGGAGCTCTCCATTTTGAGCCTAATGAACAACAACTGGTGAAATTTGAAACAGAACCAGCGAGCTTCAGTACCTTTTAGCATTAAATCTTTGGAACAGTTCTCTTAAGTAAAGCAGTAATACAGAATGACTTAGGGTTTGTTTGGGCATTTGGAAGATACATAGATGCCATGTGATCAATTAATAAACTGCTCTTAACGGCAGGGGGCAATTGTAAAATCAAGCAGTGTCTAGGGTTTGATAAGTAATTTCAAAAAGTACAGGGCATACGTTACATGGGGTATCAGTAATTATCCCATAATTATATTTATAATCCCATCTCCAAACCTTTTAACATTTGTCACGTTATCTTTAAATTTTTATATACCATCTAATTTCTATTACTTTGACTCCATGTCTTCTTCCCATTCTCCGTCGCTCCCCTCCTCATCCTCCCTTCCCTACCCCCACCACTGACCTCTCTCATCCAACTGCAAAACCTTAGAACTCCCTCTTCACTAAGCAACCCCCCTCAATTGACAATCTAAACCTTTCCTTCAGTCCCCCTACCACCAACAACAACCTTACCCCTCTTGCTCATTGCCCAGCCACCACCACAGCCCCTGGTATCACTTGCTGGAAATCCGCCATTATTGGCCAATTTCTAGGCCCTGTCCCCCCCCCCCCCCCATCAACATCCTAAACTCTTCTCTAGCCAAACAATGGAAAGCTTTGGGTCGCATGGATACTTACCTGCTTGAAGTTGGAATTTTCCTATTCAACTTCTCTCCCATTGACTGTTTAGATCATGCTTTGGATGGTTCCCCTTGGTCTGTTGGGAAATCTCAGATCTTCGTCAAACCTTGGTCTCAATCTTCCCCCCTCCGCAGGGTCGACTTCAACACCCTTCCCCTGTGGATCAACCTTCTAGGTCTGCCTCTTGAATTATGGAACAATGACTGCCTCAGTAGAATCGGCTCTGCAATCGGTATCCCCTCGCGCACTGACATCAAAACCCTTAAGATGGAGAGGCTCTCTTATGCCAGATTGTGCGTCGACTTCCCTGCTGCTAAACCTCTCCCTGCTTCGGTTTCGATCATTGATGACAACGGCCTATTGTAGAACAAGTAATTATGTATGACTGGATTCCTTTGCACTGCAATATTTGCTCCTCTTTTGGACACGAAGAAACTTCTTGCGCTTCATCCATTCAAGCTCACACCAATATCAGCTCTTTGAAGTTCCCTGCCGCTCAAGAAATCTCTGCAATTCTGCCCATCGAGCCGGCTCAAATAACTGAGAAGATGCCTCTGGTTACCAAAGCACCTCAGAAAATAATTGATGCTCTAGAGAAAATTACAATTATAGAACTTCCCGCTCACTCCACCACCGTCGACGTTGCCGGCAGAACTGAAAATGCAAGACCCTTTCTTGCTAACACCTACCGGCGAATTAGAAAAGGCTCCAGAAAACCACCGCTGGTGACCAGCTCTGCTCCCCAGGCTGTGCAAGAAAATTCTGCTACAGTCTGTGCTTCCCTGCCACCTGCAAATCTGGAATTCCCGCTGCAGCTCCACTGCCGCTGCAGCTCCACTGCCGCTGCAGCTCCTTCAAGTTCCATCATCTCAGATCCAGCTCCCAAGGCTCTGGAAATCAAGCTCAGATCGATTCGGTCACCGCCTGGTAAGTCTAAACCTGAAGTGCACCAATCCCTCACCTTTCACGAAAACAGCAAGCACCGCTGTTCAGCCTCTACCCAGAAGACTGTCACAACCCTTCCGCCAGCTACATCCCTTTATCCTCCGAAGAAACCCGGTCTGAAAATCCTGGTTTAACCATCCCTAAAATCCATTCAACCAACATTCCATTTAATAAGCCTATTTCCCATTTGCCCAAACCTAACCCACCTCCCATTCATCTTCCTAAGCCCACTCCTAATGGGCCTTTCACCCTTAAATCCCTTGGGCCTTCTCTCTTGGCCCCGACTGGACTGCCTAAAACCCATAAGCTCCCTCTCTCCAACCCACCACACAAGCCCACCACCACCAACTTAAAGCCCAAAGCTACGCCTACCAAGCCCATCCCCGTCTCTTTGCTTTCCAAATTCCCTCCAACTAACCCAACAATGTCTACAGCTCCCATTAAAACCACTGTTCGGCTCACCACCTCTTCTTCTCTCCCAAACTTTGTCTCTGCAAACTCTCCATGCTGCCTCTGAACCAGACCAGCACCTCTCCCCTTTGAACAACCTTTTTGTCACTGAACCTTCTTCACCAAACTCCAATTTCTTTATTGACTCGGGTCTCTTTGAAACCCCCTCACTTCTTAACTCCCCCTTGAGTGAGAATCTCACTTTCAACCCCTTTTCCATCAATGACATTGGTACCCCCTCTTGCTTCACCATCAGCAGTGACTTTGATGGCCTCTCCCCTTTCGACCCATATGTTTGAGTTCTTTATGTGGAACGTCAGGGGCCTCAATTCCCTGGCAAAGCAAGTTGAGGTTAAAAATACTATCAAGACCTCCAAAGTCTCCCTTTGTGCCCTTCTCGAAACTCATGTCCAAATAGAGAATGCCCATCAGATTGCCCAATCTATTTCCCCTTCTTGGTCTTTCATCTCGAATCATCTCGTTTCTCCCAACGGTCTTATCTGGATTCTTTGGGACCCTCGAGATTCCAAGTCTCTCTCCTAAAATCCTCCCCCCAACTTATGCATCTCAACATTCTTTTCAATAACTCTCCTTCTTTCCTTCTTTTTATCATTTATGGTTTCAATCGTGCCGATGAGCGCACCCCCCTTTGGGAGAATATCCGCTTTATCTCCTCTTCTTTGGATCTCCCTTGGGGTATTGGTGGGGACTTTAACATCGTCTGGTATTCCAATGAGTGTGTCGAAGGCTCCTCTCTGGATTTTACCACGATTGGTGACTTCAATGCCTGTTTGGACGATGCCCTTATCTCTGATCTCCGCTGGTCTGGTCATCCCCTCACTTGCATAATCGTCGATATGGAGCTGCCAGAATTGCCTTTCAGCTAGATCGCTTCCTCTTGAATACCCCTTGGCTCTCTTCCTTCCCTACCTCCAATGCCATTTTCTCCAACTGCAATCTTTCTGATCACTCCCCTTGTTTTGTCCACCTTTCCCCCCTGTCTCGTTCGGCCCCAAAGCCTTTCAAATTCTTTGATATGTGGACTTCGAATTCTTCCTTCATCCCTACTGTTAAGGAAGCTTGGTCGAAACCTGTTCACTATCCCTCCCTCCCTCTTATTGCCTTTGCCCGCAGGCTTCACAACACTAAGGAAGCTCTCCGTTCCTGGAACTCATCCACTTTCGAAAATATCTCCTCTAGTGTTTCTTCTTGCTGATCAAACCTCCAACGAGTTCAGTCTCTTCTCCAAGATGATCCCTCCAACCCTTCCCTTGCTGATGATGAAAAGACTCTTTCCTCTAAGCTTTCTTCCCTCCTTGCCATTGAAGAAAGCTTTTTTTCGCCAGAAAGCTAGAATCAAGTGGCTCGAGCTCAGGGACTCTAATTCGGCATATTTTCATTGGTCCTCAAAGCTCGAAATAACTTCAACTTTATCCCCGCCCTCCTCTCTAGTAGTGGCTCTTGGATTTTCGACCCTGCTAGCATCAAGGCGAAGGTAGTTTCTTTCTTCTCTGATCCCCTGGTTCCGGCTTCCCTTCCTTCCCGCCCCCCTCTCCCTCCTAATCTCATTTATAAATTCATTGAGCCTTCATCCGTCTCTTCTCTTTGTACCATCCCTTCCTCGGAGGAGAACCTACTTGCCATTCGATCCCATAAGCCCAATAAGGCCCCGGGTCTTAATGGCTTCAGTATGAGTTTTTTCTTTGTTGCCTGGGACTTCATTGAAAATGATCTTGTTCAAGTTGTCTGTAGCTTCTTTTTCAACCTTTCCCAGCTTTCCTCCATTAATCAAACCTTCCTCTGCCTCATCCCCAAGAAGCAAGGGGCCTTCTCTCTCTTTGATTTTTGCCCTATCTCCCTCTGTAAGGTCTTAGCGAATAGACTCAAAAAGGCTTTACCCGACCTTGTGAGCTTAAACCAATCTACCTTCATCTCGGGGCGTAGTATTGCGGACAACATCCCCCTTTGCGTGGAAATTGTCCGCGGTTTTGATAGATCTGCCCATTCCCTGGCTGCTCTTCTAAAGGTAGATCTTCACAAAGCTTTTGACTCTATTTGCTGGGACTTCATTAGTGATGTCCTCTCTGCCATGGGCTTCCCTCCCCCTTTCATTTATTGGATCGAGATTTGTATCTCTTTGCCCTGCTTCTCCATCATCACCAACGGCTCTCCCGCAGGCTTCTTTTCTTCCCGTGTTGGCATCCGTCAAGGTTGTCCCCTCTCCCCTACCTCTTTTCCTTAGCTCTAGAGGTCCTCTCCTACATTCTCCAATACAAAACGAACCATCTTCTCATTTCTTCCATTCCCAAATGCAAAACCATCAACCTTACCCATTTCGCTTTTGCTGATGATCTCATGATCTTCTCCAAAGAGGATCTCCAATCCATCTCCTCCATCATCTCTGCCCTATTGCTCTTTGAATCCCTCTTTGGCCTTTGAGTCAACCTCGATAAGTCTACCCTCTTTCTCTTCGGTGTCCCTGATCAGCTTCGAACCTCTCTTCTCCAGCTCTTGGGCTTTAAGGCTGGTTCCTTCCCTGTCGTCTACCTTGGCCTTCCCCTCATTCCCAGTAGATTTACCTGCAATTACTGCCTCCCTATGCTCGATAATATCCGCAAGAAACTCCAACTCTAGAAGGGCAAGCTTCTGTCCTTCACCAGTAGAGTGGTTCTTATTCACTCTGTGCTTCAATCTTCGTATCTTTACTGATTCAGAATCTTCTCCATCCCCAATTCCACCATCCATGCTATGGAATCCTTGTTCTATGCTTTCCTTTGGAAAGGGCGGGAAGCCTCTTATTATCTCCACCCTATCAGTTGGTCAACTATCTGTTGCCCAACTTCCGAAGGAGGTCTGGGAATTCGCCGGATCACCGATGTTAATCTTGCCTGCCTCCTCAAACTCATTTGGAAAATTTCCTCAAAGCATGACTCCATGTGGGTTAATTGGGTCCACTCTTACATGCTCCGAGCTGATTCCTTTTGGATTGTTCCTATGCCCTTTAACCCTTCATGGGTCTGGAGGAAAATCCTCTTACTGTGTCCCCATGCCCTCTTTGCTATTTCTACCATCATTCTCTTCTGGATCTTCTACCTCATTCTGGCTGGATCCGTGGCATCCGATGGGCACCCCCTTGTCAGCCTTCATCACCAATGGTTCCTGGAACCCTTCCCCCCTTCTCACTCATGATTGGGATTCTCCCCCCCTCTCACTAGTTCCTCTCATGATCACAGTTTGGCTCCCTTCTCCCACCAAAACCTTCTCCACCCTCTTAGCTTGGAATCTCCTCGGAGCCCATAGCCCTAATCCCCCATGGGTCCCCTTGGTTTGGTTCAAAGGTTTCATCCCTCGCCATTCCCTCACCCTTTGGAGAGCCCTCAACCATGTCCTTCCCATCCAGTCCTTCCTTATTAGCCATCATATCCCTGTAGACCCCAGCTGCATCCTTTGTTGGAATGGTCTGGAGAACCTTGAGCACCTTTTCTTCTTTTGCCCCTTCTCCAGAATCAATTTGGAGAGAAGCCCTAGCTTTCATCTGGCCCCGTTCGAGGCGTTCCTTTGGGTTTGCTTTTGATTGGTCTTGGATGGTGTGAAACTTTTGGATTGGTAAAGCTAGTTTTTTGTGCCTCCATTCATCGTCTTTGGTGGGAGCGCAATTTCAGGAGATGGACTTCCAAATCTTGCTCTTCAGACATGATTTGGAATGTCATTTATTCTGATGTTTCTTCTAGATTGTTAGCTTATCCCCATCCCCCTGTTGATGATACCCCAAGGAACAGATTCATTGTTGTCTCCTGGGGTGTTAGCTCCTCTTTTCGGTCTTCCTCTTAAAGACCTTGTTTTCAGGGTTTTTTTTTTTTTCCTTCTTCTTTCTCTCTCTCTCTCTGTTTTTTAATATATATTATTCATTCATCAAAAAAACTTCTATTACTTTTATTTCCTGTCTATCAAAGTCTTAAGTTATTCAACTTCTCAGTTTTTTTACCCTTCCATCTAGTCTTTTGATTACAAGCTGTAGTAATCCTTTTTCCTCATAATGTCTATCTACTCTAGGCTTTCTTACCCATAAAAAAATTCTATTCTCTAAGATACCACCATATCTGATCACCAACACAGTGCAATGCCTGGGTAGACACCTGAGCTAACCCTGGACCATTTTTCACTACACCCAAGCCATAGTGTAGCATCATAGCATGTCATTTATTCTGTCGGAGAGTGCCTTATCATGTAAAGTTGTAGAATCCATGTAAAAGGGGTTGGCTGTTTTTTTTTTGTGGTGAGCTGCCAACCTAACACATCAACCCTCCTTATTTATCTTGGCTTGTGACCGGCAGCAAATACTGATGAAGATCTTTTTATAGTACCATTTGCGGATGCTGTAGACTGGTTTTACTCCCACCATATTGATGTTTTTCTCTGTTCATGAGGACCTCATTTAACCCTTCTTCATTTTGCTGTTCCTTTTTTTTTTTTTGAGGGAGGGGGGGGGGTTGGTGTCGTTTACCCTAAGAAAATTCCATAATTCTAGGATGTGCTGCCTGCCTGCATCATAACCAGATGCCCATGTCATTACAATTTGACTTTATGGGTTAGAGAAAAGAGTTTGCAGTATGATTCCAAGAACATTTTAGCAATGCTGATGAGTGCTTAAATGAATTAATCTCCAAACACCACACCCTTTTTTTGTGGGAGGGCACTGAGGAGAATGCTCCTATGCTTTCAACCACCAAAACTAAACCAACACTTGTCAAGCATTGATTTGAGCATAAACAACTTTAGTTGACTATTTGGATGCTCCTGCCTAGTATCTTCAATTCTAATAAAAGTATGTTGTAGTGGTCATGATTGGTTCTGGTTTTAAGGTGTCCATATGATGAAGTTGCTGTAGCCTAGTTGGACTGTTATTGACATACTTCAGTGGCCCAAACCAAGGACTTGTTCCAACCAGTTTTTTGATCCTGTGAGCGGTTGTAGTTTATTTAGGATGCAATATTTATTTTGGTTATTATGTTGGAGCTTCCCTGATGGTTTCGTTTTCTTAGATATAGTTTATTTTGGTAAATTTCCTTTTGAAGCTATTCATTCTAGACTTTCTAGTTGGTTTTCTGTTTTCATGCAAGAGTTTTTTTTTCTTCTGTTTATTAATTGTAATCATAGTAAATAGGAACATGAAGATTTGAATAAAGAGATTTTATTAGTATAGCTTTGTGTGAGTGTACTGAACTTGAGTTACTTCTTTCCCCTCCTCCCATCCTTCTATTGGTCTCTTTGAAGCCCACTGTAGCGGATCACCACCTTGTACTCACTCGCTAGTCTGTTTATTTTTCAAGGTCATTATCAAGCATATACTGATTTCTATTTTGCTTGAACTTAATTCCCACTGTCTTTTTGTTCCATATTCGCTAATGCTGGTTTTTTTTACCCCACTTCCCTAAGATTGAAGGAACTAGGAATATAAACCCTCTTGGCACAATGCCACTGGCAACAATTGAGAAATTCAGCAAACAAGTAAGTGTTGCTGCATAATTTAAATTACCTTGTCTTGTGTTTATTGCATGAAAACATTATGAAATGTGGGTTGTTACTGGAGGTCTGCAATGTGAGCATCTGTGAGTTTGTTCTAATATAACTGTAATGTGGAATATGGATGTAGGTGTTGCTGCATAATTTAAATTACCTTGTCTTGTGTTTATTGCATTAAAACATTATGAAATGTGGGTTGTTACTGGAGGTCTGCAATGTGAGCATCTGTGAGTTTGTTCTAATATAACTGTAATGTGGAATATGGATGTAGGTGACGCATTTCAATTTTTTTTTTTACTGAACTTGAGTGAAAAGCTAGCTTCTGCTTACGATATTTTACCTCATCTTGGAATAGTGTGTTACTCAAATTCAGCATTAAAGAGTAGGTGTCTATGGAAATATTTAGTCAACTGGTGTCAGGCATGCTGACGCTCTTATGAGATGCAGATAGTGTTTTGGTATTGTGGTGATTTTTGTAATTTCATGATAAGTAGTTCAATTATCAAAATACTAAAGCTCATCTGTTAATGGACAATGAAGCTTGTAGGTGTTAAAAACAGAAGTGCTTTCTGATGGAAGTAATGTAGGTCTGGCCCCTAATTAGAGCTTTCAGATTTGGCAGTCAGCAGTTAGAATCCCAAGTAAAGCCCGTAGGCTTGCTTCCCGGTAGCCAAGGTTGCTGCCTGGCGGCACATTAGTAGTTTAATGGTATTTATAATTATTTTTTTCCCTTCAATTAAATAAATTTCAGCTGGGTAAGGGCATTTTAGTAAATCTGATCAGCCAGGTTAGGACACTCTAGTCCTTTACCCAAGCTGAGGTGTTCCCGTATTTAATTTCAATTTGAGTTGTCATAGAGCTCCCATGATGGGGAGTCCATGTGAGGCCATGAGGGTCATATTTATGAGACCCAAATCTATTCCAATTTCCTAATTTCAGTCCAAGTTGAGGATTTTAGTAGGACTTAAGATGTAAGGCTATAAATAGCCCCCTCATCAATAGAACAGTTAACCATTGATTACATAGTTGTCATGGCGCCAAGGTGATCCAAGGTGTTTTAGGGTAGTTGATGCATTTAGGTGGTAAGGAACCTACTGTCTCTCAAATTACCTATCCAAACCTGTTGAAGCTTGAGGAGATTATTCCAGGTAACAAGGTCTAGATTCACTCCAAGTTTCACCCCATGTCTCAAAGATTCATCCCATTCAACCAAATACTCATTGCTCCAAATTTAGCCACCACTATCCCAATAACCAAACCAAACCTGATTTACTTAACCAAGGGAATGAGAGGTCATTTATTCAAACCCAATTGGGAAATGAGTTCAAGAGATATCCCGTGCACCCTACCTGAAATCTAGGTTTGGGCTTGGAATACAAGACCTAGGGATCTTCGAAGTAACAGCCCTGTCCGAGTATAGCTGCATCAAGATTCTTGAATGACCACTGGAAGTAGGGGAAAAAAATTTAAGAAAAGGAAAATATTCCAATGGTTTAACCCATGTGTAATCAAATGTCACTAGACCTTGCAAGAGACGGAACACTCAAGATACATATGTACGTTTTTGGACATGAACTTGAGTTACCACCTGTGCTATGCTGTCATGAATGATCATTGGCAGTGGAAAAAAGAAAGAAGAAAAAAGCAATTGATGTAAAGCTGTTCTAAGGTTTTGATTTTTGATATTATGATCGAAGACAAAATATCTAGTTTGTAACTTTTGTTATGATCAAGTGGATGATGAGGTGGTGAAATTTGATGATAAGGAGACTCAGAGCGATATGGTTCAATTATAAATAAAGAAGGTGACATAGAGGATGATGTTTTCCAAACAATTAAAATAGAGTGGATGAAGTGGAAAGGTTCATCTGGGGTCTTGAATGATCGACATGTTACTTTAAAGCTCAAAGGAAAATTCTACAGGACCGTTGTTCGACCAACTATGATGTATGGTGTAGAGTATTGGGCTGATGAAAGAAATCATATAGATAAACTCAATGTAGCAAAAATGAGGATGCTAAGATGGATGAGTGGCAAAATTGGGAAGGATAAGATAATGAATGATCATATTTGAGTTGTTTGGGAGTTGCTCTGATAAGTGATAAGCTACGAGCCTACGAGCAAGTTGTTTGAGGTGGCACGACCACATTCAACAGACACTTGTAAATGCCCCTGTACGGAAAAGTGATATAATCCAGATTGAAGGAATTAGAAGAGCTAGCGGCTGACCTAAGATAAACTTAATAGAAGTGGTGAAAAAGGAAATGCATAGCTTAGGTCTTGTATCTAGCATGGCCTCAAATAGAGCTGATTGGAAGGCAGGAATCCATATAGCCTACCTCATTTGGTTGGGAAAAGGCTTGATAATGATGATGATGATGATGATATTATGCTCTAGGATTGGGTCCACTCTATGATCCTCTCTCAGCAAACCAGCTGTCCTTAGGAGATTTCTTGGACGAATTAGAGTTTAATAACCCAACAGTACCCAGGATGGGTTTGGCCAGACTTAGAAACAATAAACTGTATGCTGAGAAGCTTGTACCTTTGCTGTAATCGAAGTCTCAAATCTGAATTTAGTTTAGGTTTAAGCTCCAATGGTTTAGAGGGTTTGGAAGAGGGTCAAAAGGGTTCAGTTGTTGCTGTTGTTCAATTTCAGATTAGGTTAGGCTTTAGGGAATGCTATTTAGGGTTTTGGTTGGGCTTGGGGAGGGGCTGCTGTTATTTAATAATTTCTGTCTAGGCCAGTCCTGGTTGGTTTAGGATAGGCTTGAAGCGTCCTAAAGGGTTTGGGATTCTTGAATTTGGTTGGGACTGGGATTGAATGTCGGAGAAGACATGGGGATGCTAATCCTAAAGGGGCGGGCTAATTGGAGTTGGGATTTGAGATTTATAGGGGATTTGAGAGTTATAGGTGTTCTAGGGTTAGGGAAAATTTCTGCAATTGGGTTTTCCTGGTTTCCTATGCTGCTGTTGGATAGAGGAGGAGGGAAGGAGGGAAGGAGGGAGTAGGAGGGTGTAGGGTTAGAGGAGGATGGGGGATGACTTAAAGTGGAAGGGGTCCTAAGGGTGCCGCAGGGTTAAGGGGGAGGCTGGGGCTGGAAAGGGGAGGGGGTGGGGCTGTACTTGGTTAATGGTAATGGGCTGCTAGTTGTTGAATTGCTGCTGGAGATTGAAGAACTAAGCTGGAAATTGAAGAAGATGATCTCACACTACTCTGATGTGGCCTTCCCAAGAAAGCCACAACTTGACTTGCCTCCAAACTCAGTGTTATTTTATTAAATTCAACTTCATGATTACAGAGCAAGGAGGCTTTATTTATAGCCCCAAATAAGAAAATGTAAAAGGACTTGTAGTTGGAAAATCAATTAGAACTCTAAGGGTGCATTTGGTAGCTGGCCGAGAAACAGTTTTTGGCACTTTTCGTTCTTAGAACGCCGAAAAAAGCCAAAAAACGTCTGGTAAAATGGGTCATTCTATAATTTTTAGGAAACGAACTAGTTCAACTTTTGTGTTTGAGAAGGCTTTTTGCAAAATAACTTTGAATGGTTTTGTCGTTCTCAAAAACAAAAAGCATGTCTCAAAATTATGCAAGAGGGACACTCAACCCAAATGAACAACCCAAATTTCATTCACACACAACTTCTAACTCCTTCCCGTCTTTATAAGAAGAAAAAAAAGGCCTCTAACGTCTCCCTTGAGAAACCTTTTAAAACCATCTATCCGCCTTCTCTTTGTCTCTCTCTCATCTCTGCAACTAATGAACTCAAGTTTTGCTCTAGTGGTAGCCTTCTTGATGAATCTCTCTGTGTGTGTGATCTCTTCTGTTTTCATGTTCTCAGCTATCTTTACTGCATTCGAATCTATTTATTATTCTACCATGTATGGGTGGGATGCTAGTGGCAGTCAGATTTTGGTAAAACAGCCTAATCACAAAAAGAATTTCTGAAAATTGAACCCAACCACCGGTGACAAAGGTAAATTTCTAGGAACTTAGTATTTTCAACATTTATTGAAGAAACAGTTATATTGCTCTCCTCACATACAGAATCACCGATCACCACATGAAAGAGAGGAAGTGCTAAACTCATATTTTAGCAGGTGGCAAGGGATGGGGGCAGGAAAGGGAAGGAGGCAAACACCACATGCCTCCCACTCATCATTTTCCTTTATGTTAGTTCAAGAAGTTATCAGCACTGATTGATTAGTTAACAATAATCTTTCACTATGAAGACAAATTTTAGACATATGTTAGCATCACCTGCAAGCGATTTGAAGTATGAAAGCTACCCAAAATTTTCAATCCCGTTCTTTTTGTAGATGGTCATTACTTCTATGTTGTCGTTGGAGTCGACAGGAGGAAGCTTTCCACTGGGCTGTTTGACAAGGCGGGACAAGGGCTGTACTAATCACATTTGAGACTCGCTTCCAAGTGCTAACAATGCTGACTCAACACCGATCTTATGGCTTGAAAACTTCAAATTGTTTCTTTCAGATTCTTTATTGTATTGTCTCTACTTTTTCTCATCTACAATACAGAAATAATGACTATCTATAAAAAGAAATGGGATTGAAAATTAGTGATGTGATTGTTCTTTCATTCACTATTTTTGACCATCTCTTTCAGTGTTGTCCAAGATTTTCTCCTTTGTTTACTTGAGCACTTACCGGACCCTCCGTGTCAGCAGTTACAGAATTGCATTCAGTTCCACTGGCCTGGTTAGAAGTTAGAACCTGATCTTCTCTTCTTTCTTTTCTTCCCTTCCTCCTCCACTAGGAAAAGACTTGTCTTCACCAATGACATTAGTGGGTTATCATCCTGAGCAATCTGTCCACCTGTTGCCAGATCAGCCACTGAGCCACTAGGTTTTGATTCTGATATGGATGTCTTTTCTAATGATGAATACTCATTACCCTGTTTCCTCTCCACACCTTTCTCCGAATCTCCAGAATGGTAGACTCCTTTAGAGTGGAAGTAACACGTTCCAATTGGGTAACTGGTCTAGGTCTGGAGACACAGATCACTTTCATGTAACCTTTTGCTGTCCCCTTTTTCAGATTCCTATACGAATAGAAGTAGCATGTATAAGACACATTGTTTTGAGTAGGATTGTTGAATTTCTTATGATGTCTCGACTCTTGATACCCTGCCATCATCTTTTACAATTCAAACAGCTTAGTTGTGGCCAGGCTGAAGAATAATCTCACATCTGTAAAGAAGTGAATTTACAATTAGGAAAATCATGTATGAACTTCAACAAGGGAAGCAATCTATGCCACCAATTCTCCTAATGAGTCATTTATGCTTTAAATTTCACATTAGAAACAATGAAAAAATCAGTTAAGAAGGCTGAGAGAAATAATAGAAGTGGTGAAGAATTTTGATCTAACATAAAAAAATGATGTATTAATCACTTTACATTAAGTATAACTAATCAATCTTTGGATTTTTGTACTTTAAATCAAGGTTGTCAAGGCGGCAACGCGACCAAAGCGATTAGGGCTCCACCTAGGCGATTAGGTGATAAAGCGGCGCCTAGGCGGCAATAAGGCCACCAAAGTGGTTAGGTCAAAATTTTTCAATACAATTACTTTTAAACTACTTTTCGATACAATTATGTTCTATAATAAGCTAAACAAATATTTAGTAGTCATATTCATAAAAAAAAAAGCATTCAAGAATCATAATTATGAAAATTTATTCAAAAAAAGAACACAAACATAAGTTCATCTCATCAAACCATGGTTATCAAAGCGTCCGCCTAGGCATTGACTGATTCATTGATTCTTGATGTTGAGTACGGCTCATGCTCCACATTTTGTTGCCGACGGGCACCGGGGTCCGGGGAGGTCGCCTTGATGGGGGTGTGGGGGTAGCGCGCCCCCAAAGCAAAAAATAGGTCCTATGTCATAGAGTTCCTTTGTAGTTTGGGCGTCAAATAAGTTGTTCAAAACAAGGTGGTTGAAAAACCGCCTTGCCGCCTAGGCGGATGCTTTGACAACCCTGCTTTAAATATTAAAATATGGTGTTTTAGGCCTCAAAAGGCTTTTTTTTGGGAGGATTTATTTCATATATGTAGCCATGACATTTTTTGTCAAAAAAAATTGTTCTCAAGAACAAAACTTGCCAAACATCGATTTGTTCCACAGGCATTCTCAAGACAAATTTTACTGAATGGTCAAAAATGTGCTCAGACGACTGTTTTTTGATGAAAGTGCTAGAAAACGATTCCTAGAAAGAACGCTGTTCTAAAACAAGATTGTTACCAGACGCGCACTAACTGGCTAACCAATTCTAACTCCTAACTACTATTTGACTGAGATTTTAACTTGCACAAGAAACCTCCATAACTTAGTTTAGAGGACTCCAATCCAAATTCTAAGAGTAGATATGGAGTCCTAATAAATAGGAGAATCAAAGAGGACTCAAACTAGGGTATTCCAAGTTCCAACATGACTGGGAATCTCACATAGACTAGGACTCTACAATAAATTTCAAAATACCTAACCAAATAATAGAACAAAACATATCTAGGATCTAGACAACCAACTGGACTCATTGGGATCCAGACCTAAGACACCCGAATTTTGCCAAAATTACTAAAATGCCCCTGGTTCGAATTAGGGTCCTAGGGTTTGGGAATCAATCCTAGGCCTTGTTGAACCCCTAGAAATAATTTACATCACCGGTGTTTTAATCCATTTTTATTCAAATATCACCTGATTTCTGAAGAGACAGAACACTCCACATCTATATATATATATTTGAACAGTAAATCAATTTTTAGAAAAGATGTGATCCACCAGTGATAACAAATAGGATCTTTTCTAGGCTCCTAGCTGATGAAGGATTGTATACAGATATATTATCTGGGGCCCCTTCTGCCGTTTTATGTGGTCTTCTTGTTTGTTGATTACTTCTGTCTGAATAGGAATGTTTGTTGATTCCCTTGCTATCCTTCATGTTCTAGACTTCTAGTCATGGGTGTCTCTTTTTGTCATCTTGTATTTTTCTTGCCATTGTTTTTTTTTAATTTACCTAGCCACCAACTTACTTCGGTGTGATGGGACGTTTGAATAAATTAATTATAATTATTCATATAGTTTTGTAATATGAGCACAATCTTCCATGTATGAATGTACTTCTATGTAAATTGCTCTAATGAATTGATTATTTATACTTTATCTTTGTTCAACATGTACTCCTTTCTCCCTTCTATTGTTCTGGTTATTTGTATGCACAAACTGTATCATTTTGTATGCAGTTTCCATTTATTGTTCTGGTACTTTCTTATGAGGTCTAATTGGACTTTCAGGTTTCAAAACCTCCTTCCAACCCTCGTCAATTCGACAAAACTCCTTCACACCGGCTTCTCCAGGTTATTGGTATGCCTTCGAATAGTGCCTCCAGTTAATCTTTATTTTAGGAGAAAATGGAGTCTTGTTACAATTCTTGCTATTCTGATCTAGACAATGAATTTTATCTCTTCTCATACACAATGCATTCATATTCTAGCTATTGCTGATAGAAAGGAGGCATTCACTTGCAATTTAAACTGCCTTAAAACTGCCTAGCCATTTTTTTCCTTATAAGCTCTAGCTATTTAAATTCTTTAATGAATTCTCTCTCTCTCTCTCTCTCTCTTGCTCTCTTGCTCTCTTGCGTCCACATGAATCTGGAAGTGAATATGGACTTTAACTGAAGCAAACATTGTTTGGAGCTAGAGTTGCTTCAACATTGAGGAATGTAGCAGAGTAGCAGCGTGCCAACTTCCTGTTTGATGCTTTTCTTTTCTGATATTTTTTTGCACTTCTTGAGGGGCATTTATTGGTTGACTGTTAAAGAAGTCACGTTGTGGATCATTTTTAGTAAATTTGTTGGTTGTAATGAAGTGCTATAGGAGCTTTCTTCCATTTTCATTTTTGGAAATTTTATTATTTATACATTTGGAATAATCTGTTTTATTATTAAGAGACCAGAAAAAGGAAAAAGATTGACTGTAAGAAATGAAACCTGTAGCAGCTTGTGCAGTTTAGAGGCTCAGATCAGCGGGGACGATGAGAATGAGAAGAGAAGAGGGGAGAAGAAGCAAAAGATGAAGGAGAGAAAGAGGGGGAGAGCTTGTGTATGTGGCGCTCTCCTCTATGTACAAACCAATCACATTTTAAGAAAACTTTTCTAAATTGAGTTACAGCATATAAGCCATAAAGGAAAAATTACATATTGCATAGAATCTCTCAAATCTACTAGAATGAACAATCCTAGGAAGATTACTTGTCATCCAAGCAACAAGAAGATAGTAAGTAACCATATATTATACTAAGCAACTATCAAACTGTACATGGCCAAGATAATCCACGATATCTTGGCTAAGGTAGCTCGTCAACAAAACCAATTTCAATTAAATTTTTATTGAAGTATAATATAAAGATACATAATAGATGGTGTTTAATGGCTTGGAGATATGGATTCAAAATTCTTTTATTTCACCTTAACCTCTAAGGCGGTTATTCAAGACATTTCGATTGGTTGAGATCAGGGTGTTACATGTTGCCTGTATGGTGCTTTGGTGTGCTTCTCAATGACAACGCATGGCATGGTTTATTCATTTGGTAATCTTAGACCTAATTTATTTGACTTTCCAGAATTCCCAACAGTTGTCGTTACTTTCCAAATGTACCTCAAGTTCTTTAGTTTTCTTTAGGTAACTCAATTATCTATTAAATGACACAAAAGCACCCTAGAATGATGAATGTTGATAAATTTCCAGAAACAGACGGAAACTTAAGTGGCTGAAATATTTAATTTCCTCACCTCTTATTCTCCAAAACAAATCCAATGGTTAGGGCTGCAACAGGGATGGACTGGGTCTGCGCTTTTTCAAACGCAATCCCTGCCCTAAATGCTTATAGGTAAGCTTGTTCCTGCCCTGGCCCTAATTCAGGCCTAAAATCCTTGTCCCTTATCTTAAGCCCCAACGGGCCAAGCCCATCCCTGTCTTGCCCTGATTGTCCCTAATTAGGCCAGGGCCTCTGTCCTTATCCTTGATTGGCCTTGACCCTAGCCCTAGACTAGGAACTTTAACATTAAAATTGTCTTTACTAAGTTGAAAATGAGATGCCAAATCGAACAATGACATTTCCAAAATCCATACTCTTATTAATCTTAAAATGAAAAATTAAAGTAGAGAAAAAAAAAGAACTTCCAAGCTATTATTATTAAATTAGATATGATAATATCTTAATTAGATGTACAATAAAAAATTAAACTCCCATAATCTAATCTTTTGTTCAATCTAACTCTTTGATATAAAAAGAAATAAATAAACAACATAACTTCCAAGCTTTTCAATATCCTTGATAACTTTGATATTCAATAACATCTCAATTATATGAATAATAAAACAAAACTCTTATAATTTAACCTGTTCGTAAATTTGAATTACTTGATATATAAATGAAATTAAAGAAGCAATAGATTTTCTAAAATGCTGTTAAATCTGATACAAAAAATAAAAAGTATCTCAGGCAAACAGAGAATAAAATACATAAAAATAGGAAACAACTCAAACTCTATATTGTTTTCTTCTCCATAAAACAATAAAACAATTTATAGATTCATATTATTGTCTTGACCACAAAAATCAGGGTAATGATTAGGGCCAAAATCAGGGCCGGGGCGGATAAACACTAGTTCCAGGCTCTCTGTTGGCCCTAATTCAGGGTTACAATATTTTGGCCCTGACCCACCTCCAAGGCCAAAATCTTTAGCCTAGACCCTATTCAGACTCAGGGTGGGACAGTGCTGGTCAGGGCCAGCAGGGGCAAACTTGCACCCCTACCAATGGTTTTTCATGAGCTATCAAATGTTCCTGTATCAATACATGTGGTCAAGGGAACAATGTTTTCATAAACTTGTTTTGATCCCACCTCCGCTGACGCCTATACCGGAACCATAAGCCATTGGGTTCTGATTTGTTATTGGAAACTGATTCCTATGATTTTTGAGTTCTGAATCCATGTCCCATCTGTGTCAATGGTTTTAAAAATGTTTTGTGTAGCATCATATTTTAAGCTTTTGGTGAGGGGGAAGGCTGACAATAGGTAAGTCAAGATGGTCATTTGATAAACCTTTTTGAAGGATTGAAGCAACTTTTGGCTTCAATTAGTTTGAAAGGGAAGACACTGAAAATTTGCCAACCTTTTGTTTGTATAGCTGGGAAAGTTCATTGAGAAGCTATACCAAACTCCATGACTGCGTGGTGTTTTCTCCATTTGTCTGGTTTCCTTTCCTAATAAAGCTAAGCAAGATGCTCAGAGAACCCTCCCTTTTTCTTTTAATGTAGGAAATTTAAGTTGTTCAGTCTTGGATATAGGTCCTTACAGCCTTAGATTGCTTTCATTATTCATTATTTATTTCATCTTTAACTCTTACATTATTATTTGTACAATTCCTCTTTTAACGTGAGTGATATCCTTGCTTTCTAAAGATGTAGGCATGTATGTTTGCATGGAAGAAATTTTATAGGAATGCCTTTCCTGGTTGTTGTCCCTTTGTATTGCAGTCCTAATCTATATCACTGTGGTAATGAAACTGATGTTGCAATGTTGGGGTGGGCAACACTTGTTAGCACAAATCCTTGTCTAGTCTGTAACACTGTGGTAATGAAACTGATTTTGCAATGTTGGGGTGGGCAATACTTAAACCCTTGTTTGTCCTATTTCTTTCTTCTCTCTGTTTAGTGGTGTCTATCTGATAGTTATGCTGTTCAGGTGATGTTCAAAGGGTTGGTGCGACTCTATTTATGTTTTCTTTATGACCCATTTGATTTCTCATTTTTTTTGGGCAGGTAAAGACATGAGAATTATTGTATTTGGATTTCGCCCTCGTACAAAGCAGGTCGGTCACAAGGAGTTCCTTGATGAATATTGCAGGGTTATCCCTATGAATCTATGATACATTTCCTGAAGAGTGGACATAATTCAATAATTGGATGACTCTCTGTAAATTATTTGATGCTGGAGTGTCAAATTTACATTTGGTTTAAAATGGCTGCCTTAATTATGTCACATAGATTTCAACATACAGTCAGTTTTTAGCCATCCTTGGCTAATTTTTTTTATGGAGTATCTGGTTCTTAGACTCTGTTATACTATGATATTTAATCCCAACATCCAAATTTGGCACTAGTGAATACAGTGATATAATATCATGGTTCTGTTGCAAAACACCACCATGCTGATTACAATTGGGTCTTCCCCTAATGAACTTTTATCTCATCTTGATGGGGCTTTTTTTACAGCCAAAAAGCTGCATCAGTACTCAAGCACCCTTACCATTATTAAGTAAATAGAGTAGCTTCCGAGTTCCGACCCAGCGAGAAAACCAAAACAGCCAGTTCCGACCAGGCTGAAATGCATATTGGTTAATATATTGCATGATGCTATCAAAGGGCCTTGATTGATGGCTGCTCAGTTGGAAAGTAAGAGTCCATGCTGTTTCTGATGTAGGAGAAACCCTAGAAACTAGGGGACCTACAAAGTGGGCTACTAGACTCTTAGAATTAAACACCTATTCTTGACAGATAGTAAAGAAAGGAATTTGCAGCACTTGAAATCTGATTAATCATGCATGTAAGACAGCTAAAGTAGAGAAATAAACACAATAAGTCTTACTGGTAAGCACAACTAAACAAGAATCAATAGGGAAACAAGGGGATGGGGATCTTGGACCATAACACTAAATTGAATGCAATGGTATTAAGAAACTTAAAGGAAAATAGAGCTGTCCTAGTCAATATCAGATTTCTAACAAGGAATTCAACAACTAACAATGTAAAGGAGTCTTGGGAAGTTTTTGTTTTAAACCAAAACTACTGTCAAATAATAAATGAGAAATATTTTGGGAGAGAAAATGTTACCTGCTAATCTTGGCTGCAAAACAGGGGTTAGAAAGCATCTAGGAACAGAAATAAGAGAAAGAAAAAAATATTTTGAAGTAGTGGGGAATCCTAGGAAAGGAGAAAATAATATTTTGAAGTAATGGCATATCCTAGGAAAGAGAGTAGGTGATAAGAGAGAGGGAGAGAAAGAAAAGAAACAAAGAGAAGGGAAATGAGACTAACAAAAGACAACTAGACTAACAAAGAAGGAAGAAAAGAAAAGAAGGTTTTTTTATTTTGCCAGAAAAATAGAACCGTGGGGTTTGGGGAAGAAGAAGAAGATTTCCAGGAAATAAATTAGGTCTTTTTTTAGAAAAAAGAGAGTAGATCTTTGTAGAGGAGAGCAAGGGGAAGTTTTCTAGTGGGAAACAAGGGTGAAAGGAGGAGAGAAAGCTTACCTGGAGAGAGGGGGAAGAACTAGTACCGCCAAGAGAGAGAGAGAGAGAGAGAGAAAGTGAGCAGCGTGAGCTTCTTTTTAATTTTTTTTTCCCTTGATTGATTGCCAAAAACGAATTTGATACAAGGTTTAAATATAAAATTTGATCTCTCACAACCCTACATGTTTAATTCCCAAAATAACCCCAACTTAAGTTGTAAATATAACCCAAACTCCAAATAATTCAAAATTGGGCCCAAATAGACTCTAGGCCCAACCCATAAAGACTCAAACATGAAATTAAAATATGGCAATAGTAAACTACTACCCAACCCACTAAGACTAAGGAAAATAACATAATAAACTGCCTATGAGCAGTGTTTCTCATCGAACCATAGGATCCTAGCAATCCGATAACCTCCGAACTCATCATCCATCCACAGATGCTGTTGTGGGATGATCTCTACGTCGGCGTCGCCGGTAAACTCGGAACTGTTCACTGATGTCCTCATCAGTTTCTCTATTCTTTTTAAAGAAAAACTAAAGAGGAATAATAAAAAAAACTTCGAACAGTGCTTGTCCAACTTGCTTTTCTACCAAAGTGTGATACTGGTGATGTAAACCAAATTCTAGGGTTTAGAGTTTTAGGGTTATGCCTTGGAATTGGGTTCACTTCAGGATCCTCTTTAATAGAATCAGTAGTCAATTAGGGTTTAGACTACCCTAGGTTGAAGTTAATGGGGTTGGTTATGGTTAAGCTTAATCACTTATGGTTTTGAATTTTAGGGTTTGAGAGTACTTAGGGTTTTTGGGAATGCATGGGATATTGGGTTCCTTTGTGATATGTCTTGTGAAGGCCGTAGCATTATGGTCAAATATGTCAAAGATATGGAACCCATCCCATAAGAGAAATAGGATAAATTCCTTGAGATAGGAGCTTCAGTCTATAGGTGTCAGAATGGGTTGAAACTTGGAGGGAATGTAGGTAATAATATAGGGATATGATTCCCCAAGTTTGGTGGGGGGGGGTGTTTGGATGGCTAAATTGAAAGATATTAAGGTTCTTGTTTTTAGGGTCTTGGGAAGTATGAAAATTCAAGAAAATAATTATATCTTGAAATTGGACGGTCAGAATGGGGTCAAATTGGGATCTTAGGTCAGTGAGGTTGAGGATGAGGTTCCTAAAGTTTGGGACAAATCTAACGGTTAGATTGGTGTAAATCTGACCTTGGAATTTGGGGCTATAGAAAAGTCCGACAGTTCAAGAAAATTTTAAAAAATAAGCAATGGATGGGGGAAAAGAGGGAAGGCTAGGAATGCGGTCGGGGCTTTGTTTTCTTATTTTTGGATTGAATAAGGCTGCTGGAGTTGTTGAATTGCTGCTGGAATTGATGAACGATAGCTGAAGGTTGCTGGAGCTTGAAGAGAATAGCTGATTACTCTTCTAATACAGCCATGTCCCTCCCAAGGAAGCCACGAATTCTCCTCTGAACTAAAATTTTTTATTGAATCAGTTCAACTTGATTTTATGAAGAGTGGAAGCTTTATTTTATAGCCTCAAAAATGAAATCATAAAAGGACTTGAAGTTGGAAAACCAATTATAACTCTAACTAGCTAACCAATTCTAACTCTTAACTACAAATTTACTAAGACTTTAACTTACACAAGGAAGCTCCATGACTTACTGTAGAGGACTCCAATCTAAATTCTAAAGAGTTCTAATAAAAAGTAGACTCAAGATAGGGGATCCCAACATGACTGGGAATAACACCTAAACAAGGACTCTACAATAACACCAAATACTAATCCAAATGAGAAAATAAAAATAAATCTAGGGTTCAGACAACCCAGGTCTAGGACACCACGAAATTGGTAAAATTATCAAAGTACCCCTGCTATGACTAAGTGGCCTAGGGCTTGGGAAAGAAACCCGCCCTTTGCTGCTCATGGAAACAGTTTACATAATCTGGTAAAATTATCTCTCTCCTCATCACAAGCCTTTGTGCAGTTGTCGATTGGACTATTGCAACCAATAGACTGCAGTTGAAACATGGAAACTGCCTCTCTGTGAAGCAGGGGTTAGGCTGTGTACATTCGCCCCTCCCAGACCCAGTGGTTGTGTGCGTCATGCACTGGGATTCTATTTTATAAGCCCCTTATCACTTTCCAGGAATTAATCTATAAGTTTAGAACTATACTATACTCATTGAAACAACAGATTAGTCTGAAATATATACCCATCAACAAAAGCAACTAAAAAAAAAGTGACTGAAAGGTTAAAAAACCGAATCCCCTTCACAGTGGATTCCATGATGATGTGAAAGCATGAAAGGCGTGGGACTATCCCTTGAGCACCAATAATCTTCTCCTGCAAGCAACTCTTGTGCAATGGGGACTTAAACTATGCATTTCTACTTGAGGTTTATTTTTCCAATTGGATTCAGTGATGTATGCTGTATACATTGTATTAACTCGTAACTTTTACAGAGACGTGCTGTTTTTGAGGCACTATGGAGGTATACAAGGCCAGCACAATTATGGGATCTCTATTCCTTTACTTGTGGACCTTCCAACTTTAAGAACATCAGCCCTAAGGTGCGGTTACTCAATGAGTATTTTCGGCTTCTTGGAAAGAGGTCACCTCTTGCATCAACTCGTACTGTTGAAGATGCATCATTTTGTATATCTAATGAGTGGTGGAGAATAAGTGGGGTAAATTCCAACTATGCTATGTGCCCTACTTACCCATTCTCGTTGATTGTCCCCAAAACTATCAGGTGGGGTATTGTATTCCTTTAATTACACTGATTATATTTGTTAATTGTTAAATTCTCATAATTTTTGAATATCTTAATAAATAGCAAATTGCACTGGCACCCCAAAATGGAGGCCTTAAAGCACTGACATCCTACTTTATATTTGAAAAACACAGACACCCCAAAATTGGATTTTCATTGGACACATTAATCCAATTTGTCATTGAAAACCATTAAATCATTGTTTATTTTTTTTTCCTTCATATTTTGATAGGGATATTTTTGGAATTGAAAGAAAATAATCAGTGATTTATTGATTTTTAGTGACAAATTGGACTAATGTATCCAATGAAATTCCAATTTTGGGTGTTGGTGTTTTTCAAACGTAAAGTGGGGTGTCAGTGCTTTAAGGCCTCCGTTTTGGGTGCCAGTGCAATTTGCTCTAATAAATAACATATTCTTTCTATGAAACACTTGGTTTTTTGGACAAGCCTTCATGTCTTTTGATTTTCTCGGTTTCCTATAATAGGGATGAAGAAGTGCTACAGGCTTCAACCTTTCGTGCAAGGTGTCGCTTACCTGTGATTTCATGGTGTCATCCAGGTCTTCATATGTTCTTTGTTTTCCCTTAGCATCTTATTGACTGTATGTGGTGGCTCTTAAGATTGTATATGTACTGCAGAAACTGGAGCTGTCCTTGCACGTTCTTCCCAACCTTTAGTTGGCCTCATGATGAACACAAGGAGGTAATTGCAGTTTTCTATTTTAAGCTTGTCGCTGAATGGTGTCATTGCACAATATGAATGAGTTGTTTACTTGGTGATTGCTATGATAATATCAGTTGAACACTAGGTTTTTGAGGGTTGTTTTTGGTCTGCTTTTCTTCTACCCATGTTTCTTTATTGGGTGATATTTTCTTGATTCAAGGTTCTCAATTGTATGCAGCAATGCTGATGAAAATCTTGTTGCTGCACTTTGCACCAAAACTGCTGGTGGCAAAGGACCAAGAAGGTGAGCTTGTTTAATTTGTTTTTCCAACTCATGTGTTCTGGTTTTATTTGTGGTCTTGATAATTTATTTAGGTCAGGTACACTTAGGGGATAACAATCGAAGGTTCTAGTCCACTGGAATAACTTAACCTTAGTATAGTTACATTCCAATATTTGCTTTCATCATGTGCTGAAGAAAGTAAGCATTGCATTTTGCCTAACAAAGCTTTTTTGCTTGGGCCTTTTAGTTTGTTTATAGAGTCGGTGAAGCCCCAAGGGTTGCTGTCCAGCAGCACATCAAATCATTATTGCTCTGACCATGCTTTGCTTCTTTTCAGTCTCAGTAACTTTGTTGCTACTTGCTAGTTTTGTAATTTTGCCCAATCTAAGGGGTATTTCAGTATTTTTTTAATTGGCTTTTAAGTCATTAAATGGCCCAAGATTGGTCGAGTCAATGTAAAAGCCTGAGTTATAAAAACCTATTTGAGTAAGTACTTCTCTTTCCCAGTCTAAATCAATTAGTTTCTATAAATGGGCCCTTCCACTCAGTGAGCAAGGTACCAATCCAGATTATCAATAAAGTATTCTCAGTTCAAGTCCCCCTTTGTGGGTGCTGCTGCTGGCCTGCTGCAACAACGTTTTGTTCATTAGTTGTCCAAGATTAAAGAAATACTTAGGTTCTTGTTGAAGTCGAACAAAATCCTTTCTATAGCTGAATAGTCAGCCTTCAGGTAGCCATTCTGTCTTTCCAAGCTCCCCCCCCCCAAAAAAAAGAAAAAGAAAAAAAGAAGAGGTTCTAGGTTTTGGTAGTCTACCCCATTCCTTCTTCTCTTTTTTTTTTTTTTTTTTCCTTCAGTTTTCTTGAATTTCAAATTGCCCAAGACACCCAAAAATTCAAGGTTAAATCTACACCAATCCAACCGTTTGATCTACTCCAAACTTTGAGGAACATCATTCTCCCATCCTTAGCAGCTTTAGATTTTAGTTTGGCCCCTTTTTGGCTAACTTATTTCAAGATATAAATATTTTGTTGAATTTTCTACTCCTTATAACCCCCGAAACAAGAAACCTCATATCTTCTAGTTTAGCCATCCAAACCAAAGTAAACTTGAAAGATCATTTCCTTATATCATTATTTGCATTCCATCCATGTTTATGTTTCAGCTCATTCTAATGCCTTTATGCCCAAGTTCTCCATCAGTCCATCTTAAGGATCTATCCATATCTTCCATGTTCCAAGTAACTCTTGAAACTTAACACTTCTTCTCTGAAACCATGCCTGACCAAGTGACCATCCCCCTATATGATTACTAAGTCTGCATTGATTATCACTGTTAGTGTTCACAGAAACTATCTCATCACAGCTCATACCACACACCCCCCCCCCCCCAAAAAAAAAAAAAAAAAAAAAAAGAAAAAAAAAGGGTAGCCCGTAACTGAAATTCCTTTCTTGGTTGCATTCGAGTTGGTTCTCTTAAAGATATTGGATGAACTGTGCCCCTCATTCAATTGAGGCTACAACACATATTTACCTGAAACATTTGTCTTCTATATGGCTTGCTCTCTAGGGACTTTGTCATGGACTCTTTCTAAAGGACCACATGACCATCATTGTTGCAATGTCAAAAGCCTTTCTATATTTCTCCTAAATTCCTAATTAGGTAAAATAGTTTCTATCTTGGATCTTCTTGGCATAAAGCCATTTTTTGGATGAATAGTGTAAAACCAAATGGTTTTTTTTTTGCTTCTTTCTTTTCAATAGTAGTTTCTTGTTTCAGGTGGATTTCAAGACATAAATCAACGTTATATTGTGAAATACATAAAAAAATGTAATCTAAGGGTTGCTGTCACATGTTCACAAGGCGAAACCAAGGCATCAAAGACAATGCCTGGTGTCTGTGCCTTTCTTCCATCAAACAGTGCATGCTGTCTCCTTGGACCCGAGAAGGAACCTGGGGAGGCCTTGGCCAACCATTTACAGATGTGTTAAATATTATGTGTTTTAATTGTCCTATCCTTATCTTTCTTCTACCAAGCTTCGCCTGGGTCCATTTTACCACAAGAAGCAATTGTTTTTAATCAACTTTAAATTCTGAGAGAGGAGGACTTCTGATTAGCATTCTTCAGAAGCAAAGGATGCAATAGTATGGGATTATGTTTGTCTTGGTCCCATTGAGAAGTTTTAATATAAAAATATAGAATTTCTAACTTTTAAGAAAAATGATCAAGCAGAAGAAGTGCTGAAAGGACCAACAAGGGAGCATAGTCTAATTCTAAATCTTTTCTGGCATTAGTACATCTATTCTTTATTCGATTTGGATTGCTTATGTTCAATCCCATGCTTTTGTTACTTATTGGGTACTAAGATTCTGGATGATGTTTCTATAGGAAGCTTTATATTGCTGATGCAAGGCCAAGAAAAAATGCTTTAGCAAATGGGGCAATGGGAGGTGGTTCAGAGTCATCCTCTAACTATTTCCAATCCGAGGTGTGTCAAATGTTTGGTAACTTTTGTAAGTCCTTTTTATATTATTATTATTATTATTATTATTATTATTATTATTATTATTATTATTATTATTATTATTATTTATTATTATTATTGTTATTATTATTATTATTATTTTATAATTGCTAATAATAAAATGAGCAATTTACTTTCAGATAGTATTCTTTGGGATAGACAACATTCATGCTATGAGAGACAGCCTTTCTCGGCTCAGAGAATACTTAGATACTCATGGTGCTACTTCATCTGATGGAATGTCATCATTCTTGGTCAGCTTTTGTACATCTTTTTTAGATATCTATTTTGTCCTCAAGTATATTTGTTTCAAACTTTTGTTGAAGTTGCATTGGTTTTTGGATGAGAGATTATAATACGCTTGGAACTGTTTGATGGATTAATTACACTAGGTAATGTTTTGGTAGAGATCATTTATTTCTGTATTAGTGCTGTTTTGACATTTAGTTAAAAAATATGGTTATTTCTGTTTGTGATTGTTGATTTTGCATAAAGTTGAGAATCTTTTTCTGTCAGTGCTTTCTGTAGTTTTATATGTGGCCTAAAAAGAGAAGTTGTAGATGCAATAATTCTTTTTTTTTCAATGTATTGCATTGGTTTGTGTCAAATGCTGCCGGCCATGGTAAGAAATCTCGGTCTGAAGGTCAATCTCGGCCTTCGAGAAAAATGAGATCTCGCGAAATCTCAGTCGAGATATGGTAATAATTTGGGCCTAACTCAAGTGAACTCGAGGGCCCATCTCGAGGGATTTCAAGGTTTAGGTTGGGCTGTCTTAGTTAGCCTATTTTAAGCCTTCTAAACTCAGTGATGACCTTAGATTTGTGAGCAAACAGCTTGTATATGAGTTCCAACATGACCTTCTGTTTGAAGCCGAAACGCTGCAGGAACATGTAATGTTATATAACATGAACCATTAATTGATATAAATGAAAACCAAGTGATAAGATAGGAATCTGGCAAAAATGAGGCTAGGAGGCTGCTGTTGAGAGAGGTGACTGAGAGGTGCGAGATCGAGTTGAGATGAGATAGGAATCTCGTCTTGACTTGACCGAGACTTGGTAAAGAGGGCCTGGTTTTGACCGAGATTCCTGGTCAAACCTAGCTCTTGACCGAGATCGTGGTTGAGTTGGAGTAATTTTCCAGTCTTGCTTTGGATCTTGTCTCGACCTTAGAGAAAAGCAAGATCTTGCCGAGATCTTGCAAGTTCTCCAACTGCTGGTGGCGCCTTACCTAAGAAGTTCACCATCTTGCTTTTGTGTTTTTAAGCAACCAGTACAAGGTACCAATGTGCCCCCTCCACTTTGTGTGCTCGCCATTTCCTTTTGGAGGGCATTGTGGCTAACCTAGAACTTTCGTCTTCAATGAAACCTGAATTAGCCACACATGTAAGAACTGTCTTCAGTGCCACCTGTACTCCTACCAAGTGTTCCAGTGCTCTTTGTGAATTTAAGCTCCTCTCTCTACCCTTTTGCGTTTGGCTGTACCCTATCTGATGCAACTAAATAGATGGATCTACTTGTTGGTTTTCAGGTTGCAGGTATGAGAGAAAAGAGCGAGGAGAAGGAGTAGAACTTGAAACAGCAAAGTGAGGCAACAACCTCAAGTTTAGAAGAAACTTAATCAATTCCATCACTAGAAGCCTTGTGTGTGTGAAGCCTTACATATGTTTTTACAAAGGTTGTAAAGAGGGTTAAAAAAGAAAGTGAACAAATAAGGAGATTCTCTCATGTGAACAATATTAGGATCATCCTGGAATGACTTGAACTCTTAGCAAAGAATGCTCAATATAGACCAAATACTCTCTCTCTCTCTCTCTCTTTCCAGCCGGAGGTTAAGTAAGATTCTGTATTGGCTTAACTTTCTGAGGGAGGGAAAGGAAAGTCCAAGTTACGGAGGGAATGTCCTCCCTATGCAATGAATACTGGAATATCCAAAAGCAATTAAAAAACTGTAGGCAAGGAAATAATTTTTTTAATAAATGATGTCTGGATTTATATGTTCTCATGTGGTTGAAAATGATATACTCTTGAATGAGGGGCTCAAACAAGGACCAATGTTGCTAGGAACGCTAGAAAACAGAACCAAATCAAGGGATTTGCAAACAAGTCTAAGGGGTGACTGTTGTCTTCTTGGCCCCAGTTGATGTGGGACTTTAAGGAGAGGACTGGTATGAGCTAAAGGACTGATGTAAGTTTGGCTGATTTTGAAGTACTCCAAAAATTTAGGAAGAATTTGAGTCGAAGTAGGAAGTTATGGTTAACGGGTTTCAGGTGAAATAATGAGTTATAAAATTGGAGGAAATGTAGGGATGGTATATATGGTTGATCCACCATGGTATGAAGAAATCTGATGGCTTGGTCGTGTGGTCTAACTTTAAATTTTCCGTGCGTAAGGGAATTTGAAAATTCTAAGAAGGGACTAAATCTATAGTTTTAGCAATCTGATATGGCTGAAAGATGAGAGTTATTTAATGGTTTGATGGGGCTGGGTAGAAAACTCTCAAAATGCACCTTGCTTATATTTCCTAGGAAAATATGGAGAAAAGTTGCACATTTAATTGAGTTCTCTATCTGAAAACACAAACCAAAGAAGATGGGGTAGAAGAAAGGTCCCAGACCTTGGGAGGGGTGGCGGATGGGGATTTCCTGCCTCGTTGACTTGGTTGGTGAACCTTTAGAACATCGCCCAGCAGCTATCGGTAGAGGGTGTTAGGTCTCAGATCTGGCAATGACTCCTGTAGTCCTGTCTAGGTTTCTGCCTTGCTTGTTTGTCAGTGGTGAGCACTTCCCAGCAGTCTCAAGGAAGAAGAGGTCCCTGACCATCTTCTAATCTCTCAAACTCTATTGAAATTCTGTCAGGTATTTATGGATCGCCAATCATCCTTACAACTCATAAAAGAAATTAGGAAACAAAACCCTACAAGAAATAGTACTTGAAAACCTACTAGACTTCAGACTCCTTATAGACTTATGATTTGGACATAATGAAATACTGTCATGGCCTTATAATTCAAGTTGGGCAGAATTACAGTGAAGTACCACTTGGAAATTAAAATTAAACTAAGCACTAAGCTATTTTCATATTCAGGTTTGGACCTCTAGATGAGGCCCTTTATCACTTAGACCGATGCTATTAGAGGCCTACAACCTATGTGTCCATGCAAGGCTTTTTAAGAAAGATAAGCTTAGTTGGAGCTTGATCCACATCAGAAAACTGGGAAATACATTTTGACAAAACGGATGAGGGGCTAATTGAAGATTGGGTTTTGGAACCCAGCATCACATTGATCTTCAAAGGGAAAACATAAGCCTTTTGTGCTGTGGCATAGATCACCAAATGATGCTAAACAGTGTTGGATTGATTAAATTTTGGGGGACCTACTCGGGGACAATGTTTTATAAATTTTGTTGAAATTAGTCTGTGCGTTTATTATAGAAATGTAATGTGTTGGCATGTTTCAAAATCTCAAAGGAAATTCACCCAGCCAAAACAAGATGTTATGTTGAGACGAAAGATGCAATATTCCCAAAAATTTCAGTCATCTTGTTTAGAAATTTTAGAATTTGGTCGAAGAAAATAGTGTTTCATTGAAATCTTGGTTATTATGTCATTTCACACCCCAAAATGGCCAAGTTTAGTTCATAGAAGAAAAAAAAGTTTTGTTATCTTGGAAATATTAGTCTTGCCAAGGTCGCCTTTTAGAATGAGATTTTATACTGTGGAACCTAGTTGTATAAAGTATTTTAATATGCATATGTGATTTCCTATTGCTTTGAAAAAACTAGGAAAATATCATTATTTTAATCATAAAAGGTAAAAGTAAATTGCTTTAGTTATTGTGTAAAATTCGTTAGCTGAAAACTATGGCTGTGATCTTCGGACCCACATATTTTTCCCTAGTTCGTGGAAAACTGGTTCTTCTGTGTAGGATCCTGAACAAGCTTACATGTGGCACTTGTTCCGGTCGTTAGTTTCATCATCTGGGTAGTTAAGTTTTACAAACATGGTGTAAGTGTGACTAGAGATTAGAGAATTCATTTTATTACAAAATCATTTTAGGGTCTTTGCTTATGGACTGGTATAACCGCATATAGTGTTTTTCTAGTTGATCTTTATATTCTGTCATTGAACTGTACAGCAGCATTTAGGGCTTTCCTAATTGACCTTTATCTGTCTTTCAAGATTGTATATCTTTTTTACTGATTTTGCCTTTTGAATTGACAGAGAAATGGTGGATGGACGTGGGGCGGAGGCAATCTTAGTAGTATGTCTGCGTCAGTTTCTACCCTTGGAGACACTGGGTGGTTAATACATGTTCAGAATGTCCTAGCTGGTTCTGCCTGGATTGCTGCACGTGTCGCTTTGGAATCATCATCAGTGCTTGTGCATTGCAGGTAGATACGTAGTTTATCTTTTTCTTTTCTCCTGTTATTTTTTTTTTCAACCACCGCTAATAACTTTCTGCGTTCTCAAATTTAACTGGAAGGTGGGATTTTTTCTTTTTGGGATAACTCCATGATTCTCTCTCTTCCCTACTGTTGAGATATTAAGACATCGACGTACTACCCTGCCCTATGCTCCACCCAAAATTTATAGCTGAAGCAACCTGATTTGCAGTCTCCTTCATTGCAGTCACTTATGTGCCTCTTTATGTTTTGCTACCCTGCTGAGGATCATTAGGTGTAGTCACCATGCGGACATTAATCTTATAAGTTCTTCCTCCTTTCATTTTGGTAGAGTGTTCTGTATTTTAAACCCAATAACTGTAGTTAGCCTGCAGTGAGTCGTTCAAGTCCACTTGACTGCCAACATGCATTTTCTAGGTTTTGATGGAGACAATATCATGATTCGATGGACTTCTCTAACCAAGGAAGATCCATCTGAGTTGAAAGAGTAAAGATTCACCTTAGTTGAAAGAGTAATATCAGTCAGTATTTATTACTTTCTTAAAATGTTTTGAGTTTGGTGAGACGATCCATAAAATCTTGTGGATGTGCAGCCAGCCATTCCTAATTCCAATTAAGGGATTAGAGGCTGGAGTAACTGCTTCACAAGCCCAGATATGAATTATTGTTAACAAACCAGGCTGAAACTAGGTGTGCCAAGTCATTAGCAGCCTGCAATGGGGACAAATAAGGGAAGAATAAGATAGAAAGATGAAGGAGAAGATATGGGGAAGAATAGGCAGTTGATTTTTTTTTTTGGGGGGGGGGGGGGAGTATGATGGATAGCTACGAAGCAGCTACCAAATCAAAGAGATATAAATAGAGAGTAACAGGTAAGGGGAGAGAGATAGAGAGCCAACAAAGCGAGCAATTACCGAATATAAAATATTTAATCTATTCTATTCCATTTTGTTAGGGAAAAGAGGGGGAAGTTGTTTACTTGTTAAATTTAAACAGAAGAAGGTTGTTTACTCCTTGATGATTATAGACTCACTACTAATGGATCCAGCTACGAATTGGGTACGAGTCTTAGACGCCACCGGGATTTATACTTTTGCCCATTACAAATAAATTGAAAAGATTTCCCCTGTAGATATATAAATCCTAATTCAAGAACTTGAACTCCAGGCCGAACTTGCTACCCCAAAATATCAAGTTGCCTTGGGATGATGCCATGATGGTGATTTGGTGCATTCATTTTTTCGGTCAATTCAAATTGCCATCTCAGTGGGTTTCTAATGGGTGTGAAACTTGTTACATTGCCTTTATTAGACCTTTTGAACACAGTAGCACTGTCAGATTTGTGAGAAAAAAAAGTCTAATAGAGTTTCGATTTAGACTGCTAAGATGAACTATGAGTGTGGAACACCTAGTTTACACATAATATAGTCATAAAAAGTTATCAGCGTACTAGAAATGTCCAAATTACATTCTCTTGTATTTGCTTGAAAGAAGGCTACATTGGTTGTAGATGTAGGTTTTGATGTAATAATCATCTGCAGAGGCAATAAGACATTTCCTGTGAAATTTGACCAAAATCTGATCGTCTGAGCTTCTAGCAGCAAAATGTAGGAACTTAACCAAGTTGCGCTGAGATATCTCATCTTGGGTGATTTTCTTCTATGTTCTGATTTGTTCTGACTGTCCGAAGTCTGGTCAAATTTGAGATATTGACTTCTGGTCTTTTAGATGACTGAGATATCTTGTGAGTTGGTGTAGTTTTTTTAATTTGACATTTATTTCATCTTTTGCCATTTCAAAGTAGCAAGATATCTCAATTTTGTGAGTTCTTGATCTATGATACAAACAGGCTAATACTAGGCCTGTATTATTTGCCAATTGATTAGGAGGCATACCATTATGGTTAGCCCCCCCTACCGTTTGTAAATTTTATTTTGATGAACTTGGTGCAATTTAAATCAGAGCATGATGAAGGCCAAAAGAATTTTGTTTTTCTTTTTAAATCACTGTTCTTTTGAACTGTACCCCATGATGCTGTTCACGTGAACAATGATTTGGGCATTGATACCGACTGGGCTTAGAGAAGTTGATTTTTGGTGTTATTTTGTTATTAGGCACTAACTTACTTTGCTTGATGTGGCAACTGTGAGATACCATGAGAGGATGATGGGCTGGGATAGTGCAGCTGAGATAGCTGGTCGGATCCCCTCTTCTATACCCCTTTCTCTTCTTTCATGTATAAACAGAAAATGGCAATAAATAAAAGGAGTTTCAAGTATCTAGTTTTGTTCTTTTATTTTATTGATCCTGGCACCCTGCTGCAGTTTATCTCCTGCCGTCTTCCCTTGTCAAGGTGACTTTGCATTATAATGTTTATGGGATAGTTGTCAAGAATTTTAGGACCATCAGGTGCCTTGAACTTTGCCTTCCAAAAAAATGCCTTGGGTTGCCTTGATGCAGACATACTTTGTGTTGAAAGCCTGAAACTGAGCCTACTTTAATAACTATAATACAAAAGTAGCATCACTGGCTATTTAAGGCTTGACTTTCTAAAGCCAGATGATACAATGTATATCTTTTGTACTATTCTATATAGATAAAATCTCTTATTTAAATGACTTGATGAGTACTGTAGACAACTTGACTTGGTGATCTATAGGCATACATGCTTTTAGCTTCATCTGGTCCCTCCATGAAGCTACCGCCCAGCTTATTCCTGGATACATTAATGACATGGGTAAGATTAAGCACGGTCATCGTGGCTGCTGGGCTTAATTATCACTCTTTTTGAGCTCATCCATGAGGTATAGATCATTCTGGCTACTGTGCTGAGGGCCATAGGAGTATAGGACAAACATATCTGTGAAAGTTTGCATTTTCTTTTGTGCTTCTGATCGCTTTACAACAATAGCTACTCAGCCTTCTCCCAACTTAATGGGTTCGGATACATGGATCCAAGTAGAGACAAACCGTTAGAATACATAAATAAATGTAATTGACATCAACGCAAACTCAGATTCTATGGCATCGACTACATACTGCTTCTTAACTACCCAAAGTTCAGCTCTAGGCCTCAAAAAGAGGTATAAAGCAGCAGCAACATCACAATATTACAGTCCAACTAAATGTGGTTGACCTCATGGATCTTTGGTCTACAATCAGATCTCTTTGAAGTCATACAGGCAGGCAGGAATGAGGCCCAAGTAAGCTTATCTTTCTCCGGCAATTCTTGTCTTATGTCGCTGTTTGCCACTTGTGATTCCTTATCTGAATCAGGTCACTTTCACCAAATTGGAGCATCCAAAGACTCTGGTGAATATGACCAGATTACCTCAAACAACCAAGTTTGTCGTAGATCAGAGCTACACAACCAATCCCTGCTCCAATATGGTCATTTCCTTAGTTTATTCTTCCTAGTTCCAACTTCCAACACATCCATAGCATCCTCATCTCAATAACATCAAATTTATCTATATGACACTTCATAGCCCAGGAGTCCACATTGTACATCATTGTTGGTCCAATGACAACCCTGTGGAATTGTCCTGTAAGCTTTAATGAATATGCTGACCACATGGAACTTCTGATGCATCTTTCCACTTTAACTAATATTAATCCTTAGGGTAATGTCTTCTTGTATGTTTCCCTTGTTATTTACCATTGATCCTAGAAATTCGAAGTGCTCATTTTTTGGGATCTTCGGCTCTTGAATATACACCAACTCGTTCCATCTTAGAGTTTCTGTATACATTTCTTGGTTGTGTCTATCTTTAGACCTTTCGGTTCCAACATTGATCTCCATCCTTGCAATGTGCTGTTAGTCCCCCTTTTTGTGTCACTCACCAGTGGAATATCATCTGCAAGGATCATAACCATAGGACCTCATCTTGTATGCCTTACCATGGAACCCAAACTTACGTTATTATCCTTCCATGAGTCTCTGAAGTATGATAATTGCCTTCATTGTGGATTTTCCTGGCATAATCTGATTTCTGAAACAGTTTTCTCCTCTGTCGGTAGGTTTCAGTAACCGTCTACGGTAGTTCCTGGCATCTTGTATGCCTTACCATGGAACCCAAACTTACGTTCTATTTCTCGCCTATGCTTGCTCCCTATTTACTTTTATTCACCTATCAAAAGTTTCACCTATGATCCTCCCCCCCTCAACCAATTTAAAAAAAAAAAAAAAAAAAGAGAGAGAAAAAGAAAAAGAGGGGGAACAATTACCTTTCCTTCTCCTTTTATATTTCAAAATGGCCAATTGCCATTCATTTTACTTTTTTTCTTAAGTGATTTGTTCTCTTTTTATCTGTTTTTCTTTTGTTTCCTTCATTTTCTCCCTCTTTTAGCACAGAATCGTTATATGTGATTAGTATTTTTATTTTTATTTTTAGGAAATTTCTCTCCGTTTGTATACTTTTTTGATTCTATAACTGAGGGAAAATGGAAAAATAAATAAAATAAAAGATTGCATCTAACTATTCTCAATAGATTCTTACAAAAGAAGGTGAAAGTAAAAATAAAAAATACATCTAATCAGTTTAGTAGATTCCTATAAAAGATGGTAAAAGGAAAGATTAACAAAATAAAATAATATACCACTTATGGATTCCTATAAAGAAAGAAGAGAAGGAAGGGGAAAAGAAAACAAAATAATACAAAAAAAAAAGAGAAGAAATCATCCTAATTGATTAAAAGAATAAAAATAATTACTTGGGCATTTTGAAGTATTAGAAAAGAAGGAGTGGTAATACTTCACTTTTTGTGGGAAATCAATGGTGAAACTTTTGAGAGGGGAGTAAGAGTAAATGGATGCTAAGCATAGGGAAGAGATAGAAATCTAAATATTTCCTTTGTTCTTTAAATTAAGACAACAGTTTTTGGACCAAGAGTTGACTAACATGCAATGTTCAGTGTTTTATATGGGCCATGAGCGTAACGTTTAAAAAGACAGAAATGTTACTATTTTAAGATAAATCTAATGTGTTGTAGTTGCAGCTGTTCACTATATATTTAGGGCGGGAAGAAAACTTACCTGTTATGCTGGGCTTTTCCCCTCTTACACAATTCTGCATTCATTTGAGTCTCAAATTATTGCTTTTGAGTTTTAAGTTCTAATTCTTAATGAAGGTTTCCAGCTGCTAAATCATCTTCATTTTTCATTGTTGAGGTCATTTACAGTCACTTTCTGTTGCACATTTCTTACCATGGGGGGGTGTATCTACTAAATTTAATTTGTATATGCATCGCATTTCAATTTTTTTTACTAATTATGTTAGCTGCTTGTTGGTCTGTACAGTGATGGGTGGGATCGGACAACTCAGTTGGTTTCACTTGCTAGTTTGCTGCTTGATCCATACTATCGAACATTTAAGGGCTTTCAGGTATTAATGTAATCATCCATGAAATTTCAATCATATTTGTACTGTCAACAATTGACTTCATGTAATATTATTTTGCTAAGTTGTGAACATAAAGCTTGCTCATCCTCTTCGATTCTGAAGATACACATAAGTTTAGGGGTAGGACCTTTTATGGAACTTATTTGTAGCCATAATAGGTTATAAAATGAGAGACTAGTTTGAGTTTTTTACAGACGTGTAGAAATGAAGAATACTTGACATGCCTTTGGAAGGCTTAAAGATTGGAAAGGTGCAATTTATAAGGGGAAAGGTTAAAGAGGGAGGCTGAAGTTGACTGAGCAATGTGATGAGTCAAGACATGAGTACTTGTTAGTTGGCAGCAGACTGAAACACATAACAGGATTTGTGCTGCTTCTATTGTGAATTGAGCTGAGTCATATTTTAGGCATGAAAATAAGAGTCATTTTTGTCCACAACTGCTAGCTTTTTAAGCCAAACCTTTTTATCAAGGATTGAAATTTTGATTTTCAAGACAAGGTTTATGTAGCTGTTGACGATTAAGAATACTCAAGTTGAAATAGCAGTTAAAAATATGGAGTCCTACTATTATACTATTATGGGTGCTCTGGCATTTATGCTGTTTGCCTGATATGTAGTTGAATGTAATATCTTGCAGGCACTTGTGGAGAAAGATTGGCTTGCTTTTGGTCATCCATTCTCAGATCGCATGGGAATACCGACAATATCAGGAAACAGTAACAAGGCAATTGAATTACCCCGACAATCCTCACTTGGGAATTTTCCATCTTCGCCTGGACGGCACCCATCGGGATCATCAGTCACGCCTCCTGCTAGTGGGTCATCACATGGACAAACTTCAAACAACTATTCTCCCATATTTTTGCAGGTATTTTTTATGCAAAGTATGCCTATTCATTAGTACATAGTTTCAGTTGTGCTTTATTTGCAATGCATGCCTTATTTGCAATAATGCATGTTACCAAGTTTTGAAGTATTGGTGGTCGGTGTCATATCAGAATGGTGATTTTGAGAGACATGTATCGTATGAGAGTCACTGATAAGGCCCCCTTGCTATTAGACTTAGCTTCCCCAAAACAATAAAAACAGCATCAAAACAGTAGGACAGCAACAGAATGACATTCATTTCATCACAATATTCTGATAATCAACATGAATAGATACAACTCTAGTTTTATTCATTGATACTCAGTTCTTGGAATAGGAAATTAAACATACTAAATCTGTAACTGATACATTACAGACCCAATACCCTGCCTAAGAGGTTTCCCCCTTCCCGCAAGCAGATTCTTTCTATTTTTCCTCCTCTTAACATTCTTCTCTCCCTCCCCCAGCTTTCGTAACAAACTCTAACAAACTGTTACTCTCCTATCCAATGTTCCTCTGCCACCTGGACTGTCGTTTCTGCTCCTCTGCCCATAGCAGAGTGGTGGTTGCTGTCCAATAAGGAATTGCCATTTGTCCTCTCCCTTTCCTTTGTTGCGAGTGTTGCTGCTGTCTCCCCTGCACCAGCTGCTAGTGTTGCTGTATTCTCCCCTGCACCTGCTGCTGCTACTGCTGTCTTCCCCTGCTTATTTCTACGTTTGTATACCTGAGTAATGAGGGTCTCATCAGTCACACCATGTTGAAGACAGACATGAAAATACACTTTTGGAGCAAAAACGACAAAGTATATGAGTAATATATAACATGTGCAATGCATGAACACTAAAATGGAGTACATGTAACAAAAACAAGATGCTTTCATCAATTTGAGTACAAATCCTTGAAAGGGGGGAAAACAAAAGAGCTGACTGAAAACCATGATATTGAACAGAAAGGTTAATTTCTCTGCTCTTAAAGACAAAACCTGAGTTTGATAGTGACAGGCACTTGGGCGTTAATGGATGTATCAAAATTTAGGAGTTGGCATCAGCTACATCACGTATATTGAACTGTAGTACTCTATCCATAACAATACTCATCAACACTCTTGGAAAACCTTTAATGTTCATAACTATTTATAGGTATTGTTCCCATGGAAAAAAATCGAGGGAAACTCAAGTTTCGACCGGGTGAAAATGGGAAACCTAGGTGGGAAACTAGGAAATTTCGAGGAAACTTAGGACTTTTTTGTGCAAGTTTCGACCTCAAGTTTCGATAGGTTTTAGGGAGCATTTTAGGGTGGGACTCTGCATTTAAGCTAATTAGAGTACAAAGAACATATTGACATATGTATTTTGTTAAAAAAAATCAATGTAAATATGTCATTCAATGTACATAACATCAATGTAGAGTTTTCTGAGAAGTACAATATAAACTTAACTACTTAAGTACATAACATTTAATATATAATTTCTAACTTCAAAACATCAAATACAAAGTAATTGACAATAAAAGGACAACTTAGTGCCAAGAGGAGTGCCTCGGTGGATCCATCCTGTGAGCTAAGTAGTACTATAACTGTAACATCATCTCCTCCAACCAATGAACATAGACATCCCATGACATTTTATGCCTATGGTTGTCAGGTAATCGACAACTGCAACTTTATAAGTCTGGTCATCAATATGCCTGAGATAACCAGTCTGAGGCAATACGCAATTTGGATAGGGAAGTCTTGATGAAGGGGGTATTTGTCGTTGTATTTGGGGAAACAAGAAAGAAACAAAAAAATTGAAAATTTGTGAAAGTTATGAAACTTGCAGGAAAAAGTCTTAAGTTTCCATGAAATTTCCCAGGTGTCCATTAAAATTCCTAGGTTTCCACAAAATTTCCCATGTTTCCTACGAAATTTGAGAATTTGTTTTTCTCATGAACTGGTCTAGTTGGGTTGAACCAAGTTTTGATAGGTTTTGACGAAATTTCGACAGTTTCGATCGAAACTTGGGATTTTTTTTCGGTCCCCTAGTTTTTCGTTTCGAAATTCCCAAAATGGGAAATTTCAGTGGAAATTTTGCAAGTCTCGACCAAATTTTGTTCTATGATTGGTCCAATAGCTGATACATATGAATACAATACCATTTGGGACATACTATTTCCTGAAAGAAGATATGTATCAGTATCAGTTGATACTTTAAACCGGGCATGTGTTGTCATAACTCATAAGTCATGTAGACTTGCTCCCTGCCCTTCTAGCCCAGGCAAAGCTCCCAGCTTGCTGCCCAGCAGTACCTCAAGTCATTATTGTTTTCTGTAATGTTTTTTCAGAAGTTAGTAATTTCAGTGGCAGTTTAGTAATTCTTCTCATCTTTAAGTCTAGGACAGGAAAATTATTTAGGTTGTTAGTCTTTTATTGAAAGTCTGTCTCACTTTCCAGCATTTAATTACTTAATGCAGCCCTCTATAAGGCTTGCTTGCTTAATTAGTAGGTTAGTTGCTGTCCTTGTTTTAGTCAGCTTCTAAGTTCTAATTTACTAGGACTAAAAATAGCTTCCATCTATGAGATTGCTTTTCTGTATGTGTTGCTATTGCAACTATTGGTTTATGTCAACTTTGGTCAGGGAAGGTCCAAGAGTTGAGTATTTCATTAAGGTTCTTGGTGAAATCATCCCAAATCCTTGCTATTGCTGAATAGGCAGGCTTCAAGAAGCCATTCTTTCAATCCAAGCATCTGTAAGCCTCCCCTCTGTCCAGCTATCTTGCAGCTACTCCGTCCCCCTTCTCCTATCACCCATTTTCTCTTTTATTATTATTATTTTTATTTTTTGGAGTTCCCAATACACAGAAAATTAAATATCATATATACACCAAACTGTTGGATCTGTCCCACACTTCAGGAAGGTCATCCATCCAACCCGACTGTAGATATTTGTTTGACCAATTCCAAGATTTAAATATTTTGTTCGTTTTTTGTACTCCCTAAAACCCCCAAAATAAGAACTCTCATATCTTCCCACTTAACCATCCAAACCCAACCAAAAGGGTTCCTATCCCTATATCATTGCCAACATTCTGTCCAAGTTTCAGCCTGCTCTGACACTTATAGATGAAAGTTTCCCATCGCAAGGAATTTATATCTCCCATGGGATGGCTAAGTATCCTTGATACCCCAAGTATCATTTAGGAGCACATTACTTTTAATGCTTGAGCCCTAGCTTAACCATTTTCTCCTAAAACCAAATCTATCCACTCCATATGAGTTGGTTCTCTTCAAGATCTTGGAAAAAATGGCCCTTGGAGGCTACATTGGGAGTAGAGAGGAAGGAATCCACATGCACAGCCAGACAACCTTTCAGACTATAATTCTCAATTCATTGTTTGGAATCTACTTCAATCGTTGGTTACACATCTATTTATAAACCCAAAGAAATAAAGATTTTGAGTTACTTCATAAAACTTTACACTAACTAAAATAGAAACTCGATAGAAATCAAAATGGAACTTCTAATAGCTACCTAAAATGTAAGATTACATCCTTTTCTTAAATTATAAATTCTAGAGTTTTCTTTTTTTTTTTTTTCATTTTGCCCACTTAAGTTGGGCCTAAAATCTTGCTTGCCCACTTAAGTGGCCAATATTACATGTTGCCCAATTTGGTGAACTTGGAATATTACACGTTACCCACGGTTAGTTTTCTATTAACTTTGAATTTGAAATTACCATTTTTCCCATGGGGTGAAGGGAAATATTTTACAAAACTTCATTTATTTTTTTTGAATTTACAAAAGAACTCCATGTTCACTTTGTGAAATTAGGGCAAAGAAGGGAGTTGAATCACTGAATCAGTGATGGGAAGACGGTTAACTTGCTTCAATTTAGATCGATACACTCTTTTGGTTTTGCTCAAGATTGGAATTGGATCCTAAGTAAGTTCTCTGGTTCCACGATTTGCGACCAAGTAGGTAAGCTTGTCTTTGCTGCTACAGTTCATCATTTATGGTGGGAGCGCAACATGAGAAGATGGACTTCCAAATCTCGATCCCAAGTCTTGATTTGGAATGCCATTTATTTTGATGTTTCTTCTAGGCTCAGTTCTTTCCCCCATCCCCTAGTTATGGACTCTCCAAGGAATAGATTGATTGTTAGTTCTTGTAGTCTTAGCTCCTCCCTACAGTCACCTGCTTGACTGATTGTTGCCCCCCCCCTCTCTCTCCCCTTGTGTTCTTTGTTTCGGTTTTTTAAGATATTATTTATTCACCCCAAAAAAAAAAACTTGCTTCAATTTAGGTTTTTCTGGGGTGTTTGTAGTTTTTTTATGTTTAATGTGTACAAAAAGTGAGGGATTTGAAATTGAAATCTAGCAGTACTGGGTATGAGGTGGGAATGTTTTGGCAGTGTAGTCAGTGAAGCAGAGTTCATCTTTCATTACCGGCTCGAATCGTTAGAGAACGAGATTCAAATTCTTAGGTCTCTGTCTTCCCGTTATATAGTTCAGTACCTTGGTGATGATCTGACCCATGAATCCGGCAACATTTCTGACTGGAATCTGCACATTGAATACTTGCCAGGCGGCACAGCTGCTGATGTGGCTTCTGGGTTTGCTGGAATGGGTGATCATCACAGTGCCGTGAGGTCTTATACATGGTGTATCGTATTTGCATTGAGGTATGTTCACGCTAAGGGTTTTGTTCACTGCAATGTCAAGGGGAAGAATGTGCTGGGGGGGGGTCCTAGATGTGTTAGGATTTTTGGATGTGTTTCACAGTCGGTTGAGAGAGAGAGAGAGAGAGAGAGAGAGAGAGAGAGAGAGAGAGAGAGAGAGAGAGAGAGAGAGAGAGAGAGAGATTTTCTGGCCAATGACGGTGGTGGGCAACAGGAAATAATTGGAGATGGCTGATGGCTCCCTCTTTTAACCCAAGCAACAATCAAGTGAACATGGAGTTCTTTTGTAAATTTGAAAAAAATTAAATTTAAGTTTTGTGAAGTATTTCCCTTCACCCCATGGGGCAAAATAGTAATTTCAAATTCGAAGTTAACAGAAAACTAACGGTGGGTAACTTGTAATATTCCAATTTCACCAGATTGGGCAATGTGTAATATTGGCCACTCAAGCGGGCAAGCAAGATTTTAGGCCCAACTTAAGTGGGCAAAATGAAAAAAAAAACTCTAAATTCTACGTGTCCCACTGATCTAGGACATGGATGAGATTAATGTGTTTCTACATTGCCATGTATGTGTTTCTTAGAGTCTTGATGTGTACTGCATTTTGCCCTTCCTAGAAGGCCGAGCTTTTATAAACTGTTGTAGTACAGACCATTCATTTGACATTTGATGTTCAATATTATTACTTCAAACTTCCCCATGGCTCAATTAGGCACATCATCTGGAGGTATCCTTTGGACATCTCCCCAGTTGTTCGTTTTTCTTTATTTTGTTTTTTGAAAGGCCAGCAGTCTTTATATTGCAATCGAGCCAATAAGAACAACCTGAACATTTGTGTTGCTATGCAATTACCATTGTAGATATTGGACCTCTAAAAGTAATCTTCTTATTCATCCTCCCCCTTCAAATATCTATGCCATTTTTCGGAACTCTACCAACATTCGTGTTGCTATACAGTTGCAATGGTCCAGATAGGACTACTATAAAAATCTTCTCATTCACCATCCCCATTCAAATGTTTGTCAACTTTGTTGTCTGTATTCAATTAAATCTTCCTATTTATTTTGTAAACTAAAGTATTTACCCCTCCCCAAGTTCTGGAAATGTAGCTATGAGTCTCTTCACTTTCTTGTCAACTGCAACTAATTATCCTTGGCTTGAAGGCCTGGACATTCCTTTCTTTCCAAATGGTCCAACATTTTATCAACGGCACCATTTTCCAGAAAAGGGCCCCTGCTTCCGTTGGGCTTCCTTCCCTGGTCTCCATCATTATTAATAGAAGATTAAATAATTATTTCGGGGGTGTATAGTTGATAATAGATACCACTGTCTGTGCATTGTTGTGGGTCATACATTTATCTTTTTCCTGTGTTTCATGAACGCTATGTGAGGAAAGTTTTCATTATGAATGCCATCTTTGTGGTGACAACTATGAATGTGCATGTCTTCTCCTAATCATATATGGGTATAATGCTTGTGGGTTGTGGATATTTGTCTTGTTATTTTATTAGTCTGAGTTAATGGACCATAAATCCATCATTGTCTAGATGTGCAGATACAGACTTGTTGTGGTTAAGATACCATTTCCACCATCTTTGCCAAGAGAGAGAGAGAGAGAATTTCAAACTTGCCCATGAGGTAGGGGTGGCGATGGGTTGGGTCATGTTGTGAGGTGGTAACAATTTGTGTTCGGGTCACTTTTGAACCCAACCCAAAAGGGCACCCAAAAATGGAATTAAGTATTGTTTTTGTTATACATTATGTCACAATGGGTGAGCAGGAACATGACCTGAAAATGTTGTCATTTGAGTTTAGGATGAACCACAAACCATAACTTATACATAGAACTATCAGGGTTGTATTGGGTTAGTGGATCCTGTTGGATTTACCCCTCCCACTGTCTGGTAGCTTGAATGAACATCCTTCTCTTAGTCATTTGATATGTGAGTAAATTTATATTGGAGAGAATCTGCACTTCTGTGTCCACGACAAAAGGCTAAGATGCATAAGAAGGCCTTTTGCATTGGGGGTGTAATATGTGCAAGTTCATGATTCATGATTGTGAATGCCTTGGTTGTGAAGTGTTCATCTTCTGCTTTTATGTTACTTCTACTTTAAGATCTTTTTAGAATATTTATATCAGTTGTACTGCTATTTTGAATACTTTAATCCTGAAATTTAGCTTATGTTTCACTATTGCATTCTTTTGGAATATTAGATGCTTATATGGCTTGTGGATCTTTTCTCTACAGTGGGTTGATTGTGTTTCACAGTTACTGCGGATGTATCCTTTTGCATTTGAGTTCTCTTCGGTATGTGTGGTTTGATATTTGATACATGTGTGTGCTTGGATTGAAGAGCGTTGTTCTATCATTTTTGTTTTTGGAGAACAACATGCTGACTTTGTTTGATAAATTGGTAACTCAGGCCTTCTTGGTTGATTTCTTGGACTGTCAGCTTTCTTGTCGTTTTGGGAACTTCTTATGCAACAGGTAATAGTTTTATGAATTTTGAATCAGAATCTTTCTTTTGCTTTCTAGATTTTGCTAAGTTAAATTAGTAGCAGATGAGTTGATTCAGTAGTCATTGTGGCATACTATAATATGTATGTTTTACAATGAGTTGTCTTAAGATATTTGTTGATGGGGGCCATGTGGGACAAGGCACTACCAAAGGTTGATCACCAATATGCACCCCTGAGCATGGTTTGTATTCTTGTATTGGATTGGCTGATTCAGCCAGATCAGGTATTGACCGTGACTCGTGAGATCCATGAGTGATCCTGAGATATGACCACTTTGACAAATTTTCCATGGTTTGGTCGTACTGATTGGGTCAGCTGATCCAATCCGATAAGCATGACTAGAAACGTTAGTTTTTGTTTCTTCTTTCGATCGTTTCTCATAGTTAAAAATCTGGAGTCGTCAAAGCATGACTAATGAATTTTAGAACAGCAAATCTCTGGGGAACAAGGGACCTTACCATTTTAAACTGGAAATCAATCAAGTAGTGATCTTTAATATTGATTCAGTCCCAATTTTAGAGACTTCATTTCACAAGGTAGGTAGGATTTTAAGACACATACTATGATGCTCTGAAGATTTTGGGGGTTCTAAATGAACAAGAAAAGAGGGGATATTACTGTTATTTATTAGGGAACAAATGGAGCAAGATATAATTCCATAAAAGCACATGATAAACAAAGAAATACTCACTATAAGTTATCAGCACTGTCTTAGATTGAATGTCAATAAGATAAGTCAACGTTCAATCTCTAAGTTGGGTTTCTGCTGAGAACGGAATATCTCTGCTACTATAACTCTAGTTACACCCTCTGCTTCTGAAGATACTTGCCTTGTCTCATGAAAAAGTTGGTATACTGGTGGTAGGGGTAAGATTGAAGTTACATAAGCTAACGAGTAAGGATTAGGTATTACCCTATTAGAGATTAAACTTTGCAATAATGGTAGCAATGGGTAAGGTTAATCCTGCCTGTGATCATCCTTATCTTAGGCTCTTTTTGTATAGTTTAAATTTATGTTTATTTGACCTATAGACATAAATAGATTTATCTTAATGAGAAACAAGGATCATAAAACATACCAAATACATCTATTTAAGATAAATCAATTTAAAAATATATTCATAAATATATCGAGGGATTTTTTATGATTTATCACCATAAAATATTAAATTTTGTTTATGTGGGTATCATCAATGAACATGTGCAGATTTACTATCTAAGTAGGGGTAAAAGTTAAAATTACAAAAGAATTTTAAACAAAACCTTATTTTTCTTGCTCTCCAACAACCCCATATTGCTCTCATCTCCACACTAACAATATTTTAGGGATATTAAAACCAACCCAAACCAATAAAAGTGAGCCAAAACTAAAGCAAATATATATTTTATGAGGTAAGCCAGGACTTACTCACAACCAAACTGATGATACATAATAAATTGTTTATCTGATGGTACCAGACCTATTTCTTGTTATGTAATATATTATGTCTAGTAGTAACTAAACGAAAAATGTTAATCACTTGTAACTGATAATCATAATTGATTATTCATAAATAGCTCATAAACGTAAATATAAATTATGCCAAAGAGAGCTTTATATTTTATTTATTTCAAATGTTTTAATATTTCTAACTGATACTCTCTGATTAAAGGACTTATCCAACAAAACTTAGGTTTATTTTGCTTTAGAATGATCTAGAGTGGGTATAACCAATCTGGATCAGTATCGGATTTGTATCCAGCTTGACCACCCTGAGTCATCTTGGATTTTGAATCTTGCTCCTGAATGACTGTTCTTACATTGATTTACTCTCTTACCTAAAGATTTGAGTTTTTTGGGATGATTTCCTCCCTGGATTAGGAGCTTGGTTCAAGGCGGGGTGTGCATCTCTAGTGATATTTACTGGACATTCCTTTTTTTTTTTTTTTTTTTGGGGGGGGGGGGGGGGGAGATATTAGGAGAACGAATGAGTAACTATACTTGTCATGCTTTATAAATAGATTGTTGTGCAATAAAAAAAGAGTATCTTTAGTGAGCTTGCCTGATAATTTATTGGAATAGATGGGTGGAAGTAATGCTTCTGTTTCAAGAGAATTTACGAGTAGTCTTAGTAATTGATTTAAAAAGTATAAGCAGGAATGTAGAATGAATAGTCATGTAGAAGTAGCGGCTAACTGGTTTTTCCATGTGTTACACCTGTGATCTTCTGCTGCCCTTTGTGGGTTTTCTCCTTGCTTTCGCCACTCATTGGCTGCGAGAGAATTTTTAGGTACTGGAAAACCAATTGTCCATTAGGGATTTTCTTCCATGCTTTTTCCAGTCATTATGTTTGAGAGGCTGAGAGCATCTTTATGTATTTTGGATATTTATTGCAGTTATGCATTTCTTAAATACACTTGGCGTATTTTTCCTTAAAGAAGAAAACAACAATTGAGTGCAGAAATTTGAACATAAGTTCCAGATTATAGAGGAAATGTCTTGCAAGTTGCAACTGGAGTAGAGACTGAACATGGTATTCCAGATTATGGAGGAAATCTCTTCAGCAAGAATGAGTTCAGACATTTAATTTAACCTTAGGGTGCATGTTTATTTTAAGGTGCAAAGTTGCTGGTATACAATGTTGATGCCCTTGTGTAGCAGACAAGCTTTTAGGATGAACAGTTGTTACATGCAAGGTCTGGCATTTTGCTGAAATGTCGGGTTCGGGTTTGGTGGTTGCAAAGCTCGTCATTTCATGGAATTTTTTTTGGGTGGGGGGGGGGGGGGGGGGGGAGGAAGTGTTTCGGTCAATCGGGGTGTTGGCAGTGGGCACTTGGCAAATTTGAATTATTTCCTGGAAATTCTTCCATGCAGATTTTTCTCCCTAGCCGCATTTGGCATGTTGCCTTCTAAGGCCTAAATCATTGGGACATAAATGGTAAGATTGCCTGTTGACCTTGAAGATTCCACTTCAAAATTCCGTCGTAATTTGAATTATTTCCATAAATTCTTCCATGCAGATTCTCCTCCCTAACCACATTTGGTATGTTGCCTTTTGAGGCCTAAATCATTGGGACAGACTTGGTAAGTTTGCCCATTGACCTTGAAGATTCTGCTACAAAATCCTTTCCTAATTTGAAATATTTCTAGAAATTCTTCCATGTAGATTTTCCTCCCTAACCACATTTGGCACGTTGCCTTACGATGCCTGAATCATTGGGACAAAATTGGTAAGATTATTCGTTGACCTTGAAGATTCCGCTATAGAATCCTTTCATATTTCCAAATTTCTTGAGAATTTCCAAGATTTTTTTTTTGGATGAATAAATAATTATATTAAAGACAACAAGCAATACAAAGCCACAGACCAAGTAGCACAAAGTACTCAAGCAGGGGAGGTAAAAGATGAGCGGAGATCCCAGAAACTAACAATTAATCTATTTCGGGGGAGTCCGCCACAGGGGGGATGGGGGATAGACAACAATCTGGAAGATACATCAAAGCAGATGGCGTTCCAAATCAGCTCCGGAGAATTTCCAAGATTATCACCGAATATATTGTGGTAAAATGAATAATCGTTGAAATTTCGCCAATTTCTTGACGAGTTTTTGTCGATTTTTTGCATATATCGTTTCACCTAGGGTTTCCTTTTCGCCTACTACCGAAATGGCGAAATATTGCTGAAATTTTGTACCATAGTTACATGATAGTATCAGAGTAGGGAAGTCAAGTGTTTGATTCCTGGGTAGTGCAGCAGGGTTCCTCAACTCTCTCGGTGCTTGTGATGGTGTCTCTCATTATGTCCTTCTCATGTGGAGGGGTGTGCTAATCTAGATTGTTGTTGCCCCAACTAACAGCTCGGATGTGTTGGGATCAGTGGTGGTTACAAAAGGTAGAGGAATATTCTGGGTTTCCTTGTGCATGCGTATCACAGAAGCATAGTATTGTATCAACTTAAGGTAGAGGAATATTCTGGGTTTCCTTGTGCATGCATACAACAGAAGCATAGTATTGTATCAACTTATGTTATACACAGGGTTTAAAGTTGGTTGGCAATCCTGTATTAGTCTAATCTCTCTAATGGCATATGCATAAAATAAAGAGAAAAATATATTAAAAAAGAACCTGGACGTTCTGAGTTGCCTTTACCTTAACAGTGCTGTTTCAATTAAGGATGGAGTTTTCAGTTACCATTACATTCTTTCTCAGTAACATTCTGGTGCTGGGTGCAACTGATAGCTCAGTGATTGCATTGTTCTTTCTCTGATAATTTATGTTAAACCTCAGTGAAAAGGAGAGGGAGCAGGCTAGGGTTTCAGATGCTTGTGGGTGCTTGTGGACATACTTGGCTTATTTGCGTTCTTCTGAAGGAAGCTTGCATGCACATTGTAATCCCTTTTATGACTCATCAAAACACGACGGTCCACTATTACCTCCAGCAGCAGCTTTAGCTCCAACACTCTGGCCCCAGTTCCATCTTCGTTGGGCTTGCCCATCTGAAGCACAAGCTGGTGAACTTGAAGCTCACTACCGGAACATGGCTAAAAAGCTTCGTGAAGTGCAAATGGTAACATCACTTTCCTTTTTTTGTACAGGTTGTCTGCTTCTAATTTTCAAATGCTACACACTACATTTTGAGACTATATTAAGTGCACAATATAGACTGATGCCTTCATAGTGGTTATGTATCAGTCTGCCATCTTCCAATGGCTACCTCTCAGTTCATAAGCAATTGCATTCCATGAATTAATGCTCTTGCACTTCTTAAGAACCCCTTATAATATTTGCTAAAAGATGCAGAATATATGAATGAGTTTATAAAGATGCAGAATGTATGAGTGCATATGGGAAGGCTCAATAGATGCAAAGAGTGGGTAATAAGCAGGGTGGTTAATATAAATCTTTGTTTCATAGACTTTGACGTAGTACACTGCAATTAAAATGTGTTACAGTAAGATCCCCTAAATCTTTACATGGTAGTGAGCTATTATTTTTATCTATGATTCAAGAAGTTGCTGATGTGTTTAACTTTCTCTTTTTCCTTGTCCGGTTTGGCTTTGGAGAATTCAGATGAAAGAAGTGGCAGAAAGGAAGTTTAAAGACTTCGCAATCAGCATGGACTCGTTGGCTTCAGAACTAGAAAAGGAGAAGAAGCTTAGCAATTCAGCCATGGAGTTGGCCAAGGGTGCCTGCAGGGAGAGTGCTGCCATAAAAAGAGCAGTAGAATCTCTTGGGTGCAAGGTTCACTTCTCAAGCAGTGGAGACTGTTCCTTAGATATTGGTACTGGACCTGAACTACAGCAGAAATTCATGTATAGTTCAAAGAAAGACTTAGATGGTAATGAGCAGCAGGAGGAGACATCAGATCTCTCTGTGTCCGTGTCTCTTATGGCAGATCAAACTGTTTCCCGGAGTCCAGTTAATCGGGCATGCGAAACGTTGTGCCCATTACGTACCAGAGAAGGTAGTTGCAAGTGGCCAGATGCTGGTTGTGTGCAGCTAGGAAGCCAGTTTGTTGGATTAAAGGCCAACTTTGATGCATTTGATCGGCTTTCTATTGATGATCGTTATTTTGGATCAGAATGAAGTTCCTCCTTAATCCTTTAAACCTTGTTTCGTTGGTACTTCCACCGAAGGTGATGATGCCAAACCAAACAAGAATTCAGCTGTGTCAAGGACAACAGCATTTGCAGCTGCATCCAATTGAGTTCCTGTTGTTGGAGGGGACAAGAACTAAAAGAGAAATCAGACCTCCTAATGAGGGGATGGATTCTTAAGTTTTTCAGAGAACCCATTGATTGCCTTGGCATTTGAAAAGAGCTTTGTTATTTGAAAAGGGATATGTACAGATTAATTATAGAGCTATTGGGAGGGTCAGGTGAAAATATTGTTGGCCCAACTTTTGCAGGCATCTTGGCTAGACATGTATAGCCAGGGTTTGTTTTGGAGCTATGAGTCTTACAAATAACCGAAATTCCTTGTCTGTACAGAATTGTGTTGAGATTATTTGTAAATATTCTGGATCTCATATATAGCCAATTTGGCCTAGTTAAGAACAATTCTTGATTTCATTGTAAATTAGCTGTGGCTGATGCTAAGGCTGATTTGATGGTTACCACAATGTGATTAATGGTATAGTGATCTCCAATTCTACTTTGGCAAACAAGAAATAATTACATCTCAAAGTAGAGTTATTCATACAAGCTTAAACCAATGCTTGCTGTCGTGGGATCAACATCGGGAATCTCTTACAGAGGATTGTTGGTCTCAGGATTATACGGTTTTGATCAACCACCTGGGAATCTGCTATTCGTTGTTCCGGTTTGAATTTCTCCTTGTTTCTTATGAGAACGTAACTTAACAATATAATATCTCTCTTTGACTAGTAAAACGAGCAGAGGAAAATAGCCCACCACAAGAGCTCAGTCAAGTTGTCTCCTGCTGCGTTATACTGTGCGGGTGTGGCTTGCAGCTCCTACGCTGGCTTGCCAACTTTTATCTCGCTTGTTCTTTTTCTCATCTGGTTATAGGAGGTTACGTTTGGCTCGAGTATATTAAGTTGAACTGGCCTAGCTAACACAATCTATTTTGACATTTGCAGGGAAACATTGCCACCATAAGATTGACAACCCAGTCAAAAACCTGGAATTTCCCAGAGAATCCGACAGAACTGTTCAAGTGTTATTGCATAATTGAACACTAATTACAAATCATATATCGCCTATTTCAGGACACCTAACAAGAACTACAGAGAGCTACTGATCTAACATATTGCTGAAGGGCATATTGGATGGAACTGACATTGAAGCACTAATTTTACAACAATTTTACCTTTCTTTTCCATCCATATTTTCGTTGTTCGATCTGGGTTCACGTTGGTCATCTTGCAAAGCTACGAAGAAGAGGACTAGCATCTCTCCGTGAGTTGAACTCAGCTTCTCTATCAGAACAGCTACCTATACTCTTGCATTCTCCCAGTGTCTGGATGATACCTTGGAAGACAAATTCATCGCAAGGTATCGCAAGAGGGCCACTGTGGTTGTGACCATACACTTCATATGCTTGTTCCAAGAGCTTCCTGAAAACTGGGTGGTTCAGATATGAAGTCTTTATAACAAACCTTCTACCTGCATCACCTACACTGATAGCCAAATGGCCTGGAGGCACGTCCTTGGGTGGTTTCCACTTGCCTCTTTCGGTGAGTTTCTGCCAAAACCTCAGCATTTGTCTGGGCCTGATAACAATGCAGATCTTGCACTTCATGCTGTTTAGCTATAGCTTTTGTGGTCAGAAAGCTGGAAGAAGATTGCAGAGGGAACTGAAAACTGAGTAGTGTGTTGGGCTCTTGAAGGCAAAGACCTATGAAATTATACAAAAATTGGTGGTGAACGTGCATGATCAGAAAATGACCTACTGTGCTTGTGTCACTTGGGATCGTATACGGCCTTCTTTCATGTGTCTTACACGTGAATTGCTTCATATAGGACTGACAACATTCTGTGCTCAGCACTGTTTGTGGTTGCTGTACAAGTTGGTGGGGATAAGCTTGGGAACAGCAAACAGAGATTTTTGCTTGCAAGTTACAGGAAGGACCCTCAAATGGCCATCCCTGTTTACTTAAAATCCTTATTTAGGCACTAAGAGTAGTGGTGTCATGCACAGTTAAGAACCCAGAAAGCTTTGTTACTGATCACTTGGAAGGGAAGAAAATCCCCTGCAAAAAAGATTTCATTGGTGACAGGATTGTTCTTGCTGCCCAGTTAGCAGTCAATGAAATAGAACAATCGGTTTCCTGTTGTTCATAATTGCCCTCAAGGATTTTGGAATACCCAGATAGCAGCAAAATTCATTCAATAAGTGTTAAAACTCACCCTAAAATGCAATGAAGAACAAAGAGAACAAGAAGAAGAAAAATAAACAGGGTGCTTCCAATGTAGAGAACCTACATCCACCAATGAAAGCCCTCATCTCATTGAGTTATTGATGTTTTTGATTATCTTTATATAATCAATATAATTTGGAGATAACTCATTCGAGCTTATATCAGTTAGAATCTAATACAACTATCTGTGTTTTGTTACACATTGAATTAGGAAGTTGAGTTCTAATAGGATTCTCTTGAACGCCAATCTTTTCAACACAAACACACAAAAAAAACCCCAATATGTTGATCACTGAAAATCTCCTCTAGGCTTGAACCAGACCTCATGGCAAACTTCCTCAACTGATGTAGAGCCTTATTCCCATTCTAAAAACAAGTTCATGAATACATCTCCAGGGCCAATTTCAACTAATAAATTCTCAAGGGCCACTTAATCATTCATGAAATTCACTATTCCTTGTGCATCTGATAGGACAGAAACATCATTAATCCCTGTTGTTGATGGAATTTTTCACCGCTGTCACTTTGGCTCGAATATGATTTTTGAGCTGTAAGACATCGCTATTCGCGTTGAAAAGAGAAGAAGGATTATAAAGGAACTAAAGTGTTGGACTCCGTCACAACCAAGAGAATCTCTTACAGCCAATGGACCCAACCCTCTCTGATTTGACTGAGGAAAGTTCAGGCCTTCGTCAATAGCAAGCCAAGTTGATGGGACTTGTTATTCTAAAATTCAATAATAAATCAGACAATCACCATAAGTGATGAGAAAACATACCCAGATCAGCATTTTGTTTCAGTTTAATGGGTGTTACACCAAAACATTTCATAGACTTCTGGAACGTTATTAACCGTCTAAACCAGAGACAACCAGTCCCATCTTAGTCAATTGTCTGGTTTGGCACTTTCTAGAATTCACTTCTTGAATAACCAACTACCAGTTCTCTGAACCATGCTCACCATTTGCCAACTGGTATATTCCACATGTGGGACTGAACGCTTGGTGAACTTCTCGGCAAGAGCTTGATTGGATGCAAGATAGTCATTCTAAGGGCATACGCGTGTGAGAGCATTAAATTCAACATTTAATGCACTGTAGTTATACATTTAATGAACCGCTCTTATCATGAGATATGCCAATATGTCTAAATCTCTAGGCATTGCTTCTAGCCGTTTTGTTAAAGATTTAATGGAGCTGCATCTTATCATGAGTATATTTGGCAAAGTACTCTATAGACCTCGTAAAGAGTACACCAAACCAAAGGCTTCTTGTGCAAGCTTGGTTCTGGCCTTGATCTCATTTCTAAAATCAGATTTGGCGATCAAACGATTGAAGTTTTATCTCCTCCATGGTGTTTCACTCATTTATAAGAATGGTCATGTGAACCTTCATCTGGTAAGCAAAGAAAAAACCTAGCATAAAATGCTGCAACCACCCAAGAGAATGACGTCTCTTCGAGCATTTACTCCTTAGGAGGAATTGTGTTATCCATAATGTAACTTTACTATCGGAGGCAGCTCCCTATCCACAGAGGCAACCCCGTTCTCATTGATTTCTTTGTCAATAGATCTCTAGTTTGTGGCATTCTTTGGTTGAATCAAAGCTGGAAGATTCTAGAGCAACAGGTAAGCTCTCTCCACATACCACTTTTGTGAGATTCCGTGTAGATTTCACGATTCTCATGTTTTCTTCCATGGAACTTTGGATATTTTTGTAGATCTACGATACTCACGGCATTCTCTTCACTTTCCCATGTATTTCGGTTTAGATCTGCACTTTATTCGCTCCATCTGGTGAATTTTTGTAAAAAACACTATTCATGCACTATTCACTCCACTATTCACATCATCTCATTGTTTTGAAATTTTCTTTCAAACTTAGATGGCTCATCATGGTGGGGGTCATGGTCGTATGGATGGACCCGGTGTTGGTCGAGGGCAAGGTCGAAGAGTCTAGCGTCCTAACTTATTTGGCACCGCGGAGGCAGAGTTCATGTACAACAATTTTTTTCCAACACAAACCCATCGAGTATGGGCGATTCATTGAGCCGCTCCCGGTGGCTCCCTTCCGGATTCAGGAGAGATTTGTGGCACTAGGGTGGAGCTGCATGCTAGACCTAGATGAGTTAGCTTACCCTAAGCTCATCTGCTACTTCTATAGCAATTTGACCTTCATCGAGGATCCAGCTATCCGGGGAGGCAGCATACTCTCCATCTAGTCTTGGGTTAGAGGTACGTCATCCATTTCGACACTGAGTCATTAGCTTCACATTTTGGATGTGTTGTACGTCCCGATGAGATGAGATGGATCCCACACAGTGGTGGGGATGATTCCACCCACTACACTAAGAGGTTTCTCATCTTTTCGATGTTATATGACTGAGAGTGAGACCACGTGCGACAGGGGAGGAGTATGCTTCCTTCTCCTAGACTTATCTCCAGCATCGTGAGTCTCAACATCTTGCCCAAGGGTGGGCATTAGGATGAGATTTCTATACTGCAGGCATTCATCGCTTTTGCCTTATATGTGGGATATCCCATTGATCTTGCATATTTTATCCAGCGTGCCATGATCCATAGGGTGCAGCACCTCGAGGTATCCAAACTAGGGTATGGGTGTCTCTTGACTCGTATCTTTAGACACTTTGGGGTAGACCTTACTAGTATAAAGGAGTTAAGGGAAAACCATGGTACAAAATTCGGTCGAAATGTGCGAAATTTCTACCGAAATTTCCTATTTTGGAAAATGCAAAACGGAACTTGTGAGGACTGAAAAAAAGTCCTCAATTTCGTCGAAACTTGTCGAAACCTCGAAACTTGTCGAAACCTGTCGAAACTTGGTTCAACCTAGTTGGACCAGCTAGTTCATGAGAAAAAAAAAATTCCCAAATTTCGTAGGAAACTTGGGAAATTTTGTGGAAACTTGAGAAATTTCGTAGAAACTTGAGACTTTTTCCTGTAAATTTTGTAGCTTTCCCAAATTTTTAATTTTTTTGTTTATTTCATGTTTCCCCAAATACCACAACAAATACCTCCTTCATCAGGACTTCCCTATCCAAAGTGCGTATTCCCTCAGGCTGGTTATCTTAAGCATGTTGATGACTAGACTCATAAAGTTATAGTTGTCGATTACCTTAACAACCATTAGGCCAAAAATGCCATGGGATGTCTATGTTCGTTGTTTGGAGGAGAGGATGTTACAAGTATAGTACTACTCAGCTCACAAGATAAATCGAATCTTGGCACTCTTCTTAGCACTAAATTGTATTTTCCTTTTATTGTCAACTCTTTTGAAGTTAAAAATTATATATTGAATGTTATGTGCTTAAGTAGTTAAGTTCTTGGAGGAGTCTGTAGGCTCCACATCTGCTTATGGCTATGGGGCTTATGGTTATGGTGTCCCTTCTACTTATGGACACGATGATACATACCCTTTTTCTAAGAGTTCACACTACCATGGGTATAATGATAGATCTTCCGTGAACTTGGGTTCGTAGGATGACAACACATCTACTTATGGGGGTTATGATGGTTGGGGTCATCATCATCAGAGTGTCCCGATTATGCCTTCATTTGGCTCAGAGACAATTGCTATGTTGGAGACAACATACCGATATCCGTTTCGATCATATGATGCCAATTACAAAGCTCCGTTCACGTTACCCCCTGATGGGAGTAGTTTTCTAGCAATAGATGATGCCATTTACAGAGCTTTGGTTTCTTTGTACATAAAAAACCATCAACATGAGATGACATGGAGTGACTTCAAAAAAAATAGAGCGTAAGCTTGAAGTTGTAGCTTTTGGGCCTTGTACCACATTATCACTATACACAGAGCTAACGGTTCCACTAAGGCATAGTACTTGGTATTGAGTATTGACATGTACTTAGTTGTATATTTGTATTTGTATACTAGTATAGTAGTATTTTTTTAATGATGTTTATCACTTTATTGTCATTGTGCATATTTATGTTGATTTAATTGTTTAAAATAATGTTATAGAATTCTAGTTTTACTCGTATACAGTAAGGTATGTGCCGATCAAGAACACCAATTTGGGTGAGGTCTTAGGCAAAACCATTCATTCCATTGTGTTTATTGGCATTAAATTAGGGTAGACACCAAGTTTCAGCCCAAAATGACCAAAAATACTCCCCGAAATGGGGGGGCGAAATTTGCCGATATTTGGGCAAAATCTCGCCTAAATATCGGTGAGATTTCTCCCTCTCGGCCGGTTTGCAAGGCAGCGAACCGGAGAAACATGGCAAAAATTCGCACCAAGCCTTGAAATTTTCATTACAAAATCCCTTCATAATTTAAATTGTTTCTATAAGTTCTTTATATACATACTCTTCCTTAACCACATTTGGCACGTTGACTTTTAAGGCCTAAATCACTTGAATATAATTGGTAAGATAGCTCACTAATCTTGAAAGATTTTGCTATAAAATGTCTTCCTAATTTGAATTATTTCCAAGAATTATTCTACGTAGATTCTCCTCCCTAACCACATTTGGCACTTTGCCTTTTGAGGTTTGAATCATTGGGGAATTGGTAAGATTGTCCATTGACCTTGAAGATTCCGCTATAGAATTGCGAGAGAAAATGCGAGAAATCTCCAAAATACCGAAATTTTAAAGATATATTGCAAATTTCGGCAATATATCAGTTATTTTGCCAAAATTCACCACTAAAAATATCCAACCTTAACTTGTCAATAATTACTAATCCCTCAACGTTAGTTTTGATGACATCTAAATTTTTCTCAAAAGCCCCCAATATCTTTTACAGATCCAAATAATACTATCCAATAGAAAAAATTAAAAACAAAAAAAACCACCAAATAAAGGAAAGATGATGTAAAAATAAATCACCAAATAAAGGAAAGATGTAATTAAATAGAAACTAAAATATAATAAATATAAAATATAATCAAATGAAAATTGAAAATACCTAATATATGATACCATATATATATGTACCAAATTTCTATCAATTAGATCTTATATCAATAAAACCACAGGGATAAAAAATAAGAGAAAAAAACAACAAAACCCACAAACCAAAACAATTCTAAAATATAATATATAGGATATAATACATCAATATATATATATAAATAGGGTAATCCATATATATATACCTTAATTTTAAGGCAAAATAGACATATCATATATGATGTATAAAGATAACACCTATAGAATATATATATTTTAGGGTCAATGACTCTGTAATTATCTATAATATTTGATGTGACACACATTGCAATTGATGTCTGTTCCTTCTTTACTCTGCTCAGTGTATGGGATTATTGGGACTCAAGATCTTGTTAGAACCTCTGCAGCCTGTGCTGCTTTATATAATGGTAAGATCGAGATGTCTAATGCAGTTAGTTTTGACGCTAAGGTCTTGGGATATTTTTTCAAATCCTACAGAAAAGACGAGAAATACTTAATTTGAATCCAAGGGGTCGTCAAATTGACAACAAAGATAGTCTTGATCTGAGGTTTTGAATTCGACTTTTCATACTCTTTGGGCCACTCACATAGGGGTGTTATAGTGTTTTTTACTGTTTTCACTGAAAGTTAAATGATCCTCTGACAACCTCAATATAATCTGATCTATACAGTTGTGATCTATAACTACACTAGTGTTCAATCTAAGTAGATGTTTGTGAAATCTACTTTCCAATGCATGGGCTTTAAATGATCAGAAACTAAAGTCTACTCTTTTGAGATCCCAAATACAAAAGTTTTCTTCACAATTCCAGTCTTTACACAATTGGTAGTGATTACATCCCTCTGTCTGAGACCCACATGCATGTTGACCTTAATATGTTATCTGGGTCAGATAGAGAAGATGGATTAGAGTTTAGGGAGGGGAAAACCATCATGCAAGAGCATGATTCAGAGAGTTTGGAGTCATGTGTTCTTTTCAAAAGGTCAACAATGGTAGGTAACAGCTCTGCATTCTTCTTTTCCCCTCATTTTACTGTCAGGACCACAAGTTTTCTGTGATTATGCATCTCTCCAACTAAACAGATAAGAGTATTAATTAAAGTGTAGTTGGATATGAACATCTCTCCAACAATGGTAGGTAACAGCTCTGCTTAAATCCCAAAAGAATGTCCAGAGAAGATGATTGAATGGCCAACTAACTAGATAAGAGTACTCATTAAAGTGGAGTTGGATATGCCCATATCTCTAAATAGTTTCTCTTTTTTATTTTAATCAGAGGTACTACACCACTTTGTTCCTCCAATTGTGCAGCTAATTTGGATTCAATCACCAAGAACTCTCCAGTTTTTCATGACCATCTGCCAATTATGGGTTTGAAGCCTTTTTTGCTATGATAGCCTTTTTCTTTTTCCATTATTAGGTTTAACCACATGTACAGTATATAAACCTTTTCCATAATCTAAGAGATAGTGATTTCTGAAGCAATGGAAAACAATAGCCACAGATTTAGGTGTATGAAGGAATTGTTTTAGAGAATAGACCCTATAGTGATGAAATGACTTGTGAGAAATTTTAAGAAGATTGAGTCTTTTTCAGATTATTGGGAACAAATAAGCTGTGTTAAGGGATCATAAGATCATGTCAAAAGGAAATCTCTCCTATATTCAAACCTCAGATATCAGTGTCATCATTAAACTTTTCTAATAACTTTGGTGCATCATATATATATAATCACAAAACAATAAAATAATGGATAATGGCATATTGTTGCTTACCATAAGGCCCTTACACAAACACTCTTCAAATGTTGATTCAATTAGGGCTGCCCTAGTCAGGCCTTGACCCCTTCTAGGTCAAGATTTTGAGTCCAATAGCAATAGAAATGAAGACCCTTTTCTAATGATATGAATAAAAACATTTATTATTGTGTGATAATGAACTTTCTAGTTCCATTAATGTTGATATCAGGGGTATGTAGAGCTTTTCTCTTATAACAATTGTTTAGTTTGGGATGGTAAAGGGGACAATTATTTTATGTATTTGGATATTGAAAATAGAATCTTTGAGATGATTGTTCTTTTCTCTGAGTGAACAAACTTTTTTCCTTTTTTCTAGTTATTGAAATTTTAATTATTTTGAATAATATACTTAAGAGTGACAGTGAAAGTTAATACTATGATCATTAAATCTTTGATAATAAATATAGTTTCCTATCAAAGAAAAAGACAATAAATATAGTTGAAATATTCGCATTAATAGTCCCATTAAAGATTATCTTCGTTCTGAAATTAGCATTGATAGTTATAGCTCCATTTCAAATGGTGGTGACATTTACATTGTACTACATTTTTTGTTTTTGGTTAGCCGATCATTTATTCAGCAATAAAAAAGCTTATGACGAAAGAGTTAAAGAGAGGAAAGAGGCCACTTTGAAGAGTTACCATGAAAGTTATATTTTCAGTTATGTTTGTAATAAAAGTGGACATTATAATATAAGTACAAGAACTACCACTAGCATGAATGGTAATCATCTCAATATCAATATAAGAGAAGGATATGATGATCTGCATATAAATAAAAAATACAGGCATTTGTGGGATCAATGCAAAAATTGTTATGGATTTAGTTATAAGAAATGATTTTAAGGCAAAAATGAATATCATTTGAGAATGAGTAGTTTAGATAAAATTGAACTTTCAATTGACCCCGGTACTTAGGATCTTATGGATGAGAACAAGGCCCATAGAGTCCGGCCATAGAAGAGTTTCAAACCATCAAGGCCAAACCTACACCGCTGGAAGATTTTATATTATCTTAATTAGGGGTACTCTGGTCCGAAAAACTTTCAGTCCTGCAAAATTTTGTCCATCGGATTCGAGATCTCGATCTTGACCATTAACAATTCAGAATGTCTCGCTGGACTGTGCATTCTGAAGCAAGGTCCACCTTGGTCTGGCTTTTTAATTTTTTCTATCTTCATTTGGTAATTTTTTTGGCAGTTAAAAGCCAAAAGACAACCTCAGCAAATGGCATTGTTTCTTTAAACAGCAAAGGCAGTACGCCGTGTTAAAAACAGATTAAATTTCAAATGTGATAATAAAATGCAATACATATTTTTCTTCTTTTTAAAGATAGAGTAAGATGAAACAAAGAAGTTCCAAATGCCACCACAGAGCCACAGAGGTGTACAAAGGCCAAGCAAAACTAGAAAAGAGGGTGGGTTTGTTTTAACTTCTTTTCTTAGCTGTGTTCCATTGGTGGGAGACCACAGATGAACTTGGTCTTTGTGAGTGAAGATTTATGGAATAGAAGCTTTGGACAAAGAAGTCAATAAAAAGGGACTATTAGGATGATGAGCAACGCTTTACAAAAGTTTAAAAAAACCCTGATGAGAAGAAGAGAGAAAATGAAGGTACAATAATATAGAAAATTCTGAGAAGAAGAAGATTACTGTTAATGTATAATTGTACTAGAAAGTGAAGCTAAAGTGAAGTTTGGTGTTTCTTTCTATTTTCTGGTCTCAGCCTCTAAGGGCTCTGTGCCTGTGTGCCACCTCCATTAAAACCTTATAAATAAAAGGTTGACAAAGACTCAAAAGAGGGATTTGTATTGATTCTGCTGTTCCTCATATGATGTTGTTTATTGGAATATGCAAAAGGTCTACTTGGCCAACTATTAGTCTTGTATTTTAAGTTCAAATTTTATTTTTTCTCTCTTTCAAAATTTTGAAAGAATAGCTTCTCTGTTCCCCTCCCCACATGTCATCTTAGATGTCTTTTCTTTATTAGCAGCGCTTTTCCTTTTTCTTTGTTGGAAACCGGACCCTGCAGATGCATTTTACTTCACCTACCCTGTCTTTCCTTTTCCACTTTCTTCCACTATTCACTGAGAAAAGATAATTCCATTCAGAATTGCTTTTCCAAGCTAGAAAAAAAAGGGTTTTATCCAAAACAGAGACCAAAGAAGCACATCATGTGGAGGTCTCAAAATTTTTTCTAGTTGTGGGTAAAGAATAGCTCTTGCATGGGGTTGAACCTTTGAGCAATTCATGAAACTTCCACCTTCCAAGGGGAAAGAAAAAAAACTCTAAGCCTTCTTCTGGGTTGGAGTTTGCTTATCAAGTGAAGAAAAATTAAGACAGCAAAACCTCATTACTCATACTGGAAATTGAAAGTTGACAAATGCCCAGAAAAATTCTCTTAATATCAAAAATAAAATTTCCTCAATTGCTTTGGTGCAGTGTTTTCAGCAAAAAGAATAGCTAAAAAGGAAAATCTGTCATTGCATTTCCATCCATTGACTGTGAAGAGAGGGTTTTTAGCTAAAGATAGAAAAGGAAGAAAGTGGTACTTCTCTCATCTGTCAGTAGAAGAGTAGGAAACAGTCCCCACAAAGTAGAGGCCAAAAGAAGCTGGTATCATATACTGTCTTCTTTGCCCATCTGCAGTATCTGCAGACAGAACCGTTACATTTCAGAAAAAAAAAATACACAGAAACTCAATAAACCAGTGTAGAGGTGAGGATGGGATGGACACACGAGATTATGTCTGGAAAATTAATGACTCAGGGAAGCATCAGATTGGCATAAATTAATAAGAGTCTAGGAGCCATTCTATAATATCATCTCTTCCCCAATCTTTATTCTAAAGCAACACTTGCAGAGCAAGCAAGAGAGAGAGGGAGCGAAAAAGAGAAACACGCGACATGAAAAAGTGGAATTTTGAAGGTGATAGCTTGTTTCAGTACTCATTCCATTTAAGGGGGAGAGTGGAAGGCAGCAATTATTCAAACCACCATCACCACCTCATACCCTTCCCATTCCTCCCCTCTTTTTTTCGCACTTTTTAATCATTCCTCTCCTCCTCCTTTTAGTTCTCCATCCAGAAGCCAATGGTGGTAGAAAACCATAAGAACTCAGAGAGAGCTAGAGGGTCTCTGTTTTCTTCTAATTTAGTTTTAGTTTAATAGCAGTGTGTGGAATTGGAGAGTAAGGCTCACATGTAGAAAGAGAGAGAACTGGGAATGCAATGCTTGCATAATTCAAATTTGAAAACTTGCATGAGTTGAAAGTTGAAACCCAGCAGAATAAGGTCAGTTTGGGTTAGTTTTTGAGTTTCATCTCCTTCTCCAATGGGGGCAGCTGCCCTCGCCTTGTTTCCTGTCTTCTTCGCTACCATTCTTCTCCCTTTAGCTGCTCAAATCAGCAACAATGACACTGAAGCTCTCTTCAGATTCCGAACTGAAACCGACGCCCACGGCAACCTTCAAAGCAACTGGACATCCAGCGACGCCTGCAAGTCCTCCTGGCACGGCGTTCGCTGCAATGCCGCCGGCAGAGTCGTCGCCGTCACCCTCCCATATCTAGACCTTCGAGGACCCATCGATTCTCTTTCTTCTCTAGACCAGCTCCGCCTTCTTGATCTTCACGGCAACCGTCTGAACGGCTCCATCTTACCCATTACTAATTGCTCCAACCTGAAGCTCCTGTACCTCGCAAACAATGACTTCTCCGGCGAAATCCCCTCCGACATTGTCTCCCTGAAGCGTCTTCTCAGACTCGACCTCTCCGACAACAATCTCCGTGGCCCCATTCCTGCTTCCATCTCCAACCTCACCCGTCTCCTGACTCTTCGTCTCCAAAATAATCTCTTCTCAGGCCAACTCCCTGATCTTTCCTCTTCTATTCCCTTGCTCAAGGAGCTCAATGTATCAAACAATGAGTTGATAGGAAGACTTCCTACTGGGTTACAGAAGAAATTTGGTTTACGAAGCTTTGCGGGCAATGCAGGGCTCTGTGGGTCTAGTCCATTACCTGTTTGTTCCGATGCGTCTCCTCCAGTTTCGTCGGATCAGTCTGTGGTGCCCTCAAACCCTAGCTCCTTGCCCACAACCATTACAGCCGATCCAGCCAAGAAAGCACAACCACGGAAGGGACTCAAAACAGCCGCCGTGGTTGGAATTGTGGTGGCGATTTCCGTGGTTGTACTAGTCATTATGTCCTTCGTAGTCGCTCATTGTTGCAGGAGATGTCCAGGAGAGAACAGTTCAAGCTCCAAAGCGGGTAGTGACTACTCGAGGAGCAAGAAGAGCTTCACGGGTGAGAAGAAGATTTATGCCAACAATGGCGGTGGTGCAGATAGTGATGGAACGACGGCGACCGATCGAAGTAAGTTGGTTTTCTTTGACAGGAGAAAGCAGTTTGAGCTGGAAGATCTACTTAGGGCCTCTGCGGAGATGTTAGGAAAAGGATCCTTGGGAACTGTATACAAGGCTGTGCTAGAAGATGGGTGCACGGCGGCTGTGAAGAGGCTCAAAGATGCAAACCCTTGTGCTAGGAAGGAATTTGAGCAGTACATGGATTTGATCGGAAAACTGAAACACCCCAATATTGTTCGTCTCAGGGCATATTACTATGCTAAGGAGGAGAAGCTTCTTGTCTATGATTATCTCCCCAATGGGAGCCTGCATTATCTGCTCCATGGTATGGCTTCCAACAGAATCCTCTGTTTGCCCTGTTATTTTTTTGTTGTTGACGATGAACTGTGTTTCAGGAAATCGCGGTCCTGGGAGAATTCCGTTGGATTGGACTACCAGAATCAGCTTGGTATTGGGTGCTGCTCGTGGGCTTGCTCGAATTCATGAGGAATACAATGTGGCCAAGATTCCCCATGGGAATGTGAAGTCGTCGAATGTGCTGTTGGACAAGAATGGTGTGGCTTGCATCTCTGATTTTGGGTTGTCGCTGCTCCTGAACCCAGTTCATGCAACAGCAAGATTGGGAGGTTACAGGGCTCCCGAGCAAGCAGAGACTAAGAGACTCTCTCAGAAGGCAGATGTGTACAGTTTCGGAGTGTTATTGTTAGAGGTGCTGACTGGGAGAGCTCCAACTCAGTATCCTTCGCCTGCTCGTCCAAGAGGGGATGATGAAGATCAGGGTTTGGATCTGCCGACATGGGTGAGATCTGTGGTGAGAGATGAGTGGACTGCAGAGGTGTTTGATCCGGAGCTGCTGAGGTACAAGAACATCGAGGAGGAGATGGTGGCCTTACTACAAGTGGCAATGGCTTGTGTGGTGCAACAGCCGGAGAAGAGGCCTACAATGCTTGAGGTGGCTAAGATGATAGAGGATATTGGTGTGGAGCAGTCTCCACTGGGAGAAGACATGGATGAATCTCGCGACTCCCTCTCACCTTCGCTTGCCACCACTGACGAAGCCATGGCTGCTTATTGAGTTCTCATCTCCCATCCCTCACCTGGCTTTGCTTTCACTGGTGTTGATTTTCTGCTGCAGAATCTCACTGTTCCTCGTATTCTCTTTTAGATTTATGTGTTATTTTCGTGTTTATTTGATAGTGGCATTTGATAATGGGCTTCTCCATGTATGAACATCTTCTTCCCCGTTGACTGTAATCCAACACTTCTTGGTTGCAAATTTTGTTTGATGGAATCAGAAATTTCACCGAAAAGCAGCTCAAAAACCACCGGCAGTTGCTAGGACTTCACGCAAGGAAAAAGAAAATATTTGCAATTTTAGTGGGTCACAACCCGTAACACCAAGAGTTTTCTAGGATTTGGAACTACCATGGCCATAATTATCAACTGCAATTTTGTGCATTTATTCTTCTATATTCAGAGTTCAGAGACTTTCGACATTCAGATAAATAAACCATATGACCTCCACTGTCAACACAATTTACAGTAAAAATAAATACAAAGGGGCACACAACAATGGCCACATACACCACTAAACCTGTATCAACAGAAGTGGCCTCCCCTGCAAACTTTGAACAGATAACTAATTGGTTTGTTCTACAACTCTGCCACTTAAAAAATACTCAGTGGCAAAGAACGAATCGAAACCTCAGCTACAACCCTGTATCCACAGACAGCAGCTTCAACTTGAAAGAAGAAATTTGCCGAATTCACTGGGGCTTCAAATGAGTGGCGATCGGCCACAAGGAACAGTTTTAGTGAACCAAGATTACATTATATGTTCAGTTTGTATCTTATGGTCATCTTGTTTGTGCTTCTGAGGCTTCACCCATGCACCATCAACTAAACGCTCAACATGAATTAGCTGATCATTCCCGCTTGATCAATCAGGGTACCAACTTGGTCTCCGCATAATGCTCTTGAAATGTTCCCGGGTTCATTTAGATTGAAGACGACAACTGGGAAGGAAGGAAACAGACGCTTAAGCAAGAGGGTATCATGTGTTTATCACACTAAAGAAATAGGAACAACAACATACCAGGGATACGATTTTCTTCACAGAAAGATACTGCCATCATGTCCATGGAGGAAACACCTCTGGCGATGAACTCTCGATAGGAAACATGCTCAAAAGACACATTGGCATTGCTTCTAGAGTCGAAGGCATCCTCAACATTGGTACCTTTCAGAATTGCTTCTGCATTTACTGCCAAAACAAGTAAGATATGGAACATTAGCACCCACTTCAAGAGGAAGCAAATTGGAAAGGAGCAAACAGCCAAAAATGGATTTTAAAATGGGAATTTCCGGGTAGAGTAGGATCCTACTCTCTGATGCTCTTAAAGCTGATGCTGTATCTGTTGTGAAGAGAGGATTTCCCATGCCTGCCCCAATACCACCAAATATAACAACTCTTCCTTTCTCAAGATGTCGAACAGCACGTTTGCGGCTGTATGGTTCAGCAACCTCTGGAATCTGAAATACGGTTTGCACACGAGTCTGAACACCCATTTTCTCTAAAGCTGACTGAAGCAAAATGGAGTTCATTACAGTTGCCATCATCCTGATAGCATAAAATTCCCAACAATGCCCAGTATTAAGAACCACTTCAACATGAAATAAAGTTTGATAAATAATTATCTGGCAGCAATATTTGAGTGAAGGGGGAAATTTAAAGAACAAGGCTTCAAATAGATCACCCTATTAAACAACAACTTTCAATTTCCATGTCTAACGATTAAATACCAGATAATACTCTATTGATAATTCTAATTAGAAATGAGAAAGAATTTATCACCATTCCAGAATGAAAGAAAAAAAATGTGTAAAAGAATCTTCAATATATGCTCAGAAATTTAAAATAGGAAACCAAATAGTAGGGACCGTTGGATGAAGCATTTATGCAACAAAAAACCACCACGTATCCATTTACACCGTTTAATCCATCTTTCTTACATGTTTGATTAAACTAGGGGAATAAATTCTGCAAATGGAATGTTTGCAGAAAAAAAAATCCAATTATAAGTGAAAACACGTTGCAAATGCTTGGACAATACAGACAAACCAGTAAGCATGGCTTGTTAGAAAGGATAAGCCTGCCACAGAAGGACTAAATTCAACCATTTCATTCTCTGCCCTATGTCCTTTAATGTTGGACTGTTGAGTGAAGCTCTAGAAAACTGAATAAATCAATTGATCGAAGATCATTCTCCAGCGCTGTAATTTCAGGGAAGAACTGACCAGATAAATTTCACATCAACCCAATGAATGTACAACCCAGCCCATATGTCAAAGCAATGTCAGTATCACTATAGAATAAACTTACAAATTCCCATCAACCTATTCAGAGGGGGGAGGGCACTTACAAATCCCAGCAGTTTATAAATGTAATTAAACAAATAAATAATAAAGAGAAGAAAAGAAATAAAGTATGCACAGTAATACAGAAGATACGAAAAACAATAACATTACCCTATCTGGTATGCTGTAGATCTATCAAGACCAGTTGCAGCTACCCATGTGTCTCCGCAAAAGAAATTACGACCCCCAACAACAACTGCCACCTAATTTTAAAGCATAATATGCATCAGAAATCAAATGTACAGATTATAAACCAAGTCAAAATGGAGATACATCCAGAAATGAATAATTCAGACCAGAAATTTAAGGGAAGTAAAGAAAATACCTCCACTCCGAGGCGGGAAGCCAATGCTACTTCTCTAGCAATCAACATGGTCACCTGACAATAGAAGGAAGCAATATAACACAAAGTCCAGGCCCACCAATGAATTGAGATGACTCCATTCATCAACAAAACTTGTTTCATTTCATTCTAAGGAATCCAGATTACAATAGCAATACATTTGATTAAAAAATGCACCTTTGGGTCGATATTCTGAGAACCAGTCCCAGCTAATGCAGCACCACTAATTTTAAAAACCACTCTCCGCCATCTAGGGTTTGTCAATGATTTGGACTTCAGGGTGTTTGGCAAGCCACCAGGACTAGGTGCTTGGATACCATATCTGTATATTAATAACAAGTGTTTGATCAGGATAAAGCAACAATATTCTTTTCATTCACAATAGTCATGATGGACCAAACAGAAATGCACCTTTATGTACAAAATGATAAATTTTCTTGAACACTATAAAAGCTTTAAACTAAAAATTCCACACCTATGTGATTACCTGCAATTCTTTCCTAAAAAATAATTTTACACAAGCAAACTGCTTTAAAAGCTCGTACTAGAACTTCTAAATATTCTGAATAAACACTATCAGAAAATTCATCAGATACTAACAACATCATTTAAGGCAGATAGGCAGGAGGGTTCAACCAAGACTGAAAGGAAATCTAGTCTTCAGGACCACTTTGTAGGTGGCTTGAAAGCATGATTACTTAGGCTTTTAGGTCAGTTGATCTCCATTAGAAACATAATGGTTGACCATACCAAAGAAATAAGTGAAGGACCTCCACTTCGCTCTCCCTCCATGTAAACACACACATGAAATATCAAAGTTTAAAAATAATAATAGTAACTAGTAAGAACTAAGAACACATACATATCACATGCCAGTAAAGTCATTAATGTAAGACATTTTGGGAACACCTGTTGCCTTTTAGATAAGGTTTATTGGAAAATAACAGCAAACTAAAACTTAAAACTGTGCTAATTCTTCATACGCCTACTGTAGATTTCATTAGATCATAGATGAGTAGTCAATTAAAGGAACTATTGTTCCAAAAAGGTAGGTTTGATGAACCCTGGCCAAAAGGACAACCTATTATAAATTCCAATACCCCACCCCCCCAGAAAAGAAAAAATAAACTAATCTAATTTCTTTGACAGCATCATCTCAGTGCACAACTGGATAGAACTTACATGTCACAAATATCATCGAAGTCAGATCAAATGGTACCCCTACGGCCTACCACAACAACATCACAGAAACCAACCTTAAGAAGTATTGGAGTCTTTGTATCACCTTGCCAATCCCTTTTAAGGATTCATGGCAAACAAGGAAGGGAATTAACTAAAGATACCCCAAGTAACTTACTGAAAAACTAGGACTGCTCCAAGATAAAGTTGAGAAGTGAGAGCCTCAATCCAACTAATCATTTTTTCTAATCTTCTTATGTTCTCTATCTTATATTCCAACAAATTTTTGTGAGAGTTCTACCGTGAAAGTTACTGATCAACTGAAAAACCTTCAAATGACTGAATCGGCTCTTTGTTAAATGATGATGACCTGTGAATATCAACACATCAATATTACTGCAGTGTTAACCTATATATTAAGATGCCTCCAGTGAACTTGGCAAGTATAACTTAATTTCTAAGATGGTTCAAAATAATACCCATATAACAGATTCAATTGACAAATTAAATCAACAACAACAATAACAACAATAAGCCTTGTCCCAACTAAATGGGGTCGGCTACATGGATTCTTGCCTTCCAATTGACAAATTAAATCATGGAATCAAAATCCCAAACAGAGACAAAAAAAATAAATACCTTACATAATCAGAAAGACAATGTGATATACGATGAGACACAGCTAGGTCCTTTTCAGGTATGGTAGACCACTAAATCTCTCAACTATTACCAGTCACCTACGGCATCCACACAGCCTTATTTATTCATTTGGTTTCTTTTATCAAGAGAGATGGCCAGTGTAGAAAAAAGCATGGAACAATAAGATGACTCTGTCGGCTAAATGCAGTACGGTTCAAATAGTTGGCATATAGCAAGCACAATCTGAAGTTGGTCATCTCATCTTTTAGAAAAAATATTATAGAAACAAGTCAGAATTTTAGAGATGATACAGAACTCTAATTAATCAGCCAATAAGGAAAAGAAGAATTCTTTACCAACAAAAACACCAAGGAACAGAGAATTCAGTCAGAACAAGATTCCAATGACTTGCAAGAGAACAACTTAAAACATGCATCCACAGATAAAATCAGTCATCAGAAACAGAAAAATCCACTAAACCACATTAAAGAAGAATTACCTCTTGTTCTGCCTAAGCATGCTAGAAGAGGCACCCATGGACTTGTCATCATCGGACAAAGCCCTGGATGGGGCAGAGTTCCCAACAATCTGCTCCATCTTCTTAAACCAAGGCCAGTGACTTACCGACATACCACCATTATTCATCCGACTCCTTTCAACCTTGTACCTCTTCTTCAAATTATCCACCTTATTCTTACACTGCTCCACACTCTTATAAGACTTCTGCTTCTCACACCTATCGCTGACAATCGACGACACCTCCTCCCAGTCTCTCCCTCTCAGATTCCCCCGATTCAATTGAACAAACTTCTCCGTGTAAGCGTCAAGAAGACAACCAATCGCAGTATCACTCCACTCCTCACGATCCTTCCTATAATCACCACCACCACCACCAGAGGTAGCCGTAGCGGAAGCGGAACCACCACCAGCCTTGGACTTCTTGTAGCTATAAGGGGTACCTCCATCGCTGAGCTCGTCACGATCCTTACGCTTATCGATGCGAACATTATCGGGTCCAGCTTTGTTAGGGTCTGACTCGTCCTCCGCAACGAAGGGGTTTGGATCGTCTTCGGTAGCAAAGCAATTAGGGTTAACATCATGAAAAGTGGGTGGAGGGCACTTGGGATCAGCCTGGGAGCAGAAGGCGGCGTCACTATATGCATCTGTATCGTCTTCATCTCCGGCTGTCCCAGTGACCTTCTTAGGGCTTACGCCGCCGGTTCCGGCGGCATTGGTAGGTCGAAGGTTGTTGAGAAGGTGAGAAGAAGAGTGGATTGTAATAGGCTTAGCAACAGCAGCAGCAGCAAATCGATGAGAAGCGAATGATGGATGGGGGTGATGAAGGTTGTGATGGTGGTGAGAGGTTGTCTGGTTATCGTCACTGAGCAGATTGAAATCGTCGTCGCAGGAGGCCATAGAAGAGAGAGAAGAGAAAGATTTTCGGGGGAGAAATTAGGGTTAGGGTTTCGAACCAGGAAGACGGAACGGGAGGTAGACGACGTTAGGTTCCAGGGAAGGATCGTTTGAAGAATGTGAAGAGACCTGGCTTAAATTAGTAACGGTAAGTATGTAACGTGGCCAATCCGTACCGGTTCCGTCACGGTGTGTTACGGCTCCGTTAATTTTTGACAATGAAACCGCACTTCCTAAGGACTGGACCCCACTTAGGCAATCATATTGATAAGTACCGAACATCTTTCAGGCTTTTTCTGAAATCCTCTGAGAGGGAAAAGACACCAAACTACCAAGAGTCCCAGAGAGAGTCTTAGGTGAGGAGTTAGGTATTTAATGGTTGCAGTTTGGTTTATTGGTGTTGAATCTTAAGACCATATCCATAAAGAAATGAAGCATCCAAAAGATAGATAAGATGACTATCCATTCTTTTTTGCTTTAGAAGGAAACCCAATGGTCCAAATCCAATTGCTCTTTTAGTCACCAACTCAACTCTTTTGCTGTCCTATCAATTTCAATGAATGGAGAGGGGAAGGTACAGCACTGAGATTTGTGGTTGTGGGTAATGGAGTTGGACCCGCCATAGCGATTCATATCGTTTACAGCCAACATTCGAAGAATCTTGTTCGATATCAGCTCGCTCTGGCCCGATACGGCCACCGAGAGTGACATCTCTATTCATATCAATGGCAACAATAATACAACAAATATGAATAGGAGTAAGTGCTATCAACCATCACAATGGTTATATTGGGATAATGATAAAGGGAATACAAAAATAGCAGGAGAACAATTATCAGAAAGAAATCTGTAATGTCACCATTGTTTAGTGCCAGATGCAGAAAGCTGGATATATTTATTTATGGAAAGCATTTATACAGACTCATTTTCAAGTACTATACTTGTATCCTTTTGATGCTCTCCTCCTACTCCCCCATTTAAACATTGGTGGCAAACCATCCATACTCGTTTAGGATATGGATTCTTGCTGTCTGATTCAGTTCCAAAACCACACACTTTTGAGAGAATTTGACAACCTAAAGCTGTCATCCATGAGTTATATTATCTGTTTTCTTTGGTTTTCAGAAAACAGCATTTCCTTTTTGTCAACCAGAGTTCAACTTTTCTTTGTCTACATTACTTAGTCCCTGTGCCAGTATATTTTACTGCATTTTCTTCTTATTTTGGGTAAAACATTAATCTTTCTCAAAACAGAACCAATAATCCTTGCAAATCAGAATTCAGTTTTCACTCCTGAAAAGAGATCAACTAAAGCAAATATTAGCTTACTTAAAGATCACTTTATCCCCCTAAGCATTCATTTTGATACTTCTCCAAATTGAAAACCATCTAATGATTCTAACCAAGTTTCATCATCAAAAGCAATCGACATCATATTCATGTTCCAATCCACCATTATCATGTAGACTAGCTACTACCATGAAAGAGATTCACTAACTCACAGATTGGTATTATTTGTTCCAGACCACAACATCTACTGTTAAAGATTCCATTCCAAATTGCTTAGTCAATGATCCCTGATTCTGAGTTCTTCTTTAGTTTGAGTTTGAACTTTTCTTTTCATCAACCTCCTGAGCTTAACCTCCCTTTCAACCCCCCCCCCCGCCCCAAAGGGTTGGAGGAAAGGGGGTTAGGCTGAAATGGATAAACTGGACAATTGCTAACTCATGGCTCCTAGAGGCTAGAGCTGATTTATTGAAATCCAGTTTATCCAGTTCACTTTCTCTCAGAATGACAAACATCTTCTATTTAACAAATAAATGACAGAACCCATGGTCTTAAACCAATTAATAGGGTTTTGTGCAATCAAGTTAATTTTCTGCTATTTACCCCAAAAAAAAGGTCAATTTTCTGCTTGATACTCTCTCAGTCCATCAAGCTGCCCCAAACAATCAAAAAAAGAGGAAAGGCCATATCAGTTATCAACAAGCATTGACATGGGACTATAGGAGTTGTTGCACTTATATCGCTGGTTTATATCACTTGACCAATGCCATGTACCAACTGCTGCCTCTAACTTTGGATAATAATCATCCCTGCTGTTATTACTTCCACAAATTTATCTATCATTTGAAGAGAGGGGGAAAGGAAAATACCTACCAAACTGAGCAATTGATCATGTTCCTCAGATAAGGGAAGAAGTCAACATGCGTATTTCGTGTAAAATAATAACATCCTTCTGAAATGGATAAACTGGAAAATTGCAATAAATCAGCTCTAGCAATCATGAGTTTGCAGATTCCACTGACCAAGATGTAAGGAAAGTGAAGAGAAAAGATGAACATTCACATTATAGTTTCAGTGAAGGAAGGTTCAAACCTTTCATAGCTTCCCACTGTATCTGAAACTTTACACATTTACAATGCTGTACACTTGCTGAACTACGTTCAAAAATGAATATTTATGTAGCGATTACTTCTTGAGGTATTCTTGAGAGTAGTGACCAAGCAGTGTTGTTGTTCATATGAACTCATAGATCTGGAGATTCGATAGGCCAAAGGTCTAAACTTCCACAGGTAGCAGCATCCAAGAATACTGGCACTCTTTCCAGTGGGTGGCAATGCTTGAACTTCAACAATTTTGCCCCATGATTCTAACAGAACATTTTAAAGGGAGGTTGTATGCCAGATACGTAAAGGGACATGGGAAGCCAGGATGAACAAATCAAATCTCTGGCTTCAGATGAATTTTTTTATGAATCCTCTAGGAATGCAATAAATCAATGTCAGACCACCCTTTAAGTTTGTCTTAGAGCATCTTCAATGGCAACTCATAGACAAGGTCCACTATGCTGCCTGCTGGGCAGTAGATTACTATCAGTGGAAGGCAGGAATGATTGATTGCTTTATGATGTCAGCCCAACTGCAAGTGTTGTAATGCCCCATATTTTCCCCCACAACATATTCATTCTTTGCACTGCAATCCCAACAAAGAGAAGCTTCTACGGTTTCTGGAAGAGCGAGGAGGGTGTGACTGGTCAATTGGTACTCTTGGGCTCCGACCAGCATTTTCAATAATATCTACTTCTACAACTTGTGACCGAGGTAGAAGCTTGCACCCAAATCTCCTTGCCAATAGATGAGAGGAACTAAGAGAACTACGAGAATGAGCTACCTTTTGCATTTCTTGCTTTATTCTAACACATTCCCGTTCAAGCTCCCCAACCCTGGTCCTCATCCGTTCCATGTCTACCCTCAATACCCGATTCTCGCGAACAACTGTGAACCATCCATCTCTCTGCCGTATTTGCCCAGCCATTTCACTGGAGGTGGTAATGGCACCTGCAGTAGCGCCTTCATTGTCTGAGACATGAAGAAAGCTGGCAATGGCTGTTCTCAACCGCAACTGCTCAAAGAACAGGACTTGAAGAATAACTCTAAGAGGTAGCCGCTTATTTTGAGATGCATGCGCACAGGCAGCGACTGAGAGCTTCCGGTAGTCAATTATGTTGCAGAGTTGCTCCTTACCATTCTCTGAAAGCCAAGGATGTTCCTGCATAGGTTCCAAGATAATGATTGAAGCAACAAGCATAAAAACTTGGGCTGCAAATACAACTTAGTATAGGAAGAATCTGTATTTTCCTTCCCTAGAAATCCATAATGGATGGCAAAGGGATGTTAATCATCTTCCAATATTAGAGTTGTTAACGAAGAAGTATGTGTTTGGTAACGGTCTTCTCTGAGAATGGTGTTCTTTCCAAGAATCGTTTTCTAGCATTCTCATCAAAGACCAGTGGTCTGAGCACAGTTTTACCATTTGGTAAAATTTGTGCTGAGAACGTTGGACAACGACTGTGGAACAAATTACTGCTACTTCTTAACAATTAGAGCATCGATTAATCAAACAACACATGGCAGAATTAACAAATAGAAGATTCAAATCAGTTCCTTGTTGCAGTAAAACCATAGTTCATAACCTGCTGAAGAGAGCAGACAACATGAAGACAGGAGATTAGAGAGAGAGAAATTTACCTCAAGAAGGCTACCCAGGAGGAAAACTTAAGTTGTGTGTGGGTTGTAAGAAGGAGATTGCAGAGATGAGAGAGAGATAGAGAGAAAGTATGAAGGCCAAAGAACAAGGTGGAGAGATGATAGAGGTTTTAACAGGCCATCGTGGGATTTTTTTTTTTTTTTTGTACGAAGGTAGGAAGGAGTTAGAAGTTTTGTGTGAATTGGCTCAAGTGTCCCTCCTTGTGCCTAATTTTGAGACATGCTTGTTGTTTTTGAAAACGACAAAACAAATCAAAGTTGTTTTGCAAAAAGCCTTCTTAGACACAAAAATTAGACCAGTTCGTTTGCAAAAAAACTCTTTAGGGTTCAAACCCTCCTCCAAGATGATCCTCTCAGTCCCTCCCTAGCTAAGGAAGAAAAATCTCTCTCCTCTCTCTCCCTCAATCTCTCTACCCTTGTCTCCCAAGAAGAAAGCTTCCTTCGCCAGAAATCGAGAATCAAATGGCTTGAGCTTAGGGATGCTAACAGTGCCTATTATCGATCCCTTAAAGCTCGCCTCAATCTCAACTCCTTTCCCTGTCTTCTTACTAGCAGTGGGACCTAGATTTATAACCCACCTAGTATTAAGACTAAAGTCATCTCCTTTTTCTCTAGGCTCCTCTCTCCCTCCGCCCTCCCCTCTAGGCCCCCTTTTCCCCCCTCCACCTTAAATAAGTTTGTAGATCCTTCCTCCCTAACCTCTCTTCCCTCCATTCCTTCCTCGGAGGAAATCATTTCTGCCATCCGCTCCCATAAATCCAATCGGGCCCCTGGCCCTGACGATTTTAGTATGGGGTTTTTTCTTGTTGCTTGGGATTTCATTGAGAATGATCTAGTTCATGCTATTTGAAGCTTCTTCCTTAACCCTTCCTAGCTAGCTTCCATCAACCAAATTTTTCTCTGCCCTATCCCCAAGAAGCCTGGAGCCTCCTCCCTCTCTGATTTTTGTCCCATCTCCCTCTGTAATTTCCTCTATAAATTCATCTCCAAAATCCTTGCCACTTGAATCAAGCTTCTCCACCCCTCTCTTGTAAGTCCTAACTAGTCAGCCTTTATCTCCGATCGTAGTATCTCTGACAACATTATCCAATGTGCAAAAATTGTAAAAGGTTTCAATAACTCCTCCCACTCCCCAACCGCTCTCCTTGAGGTTGACCTCAATAAAGCTTTTGACTGCATCCGTTGGGACTTTATCAGTGAGGTTCTCTCAGCCATGGGTTTCCCTCCTTCCTTTGTCCACTGGATTGATATCTGCATCTCTTTTGCTCATTTCTCCATCATCACTAATGGTTCCCTACGGGCTACTTCCCTTCTCGTGTTGGAATCCGTCAAGGGTGCCCGCTCTCCCCCTACCTCTTCACCCTAGCCCTGGGAGTCCTATTCTGCCTCCTCCAATCTAAGACTGGTCAACTCCTCATTTCCCCATTCCCAAGTGTAAAGCCCTAAAGCTCACCCATCTCGCTTTTGTTGATGATCTAATGATCTTCTCTAAAGCAGACCACCCCTCTATCTCCTCTATTTTCTCCACTCTCCCCTACTCGAGTCCCTGTCTGGTCTTAAAGTCAATCTTGAGAAATCCACTATCTTCCTCTTGAGCATCTCTGATTCCACTCGTTCCTCCCTCTTATAGCTCTCCAGCTTCAAGCTTGGTGCCTTTCCTTGACCCACTTGGGACTTCCCTTATCCCTGGTAGGCTCACTCGTCACCATTGCTCCGCTATGCTTGATCACATTAGGAAAAGTTCCAACTCTGGAAAGGCAAACTTCTCTCTTTTGCCGGTGGAGTATTTCTCATCAGTTTTGTCCTTCAATCTTCCTATCTCTATTGGTGTGGCATCTTCCCCCTCCCCAAATCTACCATCCATACCATGGAATCCCTCTTTTCTGCTTTTCTCTGAAAGGACCAAATCCTCTCGTTTCCTCCATCCTATCAGTTGGGCTGCCACCTACCAGCCTAATTCTGAAGGAGGGCTTGGTATCCGCCGGATTTATGATATTAATTTGGCCCGTCTCCTTAGACTCATCTGGAAAACTCCCTCAAAACATGATTCCATTTGGGTATCTTGGGTCTACTCATATATACTCAAAGCGGAATCCATCTGGACTTCCCCACCCTCTCCACCTCTTCTTGATTTGGAAAAAACTTCTAACTCTTCGACCCCTTACCCTTTCTACAATCTCTATACAAATCTCCTCCGATTCCTCCACCTCTTTTTGGCTTGATTCCTAGCATCCGATGGGCATTGTGTTCTCTATTTTTGGTCCCTAGGTTGTTTATGATTCCCAAATCCCCAAAATCATCCCCCTTTCCTCTTTCATCTCTAATGGCACTTGGTCCCCTTCTCCCCATCTTTGTCTCACACAAGTTTGGAGCTCCATCCCCCCCTACCTCCCTCTGCTTCCGACATACCATTTGGATCTCGTCCCATACCAAAACCTTCACTACCGCCTCTGCTTGGAACCTCCTTAGATCCCCTTGTCCCCCTGTCCATTGGGCCCCCCTAGTTTGGTTCAAAGGCCACATCCCCCGCCACTCCTTCACCCTTTGGAGAACCCGCAACTTGGCCCTCCCTACACAAGCTTTCCTCATTAGTCGCCACATCCCCGCGAATCCCAATTGTATCCTTTGTTGGAACGGTATTGAGGACCTTGACCACCTTTTCTTCACCTATCCCTTCTCCCGATCCATCTGGAGTTTAGCCCTTCCTTCTATTTGGCCTAGATTGAGGCGGTCTTTTGGTTTTGATCAAGATTGGAAGTGGATCATAAGAACGTTCTTTGGCTCCACGATTTGCAACCATGTGGGTAACCTCGTCTTTGCTACTACTGTTCACCACTTATGGTGGGAGTGCAACATGAGAAGATGGACTTCCAAATCCCGTTCCCGAAGCTTGATTTGGAATGCCATCTATTTTGATGTTTCTTCTAGGCTCATTTCTATGCCCCATCCCCTTAGTTCTGACTCTCCAAGGAATAGGTTGATTGTTAGTTCCTGATGTCTTAATTCTTCTTTCCAATTGCCCTCTTGAATGGTTGTCCCCCCCCCCCCTGTTTTCCCCTTTCTTTTCTCTTTGTATTTCTCTTTGGCCATGGTTTTTTAATATATTTATTTATCCATCCAAAAAAAACTAGAACTACCAGGTGACTCCAAGCTAGGACTACTTCAATCAAAAGAACAGTTAGAAACTGTAATCTAGCATTAACAATGATAGGAAAGTGTAAATAGATGTTAAGGATGCATGAGGACAAATATATTTGCTCAAATATGAGAACCTTTTTTTTTTTAAGAGGGGGGGTGTTCTGGGGAGCACTCAAGATCAGCGAAATTGGTAACTATTCATCAAGAGGAACTAACACCCAATGACCTTGATTCAGGAGAGTGACAGCTTAAACCTTGAAATAGATATCCAATGCTCTATAAAGCCCATCATGTGAGGTCCTTGAACATTCTGGAAGGGCCTCCAAGAGAGACTGCAGCTTTTTAGGAGTCAAATTCACATCAGCAGCTACCTCTGCAATATAGCTATCAATTAACTTAGCAACTTTCTTTAATGGTTCAGATGAATCGGGGGACATCTCTTGTTCAAATGATGATGGGGAAAAGGATGTTATATTCGATCCTGACAGAAAATGTTGAATAATTTGCTCCACACAATCAGTGTTGTAAAGAGTATCAGCATCCGAATAACTAGGAATGAGAAGACTATCAAGAGTTGCCTTATCCAGTTGCCTCCCCACTCGCCTCTCTAGAGAGTCCTTGCATGGTTGACTAACATCCAGAATAATTGCAACACGTAGAAGTCCCAACAAGAAGCGGCAAAATGATTTTCCTTTCTTTTCTGGAAGCATTTTTTCAATGCTTTCCAGTAGAAGTCTCTGATCAATGCTCACAGGTGTCGAGTTGAAACTTGCAACTGTTCTTGGTTTTCCACTTTGCCCACTCTGCCACCGGCCAAGCCCTGGTAGATATTTTCTTGCATAGTACATAACTGCAGCCACTAAAGTTTCAGGTTTCATCCCTTTTGCATTCATTGTTTGAATAAGTCTTCCAAACAAATGCACACTGAGGCAAGAGACATCTTCAAACCACCAGTCAAACTCCGAGATCCGGATTCTTGCTCCAGTGTTTATTCCATTCCATAAGATGCTTCCACCAGGGCTCTGTAAGCTACCATAATTCATAGGCCATCCAGACAGATTTGGATCTGTACAGGCCATCATAGATATAGAATTCAGGCACTTTTTTTCAATTTGTAGATTCTCTGCCCTTGGAACTACAAGATCAGAACTCTGAAGAGCCAAAATACAATCCTTCCAGTTACAAAGTATGTTCTTGTGAAAGAAACTTTCTGACTTGGCCAATAAATTATCTTCTCCATACTCCTCCGTCATCTCAAGATAGTCTGCCGCACAATACACCAGTACTATATTCTTTGATGTCAACTCCACCCGGATCCCGTAGCAGAATTTGGCCACAACCAAGAATGTGTCTGGCCCACCTGGAAATTCACTTAATGTGACATTCAAAGTACTGCTGTCCTTATTCTGGGGTTCTTCTAATATATTTGCCATTTTCCCACATCTAAACATTATTGGAAACTGCGCAGGAATGTTATGTTAGATGTAAGATTTTTTGAATGAGGAACAAGGGGGGATGGGAGCATGCTTTCTTCTCTTGTAAAAAATATCCAAGCTAAAGCAAGATTTTTATTATGATAAATGAAGAACCAAAGAAAGTAAGATAACAAAAGAAGTGCAGTTCAATAATTTGGCTAAGTGGTGGCACATTGTTGGAATTATCTCCTTGTCAGCTACATCCACATAAAAGCCCATACTTATTATTAACAATGTCTGCACAACACTAAACAAAAGGGAAGCACAGAGGAGCAAAAGTTGCAAGTTCACAGGTTAAATAAAGAATTCAACCTGTTCTATTTATGCAAGGCGCATATGCATACACAAAAGTGAAAACTATTCAACAGATTAAACAAAAAATAGGAAACATCAATCTTCCTGTAAACTAAACAGGGCAGAAAGGCCCGAAACAGGAAAACACAACTCTTATCCCAGGAAGCAAATGGAAATCCAAAAAGGTGGGAATGGAGACTAACGTGCATGCCATAATCCATAAACATGTACAAGAGGGACCCACCATCCAACCAGTTCCACCAAGGAACGTGAACTCTGTATCTTTCATAGTTGTCAAGAAGTTGCATAGTTCCCCCCCCCCCCCCCCCTCCTCTCTTCTTCCAAACCACCAAAAAACAAAGAATTTTCAGTCATCACCACGGCATCCAAATTGTTTTTTTGGGGTCTAGGTGACTGTCATCTGAGTGCAAGATACTGGTTTAATTTGTTTTATTACTCTTTTATTCCCTTTTTTTTTTTTTAATTTATACAAGGACAATGATCATTTCCAAGAACAACATAAAACTATGTTCTAAATTGCTTCAAACTTTTAATAGCTTGCTTCTTTAGCTCCGCTGTCTTTTAGTTTTGATGATTTGGTGTGGCTTATTGTTGATTTTTTAGGATATAAGATATATATTGTAGCAGAGGGTGAGCCTTGGTGCAACAGTAAGATTGCTCCATGTGACCAAGTAGTCATGGATTCAATATGGAAATCCTTTCAATGGAGAAAAATGAAAGATGGCTTATATTATGATCCTTCTCAAACCCCACAATGGTGGGAACCTTGTACACTAGATACTTCCTTTTTAAGGTATATATCATAACATACTAAATAATGTTATAAGACAAGAGAAATAAAATAAAAATAAAAATAGTAATAGCAATAGAAAAAATAATCTGCCTTTGGCACCCCTCCACCACCTCTTGTATCCTTAATGCTTTGATAACTCTGGTATCTTTGGGAACCAGACAACTGGGACCAACTAGGTAGAGAGTCCAAGTGACTCTGCAACTAACAAAAATTTGTAATATACTATGATATTGCAGCTTGTAGTCATTATTAGATGGTAACTCAGATTTTCTCATCTCTGAATTATAAAAGAATGAGTGGAACAATGGGATCTAAATAATTAAGGCAAAAAATAGAGTTAGGCCCCCATGGATTAATATGAGAGACTGAAAAATATTTCTTTAAACAAAACAGACTTGTCACACTGCAACTAGAGAATGTTCCATCGAGTAATCATGAATTCCTTACGAATGTCTTGAGAAAAATGGGCCAATTTTTGTGTGAACCCATCAAATTCACAAACAGAAGTTCGGTGCTTTACGCAGATTAACAAGCACCACACGTTGAAGCATGAACATAATTACAGACAAAATGGTATCATAAAAGGAAGATCTCGTCTACTTCAATTTCAAACTCAACGGCAATCGACGTGAAGAAGAAAAAAATACCTTGTGAAGGTGAAAGAATACGCCCTCTACTTCAATAACAATATCGCTGGGCAGAGTAGCATTACAAAACCTGGTATACAAGAAGGAGAAATCATTCTAAGCTGTTTCTAAAACATACCATATAGATAATTAAAATTTCCTCTAAATTGGCCTCTTTTAAGGATTAGAATTCACAAAGTTCAATCTGAAGAAGAGTCATCCTGTGAGAATCAGAAATGAAAGAAAGCAGAAAGTACCAATCATTTCCTTCGCCATAGAACGAAGTAAGCTTTCCAGCAGGAGCCATGACCCAACGGTCTAACCCAGAACTAGATACAATTCAGCCGTATCAAGGATGAAAAACGAAGAGGGTTTGCAGCATCAATCGTCAAGGAAATGGGTTGGTAAAGAATTGGAAAGAAAGAGAGAAAAAGAACAAGAAATCAAGCTAACTCAGTCAGTGGAAGGTGTATTACAAGGTCTTTACAGCTATATCTTCCAAGTGTTCGTGAAAAGGCGAACTCCATACTTTAGCCAACCCCAACGGCACTCATGACCCAATAACGATAACAAAAGAACAGGGAAAAAGCAAAAGGGTGCACAGTTCACGACATATGAATAACCAGTAAGACAAGGATGGAATGTCTTCTAATTCTATACTCCAATAGCCAGCACAGACACCATAACCACCCCTAATAATCCATTTAGTAATGTTTCAAGAAAAAAACATATTCTACTCAATTGTTTGGCAGTGCGTGTCTGGAACTTCGAAGTGGAGCCAATCAGTCACGGCCACACGAAGGCACTGAATGAGTAGCAGTTGTAGTCAGCCACTAACAATGGTAATCGTTGGGCTGCTCGGCAGGCTAAGCCATCTTCTCACGCATGGGTGTCACAGCCTCGCAGTGCCTCACAGATCTGCGCGCTTTTCCAACTATAATCATCTGTCTCTTAAAATCCTCTGATCATCATTTACAGGGAAGCAAGTAGTGGGGTAACCCCCAAACCAGTGAGTTGCCAGATTTGAATAGAAATAAATGCTCCAACTCTTCCAAGCAGTGGCGGAGCCACGTAGGGACCGGGGGCCATAAACCAATGAGTTTCCAGATTTGAATAGAAATAAATGCTCCAACTCTCCCAAGCAGTGGCTCCGCCACGTAGGGACCGGGGCCATGGCCCCCGGATTTTTGAAAATTTAAAAAAGCCTACATATTTGCCTAATTTTTCTCATTTTGTATGAAATACCACTATTTAGCCCCTTCCAAAAATTAAAATGAAAATTACGTATCGATATAGATGATGGTACAAATGTCATTCTTAATCATAATCAAATGGTTATCATTAAATCCCTAGTTTTAAGAAATAAAGAGTTAAATTCTATTTAAAAACTAACTCACGATCCATGAATTTCTCCTTATATTCTTTCTCATATTTTCATTTCTATTTATTCTCTCATGAATCTCCTCTTTTATTCATATTTCTTCTCTCTTCTTTTTTTCTCACACGTCTCACAAAATATTGGAGTAGTTAACAGACATTGAAATTTTTTGAAATCTTTTCCACAATTATGTCTCACTCTCTCTTCTTAAATTATTCCTCTCTCTCTCACATTCACGATTTTTCAGTATTCATTTCATAAAGTATAATTTTATTTTTTTATTTAATTGTTTTTTTTCTCCTAAAATTTGATTATACTAATAGCAATTTGAATCTCGTTAGAATTTAGTCATTGATTTTATCAGATCTAATCATAATCATTGATTTTTTTTTAATCCTTAAACTTTTTCCTAAAATTTCATTCCTATTAATAGAAATTCAAATCTAGTTTTGAATTTCAGCTTAATTTACCTAAATTTTTAATGTAGGACCTACACGTCGAAATATAATAAAATTTTATGAGATGGACCCACGGTGAATCCCGCATTGGCCCAGGTATATTCGGCCCCACAGTGTTCAATCCTGGCTCCGCCCCTGCTCTCAAGTAAGGGTACGAGGGTATCAACGGTTGGATTTAGGGTGATTTTGTTTGTGGTCTAACACTTTTCGTTTGAAAGCACCAAGCCCAAGTAGGGAACATTGGGAAAACTGTGCTTTTGCTCCAGTTTCGATTGTTTGAGTTCATGTTGATGATGATTTGAACTAATGGTTTGGGCTTGGTTTGGATTGGCTTTTTTTTGGTAAACTGAGTTTTAATTAGAAGAAGGGCCAGCAAAACCCAAGACATCCTGATTACAAGCTTCAAGAAGCCAAGGAGCGGAAATAGGCCAGACAGTCCTACTAGCCATGGACCGGGCCTTCCTAGCTAGGGTATCGGCTACAGAATTAGCCCACCTAGAAACAAATTGAACCGACCATAAAGGTTCAGAAGAGAGCATCCTCCGAATGTCCTCAATCACACGCACAGCATCCACCTGAATAGGAAAGGAGGGGTCTACAACAGCTTTACATAAGGTAAAGGAATCAGTTTCAAAAAGCGAACTTGTAAGACCAGCCTGTGAAGCCCAAGAGAGAGCTTCCCTGAGGGCCAACGATTCACCAAGCAGAGTGGTAGAAGCCGAGGAGGGGATAGAGCAGGCGTGGAGACACGAGCCACTACTAGTTCTCGCGATGAAGCCGAGACCTGCAGAATCGTCTATTGGTGACCAAGAGAAGTCAGAATTCACTTTAATGACATGAATCGCAGGGGGAATCCAAACTCTAGAGATCGCAGAGCCATCATCACTCAGAGGAGATCTTGAGCATCCAAATTCATGATAAGCTTTCCAGGATTTCTGCACAAGCTGTTCGGGATTCCAAATTGTGCCATTGAAAGTTAAATCGTTTCTAGCTAACCAGACGAACCAGCAAGTAAAAAGGAAGATGCTCAATGCCTCTTTACTTGCCCTTGAATCCGGAAACCACCAATTCCCCCAGTTGTTGATGATGCTAATCAAAGATTTATGTTGCTGTGATTCAATCATACCAGAAAGGCCCATGCCAAACCATATTGCTCGAGATAAATCGCAATCAAATAAAGTATGATCAATGGATTCCATTTCATAGCCGCATCTTCTACAAGAAGGATCACCCCTGATCTGCCGAACTTGAAGATTCTCCCCTATGGCCAGAGCTTGGTTCACTGCTTTCCACACAAAAGTGTGAATTTTTGGATAGCATTGTGCTTTCCAAATTCTCTTCCAAGACTTGGATAAAACAGCCTCCCATGCGTGCCTGCGAGAAGACGAAGGAGCTAAAGAGATTTGTGAGTCTCTATGATTACACTGAACATGGTATGCAGACTTCACAGAGAACACTCCATTAGAGGCACCGCCCCAAATGATTGAATCTTCTGAAGGTGAGTGGCCAAGCTGAATATTTAGAATTGCCTTTACTTCCTAATCTGTAAATAGTTGTTGTAGGATGTGTCTGTTCCATGATCTTGAAAGTGGCTCGATGAGTTCCGAGACCAGTTGAAAATGGCACCCTCTCGGCTTTGTAGATGAGATCCGGAAGTTTGGTAGACCAGGGATCCAGTTTGAATCCCAAATTCTGGTTTGTTGTCCATTACCAATCAAACTAAGAAGACCCAAACTGAGAACTTCTCTCCCTTTGATAATACTTTGCCATGCCCAGGAAGAACAGGCACCTTTCCGTGCATCCATAAAGTCACATTGGGGAAAGTACACAGCCTTGATAAACTGTGCCCAGGTAGAATCCGGCTGAGACCATAATCTCCAGACTACTTTAGCCAAAAGAGCCCTATTATGGAGAATGGGATCACGAAATCCAAGCCCCCCCTTGTCTTTGGACCTACACAGTCTGGACCATGACATCCAATGTATTTTATGTTCCTCCTCTTTTTGACCCCAGTAAAAATTAGAGATGGATTTCCGCACATCATTATGAAGACCCACCGGAAGAAGGAAGTGAGACCCTGCATAAGAAGGAATGGCAGATGCGACGGATTTGATAAGGACTTCTCGCCCAGCCTGAGAGAGTAACTGTGCTTTCCAACCTTGAGTTCTCTTGAAGACTTTTTCCCCCACCTCTTTAAAAATGTCTGATTTCTTGACCCCAAAATCAGACGGAAGGCCTAAGTATTTAGAAGGACCGTCCCCATATCGGATTTTAAGAACTCGAGCAAACCATCTTCTAAATCACACTGGAGTGTTGGGACTGAATGTAAAGGAGGACTTGCTTGCATTAATTGCTTGACCACTTGCTTGACAATATAAATCCAGACATGCTTTGAGATGGCATAGCTGGGGAAGATTAACTTCAGAGAACAATAAACAATCGTCTGCAAAGAGAAGATGAGAGATCCGAGGAGCCCTATTCTTCACACTGATGCCCTTAACCAACCCCTGATGCTCTGCCACATTCATAATGGAACTTAAAACCTGTGAACCAAGTATGAAAATGAAAGGAGAAAGGGGATCCCCCTGTCGGATACCACGAGAAGGGCAAAAGGAACCTTTCTCCACCCCATTGACCAAAAGGGTGTATGAGACTGAAGTAGTGCATTCCATTACCATATCCACCCACCGCAAAGAAAAGCCCAATTTTAATAGAGAGGCTCGAATGAAAGGCCTTTCCAGACAGTCATATGCCTTCCTCATGTCCATTTTCATAGCTAAGAATCTCTTTTTCCTTTTCTTCCGATGTTTAACATAATGGAAAAGTTCATGAGCCATAAAAATATTGTCTGAGATAAGCCTAGTAGGAACAAAGGCAGACTGGAAGGGGGAGATAATACCTGATAAGGAGCCTTTAAGTCTATCTACAAAGATCTTTGAGATGAGTTTGACCACCACCCCGCAAAGACTAATAGGTCTGAATTGATCTGGAGTCTCCGGATTAGGGCATTTAGGAATTAAACAAATATATGTGCGATTCAGATCTTGTGCTAAACTCCCCGTCATGAAAAACCTTTGCACACAGCTACACACCTCCTCCTTTGTTATATCCCAGAATTGCTGGAAAAAAATTGGGGGAAACCCGTCAGGCCCCGGAGATTTCAATGGACCCATAGCCTTGAGGGTAGATAGGATTTCCTCGTTACTAGGGATTCGGCATAATTCCTCATTCAATGCATCCTGAACCACTGGCTGAACCCCTTCCAATGCCTGATTAAGAGCAATTTGTGAAATGCCTTCGAGGTTGAAGGCTGTTTTAAAATGATCTACCAATAGATTTTCAAGCTGATCTTCATTAGTTGTCCAAGACCCATCTGAGATTTTCAGCTTAAGAATTCTATTCTTCTTTCTTCTTTGAATCGTAGAAGCATGAAAAAAACTAGAATTCTTATCCCCTGATTTGAGCCAAGCAATTCTGGATTTTTGGTACCATAAAAGTTCTTCGCGAGCTAATTCTTCATCAAGAAGCTTCATTAGCTTGTCCTCTTCTTCCATACAATTCACATAATTGGATTGGCCCTGAATCAGCCCAATTTGGAACTTCAAATGTTTAATCTTCTCTTGAACTATACCAAATTCCTTTTTATTCCAGCTCTTAAATTCCTTTTGGCAATTTTCAAATTTCTGAGATAGAGGATGAAGGCCTTCTCTAACATCCGTGATGCACCAACCCCTATCAGCCACCTCCTGACATCGAGGATGTCGCAACCACATTGCCTCAAATCTAAAAGGACGATTACCTTTCACTCTACCACCCACCGAATCCAATAGTATAGGATTATGATCTGAGCAATATGCAGGTTTAACTACAACTGCAGCATCTTCAAATAATAAGCTCCAATCTACATTGGCCAAGACTCGGTCCAGTTTGATTCGAATATTAGACCCTCCTCGGCGCCTATTGTTCCAAGTATAACGTGGCCCTTTGGAACCTAGATCCAGCAAACCACATTGGTAAATCATGTCCTGAAAGTGCTGAGTGTCCCTGCCACCAGTTGCATTACCCCCTGTTTTCTCATGCCAGCTCAAAAAGCTGTTAAAATCTCCCAAACACAACCAGGCACCGATTCTGTGCTTGCCAATGCTGATGATCTGATCCCATACATTTTGCCTAAGATGTTTAACCGGATGACCATAAACACAAGAGAGAAAGAAACACTTATCTTCTGCCTTAACTTCAAGATCAATCACATGCTTATTTGCTGATATCAGAGTCATGTGTATGTTGTTCCTCCATAACACTGCTAAACCACCTGCTGAGCCTAAAGCATCCACACAGAGACACTCATCAAACCGAAGCTTTTTCTTGATACCCAAAATTCGATCCAATTGACATTTAGTTTCCACTAAGAACAGAATATCAGGTTGCTCAGCAGAGGAGAGATTCTTAAGAGCCCGAATTGCCCGGGGACTCCCCAGACCCTGGCAATTCCAGCTAAGAAGCTTCATATGTCCCCGTGGGACTGATAAACCCCAGTCTCCACGGGTCCAGATTCTAAAAAATGCACCAATTCCTCCGGCAGAACATCAGAGGCTGCAGACATATTCGGCAATTTCTTCCTTGGCCTCCCTCTCCTCCCCTTAGACACCATTCGGGATGGTTCAGAAATAGTGAGGCTGGTCCTCTTTCTAGAGATGGGTTGGGTGGATGAAGAAGGAAAGAGTCGTTGAGGAGTTGGGCTGAGGATTTCCGAGGTGGAGAGATGGTTTAGCTGAGGGGATGGCCCATGGGGTGTAGGGAGAGAAAGGTTTGGATTGAGGGTGTCTGATGGGTTTAAAACAGGATAAGAGTGAGGCCCATAATTAGGGGGATACGGCCCATGTAAAAGAGAATCTTTATCATGAAGAAGTGGAACCATCCGCGTGGTATTAGGGTTTTGAGAGGGTAAAGTAGGGGGGATTAAAGCAAGTTGGGAAGGAGTACCGCTGGGCTGTGAGAGGGTGCAGTTCGCCAGGTGATGTAGCAGAGAGGCGATGGCAGGGGTGTGGTCCGGGCGGGAGCGAAGAAAGTCTTGAATGGGTAGGGGTAGCAGATCCTGATTCATAACCGTTTGTGCAGAGCTTTCCAGAGCAGATGGACGATTTTGTCGATGTTGGTTGGGTTGGAAATGGAAAGGGACAGGAGGTATTTGCAGAAGCAGCTTTATCATAGTTGTTACCAAAAAGGAATGAAAGATGAGGGGACAGACTGGGCATCGCGACAACCTCACCTTGGCTGTCAGAGCTATGTACAGGGATGGTCAGACTGCCAGCTATAGTACCATCATCGTCTCGCTCTATGGCAGCGCCCTCAGCGAGTGGAGTCGGTGCTTCCCTGTATGATCCGGTAGCCGGAATACCTCTCTCTGGAGTAACTTCTGAGCAAGAGCCTTCGTTGTCAACTGAATATTGCGTAGTAAAGATAACCTTAGCTGCTTTAACTAATCTGGCATCAGTAGAATAACCCCTGATTTCCTCCCCGCACTTCGGTTTTGGGCTTTCTCTGCAGAGGTTGAACTCGCCGCAGCCGTGACTGAGACGATGTGCCTTCAGATCCTCAAATTTTTGTAAACAACGACCCTCTTCATGACCGATCCGAGCACAAAAGCAGCAATAGTGAGGAAGACGTTCATATTTCATTGAAGCCTGAACTGCCAAACCTTGCGAGCTGATGACTTTTATGCAGACTCGAAGAGGCTTTTGGACGTCGATTTTCACTCTGGCACGAATGAATGAAACCTTGTTACCAAATTGCAAACCATCGATAAGCATGACGGAACTTGTCTCGCCCAGCTTTCTAACCAATTTCATAACAATGACAGGGTCCAGCAGCTCGACTGGTATTGAATGGATTTGGATCCAAAATTCGCAGAATTTGAAATCCCAATGATTCCTCTCATTCCAGGGTTCCAGTAAGAGAAGATTGCCGGCGACCGTCCAGGGTCCTTCTTTCACAACATTTTCTTTATCAAGAGGATGATTAAATTGAAACAAAAATTTCCGCTTATCCAATGTTGTGATATCTACTCGGTGATAGGTATTCCATGCTCCAATGAGGCCTTCAGTTACAGCTTGTTTTCTGAAGCCTCTTCCCTCCATTACAAAACCAGCTAAGGTATTTTCCCAGGATTTGGAGACTCGTAGTTCATCGGCAGCATCTAAGAATACATCGTCGTCGGATTCCTCGGAGGGAGCTTCAGTATCGGGTGCATCACAGGGAGATTGCGAAGATTGTGAATAGTACGGTGTTCGTTCACCGTTGATAGGAACAGGAATAATAGAACCAGAGGGAGTGGGATTTAGTTTTCTGGATGTCATAGTTCAATGGAGAGCCCGAGACAGTCACCACACCAAGAAAAACAAGCACTCACTGAGAAGGCAGCAGCAGGGAAAACCGTTGCAAACCAGAACCCAGTAGTTTCATAAGCACGCCGGACGGCGAGAAAAAAGAAGCACGCCGGAAGGCGGAATAAAACGTCACCGAGAGGGCCAACTTACTTTTAGAACTTCTTCACGGAACTTTTTCAATGGATTGGCTTTCAAACCATTATCCACCTGTTATCAAACTGTTGCAGTCCATTTTAAATTAAAAAATCATATGAGTCTTCGATCTTGCCTCGTTGGCGTAAGAAATCAATCTTTTTTAACTTCTCTTTAAAATTTTCAAATAATAGTAAAGTAAACTCAAAATTTTATATACAAAAGCACATGAGATATGGATGCAGAAACATTAGGGCTCTTTCTTGTATCAATTATCATTCTCTATTATGCCTATTTAAAATAAATAAGTATAAGAATTTATAATTGGTCAATAATGAAAAATGATTAGGTGAATTTTGTCGAAAATAAATTATAGACTGAAAAAAAAGTTTGGTGTCAAAATAAAAAATTGTTAGAAAATAATAGTAAACAAATGAGAAAAGAAGAAAAAGTTTTTTTTTAAATGTGTATTGACTATTTAACCCTCATCTTAACTATAAATTTTTAAGTAAACTTATGCATAAATGAAGAGAATGAAATTCTCCACCATAATCTATAACAGACAAAAGTCTATTCTGGATTTTGGAGACTTTTTTATTATTTTAAATAAAATAAAATTGATAATAGATGTTAAAAAATTTAAAATAATGAAAAATTATCATAATTGAGAATGATAATTGATAACAAAAAGAGTCTAAAACTATCATTTCGAAATAAAAACCGAAAAGCCCTAAGTAATTGTAACGGCTTAAAACGGTTTGGGTATTTTAAATGGTTACAGTGGCTTGGTCCATTTGAATTAGTTGGTTCAAAACCAATCCCAAACTATTATCCATCGAATAAGCTTCGGTTCGTTTGGTTCAACAAATTCGTTTGGTTTGGTCTTAATAGTTCAATCTCAAAATTGATACTCTTACCCCCCAAGCATGCTCAAAAGCGGAACTCCACACCCCCACCCAAAGGCTAATCCAGTGCTGCAAGCATTCACACAAGGATATTCTATGAGGACAATTTTCTTATAGCCTTACCAGCAAAATATTCACAGCCTTGCTTGAGCAACTTTAGTGAGACCCTGCTTGATGCCTCAACTTTAGACTAGGAATTTAGTCCATTGACGATTGTGCCAAGACCCACTACTTCACGCCTGCACCCAGGGCAGGCATCAAATCTATTGGACCAGCTTTGCTGTGAGATAATAATTAGGGTTCATTAGCTTGTACCTACAACTTCATAGGGTTCTTTCCCTTAAACAGTTTGATCAAAATTTCGTTGAGGTACTGGTACCATTATGTTTGGATATAAATATTAAGAGTAATTCGAAGAATATTTCCATCCTGTATAAAACAATCCCATGATCATCTGATCAGCAGCAGTCTACTAGAAATAAGGGAAACCATTAAAGATGCATCGTTAGGTCATCACCACTGCTTCAAATCTACTTAAACCAATAAATCTGTACTAAATTTCAATATAAAATTGAAAGAACTAGTCATTTCAATATGAAATTAAAAGAACTAGTCTCTCAGGAATTCGCCATTGATGGACTGCTCAAGTTTGAACGTATACCCACAGCCTTAAAAAGGTGTCACTATTCAGTAACGGCCCTTTAAGGGCCAAGCAGAGGTGTTATATCCCACTTCAGATTGCTGGTTATAGTGAATATATGTGACATAGTTCCTGTGATCTTGACCAGTGAATAGTTAGGGAAGCCATGGATGTCTGCTACCAACGCTTAGGTGGGAGGCAACAAGAGTCTAATCCCTTTAATTACAAAGAAAACCTGTTTAACCCACTCAAGATTCCAGCCTTGAAAAATAAATTGAAGGCTGCCCAAGTTATGGATCCAACTGTTGTTGAAGCTTATTCAAGAAAAGCAATCAGAAAAAGAGGTAGGCGAACACCTTCAGCAGCATACAGGTACACGCACAGCACAACAAAAGTAAAGCATGTTCCAAACCTGTATACTATTATCTCACACAGATCACATCTTGTAAAGATTCAGATGCAGGCCTCCTACAAGATTTAGAGTCCTTCATTCATTTTCTTGGCCTCACAAATCATCATTTATGTGCTACGGAGCTTCTGAAATATTTTTGGAAGGGAACTCAAACATTCAAGGTTTAGAACATTAGAGGTAACACTAGATGGCCCTGGAATAGACGTGATAAATATGGTCTTGAACACTGAGGAAGGAATTAAACATAAAAGAAGAAAAAAATGAAAGCAGATGAATAAAACAACAATACAAAGATTTTTAATACCAAGATCTTTGGCCACCTCGAATATTTGTTCAAAAATGGGCTGAATACATTTCTGAGAAAATCTCCCCATTAAAACAACGCAAAAGAATACAAAATCTGGAAGAAATTGAAAAAGCTCCGATTTCTAGTAAGACAAACAATGTCTTTAACAAAGATACTGGATAAAAAGAGGTTTAACCTATTACTCCCTTTCAGGCCTTCACTGATGGTAAAGTGAATAAAGTTACAGGATTTGAGCAGCCGTGTTCAACTTCTCTGCTAGGCTGAGCTGTGTCCTTGTGAGGCTTGACAGGTAAAGCAACAGCAAATCGTCCTAGAATGACAAGATGAGATAAAAAGTGATCAACACAATCTGTGAAGTTAAAAAGAAGTCAAAAAACAAAAAATCATAGATCAGGTTTATTCTACCTGTAAACTGTCATTTACAAGCTTATCAAAAGCTGCTGGAGACATTTTTGGGATAGAAGATACAGTATCTGATAGGAATCTCCCTATGCTGTTATCCGGAGGAATGTGGCCTTCCTGAGAAACAAGACAGGTTACAGATTTCCCCCCACAAAGCATAGAACATGAAAATCCAGCAAAATAAGAATAATTCTCACCACAACATTGTCTACATATTTATAGACATCGTCTATGAGAGCAAGCAGCCGCTCCATTGAGGCTTCCATACCTTCCAAATCACTCGGCATCTTGTCTACCATTGTCGTCTTTAAAATGTCAACTGCATATGAAACATGTCCTTCTAATATTCTCCCAAAATTTAATTTGCATTGTAAAAAACATAATCAGATTTTTATGAACTGGAGAGTTAATTATTTCCCTTCTTTTACCAGTTCAAAGTTCAAAAAGTATAGAAAGAACGACAAAAGGGAAAGAAGAAGAAAAACAATTCAGCCAAAACCTATACTACTCATCATTAGTCTTCTTTACGATGTTCAATTGTACCTAAACCTTAAATAAACCAGAGCAAAAAGATATGGAAAGGAAGAACCAGATGAATTAAGCTGTAAAGCAAGAAGATATGGAAATCAGGGAGCAAGCAAAATGCATACATCCAACACGCTCGGCTTCAACCATCCTCGAATCCAAAGGAATTTCTTGGAATTGGGCAGCAAGTTGTCGATCACCAAGAGATAAGTTGACAGAAACAAAAGCTTTGATACTAGCTTCCCCATTGCTGAACCCCGTATCAACAGTCAAATGAACAGGATTTGATACTTCTCTTGAATAAAATTCATGGATCAAAGCACTCCCCCCCGAGACACCAAATCCAGTTGAGTACCTGCAATTACATTAAAAGTGTAATGCCACATTAAAGAGTTTTTTCCCCCTTAAAATATAACAGTAGTATACTTAGAAAGACAACTACAAGATAAGTAATCTAATGTGCCCCAAAATTTTCAACCAAAAAGCCGCATCAGAGAAACATCCCATGGAACTTCAGGCTGGATCTAACAACTGGGACACGCATTATTCAATATGAACCCACCGTTCATCCAAGATTACCAGGAGATTAAATCATCTGAATTGGATAATTTCAACCAACTGTTAAACAGCTTCAAAAGTGCCTTTATGAGCTCATTTTAATATAACTAGTGGTGGAACTAAAACTATGGCCATGCATAAGTATCTGATTTTTAATGGCATCAGGATAATCCAATTGGTCAAAATTCTGCATAGAAGATTTTTCGACTGAAGCACAAATTATGGACGAAAATATTCGGATCTTCTGACAAATGTGCAAGAAAGAGAGAGAGAGCCTGTTCAAAATCACCTTCTGCGCAGTTTTCACTGCCATATGGCAGTATTAGTCCTGTGTGCCGGATCCAGGACAAACCAAAGAAGGCCCAAGGGAGGTTGCCAGCCCTGCGACTCAGCCAACAACCCAGGGAGATTCGACCAGCATACCGGCATTTTGGTCATTGTGGGTAGCCCTAGTCCAACCCAATTTGATCTAGCCCAAATCAGAATCTTGGTAGGAGTCCGAGTCTGTATTTATTTTGTTATTTGAGTCCTCCATTATTAAGTTATGAAAGAGTCCTAACCTAGCCAGGAATCCTAATTAGAGAGGGATTCCTCTAGTGACAGCATAAAATTCTATTGAGAAACTAGTTCTACTTTTGTTTTGAGCTTGGTTTAGTTCTCGTCAAGTTATTGAAGAGTCCTAGTCAAGTTAGGAGTCAAAATTAGAGAGGGTGATATAAACCCCAAACTGAAAGCGAGTCTTCAGGATCAATCCAACTAACCAGCAGTAATTCAGGGTATTAAACACCCTGCAACTAGTCTTCTAAGGCAATTCAGGAGTAGACAGCAGCTGATTAAGGCTGATTACACCCTACGGTTTGGAAACTATGACTTCAAACCTTGTGGCTAAGATCTAGATGTCTAGGTGGACTTAGGTTTAATAAGGAAGAGGTATACGTTCAGTCAGTAGGTATAGGGTTAAGGTTTTGGTAGGATTAAACTGAATTTTTCTGTTTTACTCTTTAGGTTCAATTCCAGAATTCTTGAGTTTAACTAATTAAAGTTTTCTCAAACTTAGGGTTTCTGAAGGGTGGCTAGGGTTAGGGTTGAAGATAGCGTAGGGGGAGGGGACGATGATTGTACAGTAGAAGGGGGCTGAAATGACGGGTTAATAAATATGAATGAAACTAAGAGTAGGGTTTCTAAGGCTTTAAAAGAAACGGGGAAATTAGGGTTTACTAGGGTCGCATGGGCTTAGGGAGATCTAGGGTTAGTTAGGACTTGGGAAAATTTTGGGTTTTAAAAAACTAGGGATTTTATGCTGCCGCAAGGGGAAAAAGGAGAAGAAGAAGAATTGGAAGAGAGGGGGTGGGGAAATGAAAGGGAAATAGGGGAATAGAGTTGGATGGGGAGGGGAAGGGGGAAGGGCTTGTGATAGAGAGGTGAGGGGCTGTTAGTGCAGGATTGGGATTTAGGGTAGGGGAAGAAGGCTACGAGTGGAAGAAAAAGGGAAGGGAAGGCAGGGCCGGGGTGGGGCTTATAACTTATGGAAATTCTAGATCTCAAAGTGCCACAGGCTCTCCTATCTCGAAATTCTCCAACACTCCTCAATATCTTTCAATCATACATTTTATTAATCATCGACTTGCCTGTTTACATATGAATGGCTGTTATTTGTAGCCATGAAGGATTCCCTGATCAGACTCAACAAACAAGTAGTTCAATTTGAAATTAAACTCACAATCACACTTTAACTCAACTAGGACACCAATTAAAGAAAGAATTCTGTTGTTAAGACTCCTACATAAATAATAATTGCAGAATTAAAAGAAACTCCTATCTTAAAAAGAATATAATTTGAAATAGGATTGCAACTTGACTCTCCAACTTGGACTGTGACTCTAAAGTCTAAACAAGGACTCAAATAACAAAGTCAATGTAGATTTGGACTCCAAAAATCATGCTGCATCTAACCAAACCGAAAGGGACTCAGAAGGGGTGGAAAATGACCAAATTGCCCTCCATATGGTTCGGCCTTCCTAGAGGGCCACATGGTATTGGGGCTTCTCTAGAAAGGGGGTCCCTTTAATTACATCAGAAGGAGTCCTTAGTTGTATTTTAATTCCTACAAGGAGTCTAGTCCTACTGTGTAATTTGAACTATCATAGGATGAGCCAAGTCAAAGTGCTTGTTAGAATAAAGTCCAATAAGAGTCCTAGTCTAAGTCATCTTCTAATGTTGATACCTAGAGTGAGTCCATTCATGTAAGGCTATAGACAAAGCCTCTAGATTTGGATTAATGAATAAACTTAAGAATTGAAGGTGAACTAGTGGAGTTGCCGGTTTCCAGAGGAAGGAAGCCTGCGACTGCTGTTGTGCTTGATTTTGCTATCCTACAAGTAAGTGCAATTAAACCCCCAATCCCTACCTTTCTCATATCTCCTTCTCTTTCGCAACCCTTTTTCTTCAGCATTCCCCATAGCCTGCGTCAGCCGTAGTTCTTCCCACAAGCGCCCTACCTACCTACCTAAATCTCTTTCCTTTTAGGAAACCTCAACTCCACCACTCCCCTTTTTCTTGATCCAAACCTCAGTCCTAACTCCTAACCACCCCCTTAAACCCTAGGAAAGTTGAATCCTTTCTTCATCCCCTAAGCCTTGATATCCATATCCTTTCTTTTTCTGGAATTTATGGACTTCTCTAAGAACCTGAAATTCAAGATCAGATTTACAGGAATTTAACCATTTATATATGTCCCAAACGTTAGGAACCTCATTCCCCAAACCTAGCAACCTCCCCTCTAATTTCAGCCCAATTGGACCAACCAAACCTTAGTCTAAAACCTAATTCCTTTGTGCCCTAAACTCCCAAAAACCCTAGAAACCCCAGCCTTCTTTTACTTAGCCCTTTCAAACCCTTCACCTAAGTCTTACTTCCTTTTAGACTCATCATCCCCAACCCCTCTTTACCTTTGTCCTTACCCTAGCCACAACCACCTCCTGAAACCCTAAATTCTAAACAACATAATCTTCCTAAACACTAAACCTGAAGTTTCAGTTCTGAATTTAAAATTACAGAAAGGTTCAGGATTCAAATTCAAACAACTGTAGCTCCCAGCCATAACCAAACCTAGTTTATTCTATTCCCAAACCCTAGAACCACCTTATTCAGCTCTAACCCCATAACAGCAGGGTTAGACAACCTTAGAATCACTGCTGGTTCACTTGAACATATCCCGAAGACAGACGCTAGATTTGGGGTTTAACGTCAATCAGATCGGAATTTTATCATGGTTATATATGCCTCTAAGAACTGTTCAGTCACCTCTTTTCCTTGACTATTATGCAGTGATGTCATTCTCATTTAATAATTAAAAAAAAAAAAAAGAAGCGGGGTGAAAAAGAAGACATCGAACACATATGTCAAAGGAGCCATGCCAAGCCCAACTTATAATAGAACAAGATCGCAATAAAATGACTAACAAGGCCAGGGAAATTACCATCCAACAATGACTTCCTTTGGATTCACCTTCTGGTGAGACACCAACATATTATGATGATAATCAATATCCAAGGCAACCTGTAAGCATTTCACCATAAATTAATCAGATTCTTTAATGTATCACTTTGAAAGCCCCCTAACGTTCTGTAGTGTTCTTATGAAGACCAACCAACAACATAGCAGGACGAAAAGGAAAAAAGCATTAAAATAAGAGCCAAAAATAGCAGAGATGAATTAAAGACTATAAAGTTGAATATCTTAGCCAACATTATAAAAACAGAACAAAAATAAATTATAGCATGTTTCCTTTTCCCTCTTCAAATTAAGTACGAGAAAAAAGTTTATCAGTTACCATTTCCTCTACTGTAGACCTAAAACCAAAACAATCGGAGGGATACATAACATCTTTACAGAAAAAGAAAATTTTATTCAAGTCCAAGGTTCTACCGACACTAGAAGTGAAAGAAAAAGTTCTTTCGGAAGGAAGGAGAGAGCAGCAACAAACCTGATCAGAAGATTCGTTGTGCGGAACCGCATAAGAGTTTCGAATATCAACAGTTCCATCTGGGGAGATTGAACCCAGAAGAGTTCCGATGACTCTCTCCGCTTGATCTGGGCGTCTAACGTAACAATCGCAGATGTTGAAGATCACTACAGGGTGAATCTTCGCGGACAAGCTCGCAGATGATGGGACAAACTGCAGCACAGTGCTACCCTGAGTTGCCATGTTTGCAAAGTGATGCCGCTCAGACAAACTAGGGTTTCTAGGAACGACGAAGAAGAAACGTCGAGGTTATAGGATCATAATCGTCTGCAGCGCCAATTCGTAACGGCTTCGGCTTGAGATATGAATCCGAAAAGTGAAGGGTTGATTGGATTTAACGGTTTTGATCGGTGAACCGGGTTAATTAGACCGGTTTAAAATATACAGATACTTGAGCGCTCAACGGTTAGGATCTAATATTCGCCACGTGAGCCAACGAAGTCCCATCTGGCCCGAATGGAGAATTCGCTACGTGGCTATTGACGGTTCTAACAGTAAAGCTCTACCGTATTTCCTAAAAATAAGATATATTGCAGTTTCTCCCTATTATAGTCTTGTTTTTAAGAAACATGCTCAAATGTGTTTTTTTTTTCTTCACAAATGATGCTTCCTCACTAATATTTAAAAAAAAAACAAGCAAACAAACAACTTATCTCGATTCACAAATCTTCTCATATCTATCCTCTTCACAAACAACTGGTACAAAGGAATGATAGGAACAAAGTTTAAAGTATCTTACGATACCATATGATACTAGTCGATACATATTCATATTGAACACAATCGAAACGATACATCTCGATACGTCTCCCTATTAAATTGTACTAAAATACATTAAACAATACTATACAATACTCGATAAGGTATGATACATCTTTTAAAATCACATGACCGATTTGATACTTGATATCGGCACTTTAAACTTTGAATAGGAATACTTGAGAAATGTTGGCAAATTTCTCAAACCAACTCATATTCAAAAAAGGTCTTGAATACCTAAATGAGGATATCTGTAGTTAGTAGTTTGGCATGTATTGTGGTGGTGGTGGTATGGTGGGTAGTTAAGAAATTCTTAATACAAGAAGATGAGTTTTTTTTTTTTTTTGGTGTATCTGAGGTTTATCTGGGCCAGCTTGCGCGCACATTGATTACATCCTCAGGGGGGAGCTTTGTCGTCCGCAAGGTCGAACCCATGACCTAACCACTAAAAAGTATGGATCTTACCACTCCACCAACCGTGCATTGACTGAAGACGAGTTTTTGTTTATGAGACTTGTAATTCAACGTCATATTAAATGATTCAATACAAAAACATGTATTTATTCTAAGAAACCATACCAAACACAATCTTAGTTTTCACTCATTATGTAAAACATATGGGTCATTACTGTAATCCCCCTTTCGATTATCTTCAACAATTTGTGGGTCTTATGATCTAATCTTAAATATGTTACGGATAATGAACTATACAGATTATTTTGGGGGTTACAATGAACTATACAGTTATACTTAAAAATGCATTTCGATTACCTCTGAACTTAAGACCCCTTTGATTTGATTTTTTTGAGTATTCCCCAACCCATGGTGAAGGATAAAAGATCACCTTCACATTGAGTCACTATTATAATGAGATAGACATCAATTATAAGAGAAGAGGTTAGGGCATCAAACCCTAGCCCAGACTCGTTATATTGATTAAAAGAAAACCCAACTGAGCCTACGAAGCCAATCCCCCCTATTCAAACACTCCACACAACCAAAAAGAAGGTCAAATCTTTCTTTTCTAGGGATGGTAATGTTTTAGCACACTCCTAGCCCAGAAGACATTAGCACATTCCCTAGCCCAGAAAACCTTATCCGTGGCGTACCAAAAAAAAAACCTTATCCGTTGCAAGCAGGACAATTTGGTCTATTTCAATCGTGGATCCTAGACACAAGGAACGATAATTCGTTCATCTCGCCCGGTTCGCTGGGCAGCGAACCAGCGAAATGGCGAAATCTCGGCGAGATTTCGCTAAGTTTTCGTTCAAATTTCGAATTAAAAAATTAAAAATATTAAAAAGGTAAAACTCTTCACGTCCTATTTATACCAACTTTCACGCAGCCCAAAACGATCAATTAATAATAGACTAATAGTCTTCATCCAGCCATTCACGCAACCCTATTTTCTCTTTGGGGTTGCATGCATCACCTTGTATTTTGTTCCTTCTCTCTTTCTATCTTCTTCTTCTTTACTTTCCAGCGAAATTAGCAGCGGCCAGCGGGTCTTCTCTTTTCTTTTTCTTTATCTTTCTTTCTTCTTCTTCTTTTCCTCCGGCGAAAATAGCAGTGGCTGGTACTGCTCGTCTTTTGTTTTTTTTCTTTCTCTTTCTTTCTTCTTCTTCTCCTTCTCCATTCTGGCGAAAATAGCAGTGGCTCCTTCAACGAACCGTCAATGATGAAGATAAATGGGTTTTGAATAAGATAAATAGGACTCCTACGTTCCTACCCACCTCAGACTCTCAAAGCAGAAAGCTAAGAAGATCATCAACAGAAGAAAAAAAAAAGAACAAGGGTTTAGAAATTTCGCCGGAAAATCAAGAGTTTCGCCGGAAATCGCAGTTTCGCCGGAAAATCGTCGATTTTCCGGCGAAATGTTGAAAATTTCGGTTTCGATGGGTTTTTTATTTCGCCCATTGGCGAAACTGGCGAAATTCGCCGAAATTGCGTTCCATGCCTAGACATATGTGATCTGGGCAGCGAGTTTTCGTCTGGCTTTTCTGAATGAATGCAGTTTACCCAAAAAAGTAAAAAAAGAAAATACCCGGGCAAATCATCTGTATTTTTCTTCAGGTAAATGGTTGTAGCCATCAAGACAGGCCTCCTATTGTATTATGCCACACAGAATGGTAATGTACCCATTTTAGTGTTAATTTCATGGTATATATCTCTTGATAAGCCACATTTGCCAAATTTCGCAATCTAATTGAATCATGTGGCCTTCCATGTATGCTCACTGGTACTCCAACGAATACTCATTCCATTGTGGTCTAGACTTTTGTACCTGTTTCTTCCCAAAATCGAGATTTGAGTAGAAAACTTTGGACCTTCATAAACATATAATTCAGGTAATTTTGGAAACATGCAACTCAATTATCTGATCGGCAGTAATCCACACATAAATAAGAAAAACTATTAAAGATCCATGGTTAGGTTTTTAGAGTGCTTCCTTTAATGAACAATATAAGTGAAAATCTATCTAAACAAACAAAACTGTAATGATTTGAGATATAACATTGAAGAACTAGTCGTTTCCAGCAGATGATGGTCCGTCAGATGGCTCATCTTTGGGGCTCCTCCTTTCTTTCCATCTAGCCAAAACCCACTTTAGAATCAAGAATCCTCCAAGGGCATACACCTGAAAAGAAAATGACTTAAACCCACAGCATAGAAAGGAAAAAAAAATAATGCTTTACTAAATAATTATAAATTATAATTGGTTGAATTCAAATATATTTAACTACAATAACTGAACAATTGCATTTTAGGAATGCTAATAGGGGGTGCTGATGATAGGCCCCCCAGAGCAGGAGACTTGAAGCACAGAGCAGGTTGGTTACCATAACCAACAGCACTTGGTGGCAGATAAAAAGGAGGTAAAATGTCAAGAAAGGTATCGGTTATCTTGTGAATGTTTTGGGCAGCCTTTTACCGAGGGCAGCGTGTGTTATAGGGGGTGACTGGCAGCATAGGAGCCAGATTTTCTCTTATTTTCTTGCTGTAATCATTACTGTGTAATCCAGATAGGAGGGTTTCTATCAGATACTATTAAACATTCTAGCTATTGGCTGAACTATAATACCCCAAAACTTGCTTGCCAAACTTATTAGTTTCCATGTTAGCATGTGGCCGAACCATAAAACCCTAGAAGTTTATAGGTAACACATGTTTCTATTGTCACTAGTTGCTAGATTTACTAGTTACTAATTTCTTAATTTTTAGAAGCTAGATTCATAATTAGGCAGCCATGCTTTGTAATGTTAGAAAATAAATCATTAAATGAATCTTGAAACATTTTTGCACTCAGTTATGAGCATAAATTCTTGCTTCAACAGCTAAGTAGCTGTAGGTGACAAACCTGCAGATGAGAAAGGCCATCCCCTTACCCCCTTGGTCTCTTATCTTCTCTTCTACACCCTATTTGAACCCCTTCATTGCTGTAATTTGCAACAACTTTGCAAACAACATTTTTCATCCGAGCCCTTAACTGCTGCTGCTGATAATCACCACAAGAAGGACTGAAGCACAATTGGCCAGTTCCCATCCTGCTGCCTGCAACAACCAAACCAGCTTTGAGACTGAACTTTTTCCCAGTAGGGATTCTAAAGGTTAAATTACACTAACAGGGAGCCAACTCAATCCCAGCTTGGGCCCTCCCCCTCCTAGCCAGCTCGATTGTCTTGCAACCTCACCTTTCTCTAATTTCATCACCAACTCGTTATGGAGGTAAATTCTTGTTTCAACAGCTAAGTAGCTGTAGGTGAGAGACCAACAGCTGAGAAAATCTATCCCCTTACCCCCTCCCCACAGACAAGATACAAGCAACCTAATCCCCACAAAGTTGCATATAAAAGAGCCTGTACATACAATGGACCCAAAATCCAACCCAAACACATGTAAGTCAAATAAAAAATTATAAGGACAATGCAGATTATAAGACAAAAAACCCAACACAGGTAACAAAAACAATTGAGAACTCCAAAAAGGAGATCCAAGAACCTTTCTTTTTAATCAACATCCATATTGTACAGAGTAGGTAAGCAGAGTATTAGAGGCTTATTTCTCAACACCAATCTGATCGGGACTCATTTTCTTTATCCATCTCAACCTAGATACCTTAACAAGCTATCTTCACTGCACTTAACATTTTTCCAGGGCTAAGAGAAGTCATCAGGGGAAGGCTTTGTTAACTGTTCAAAAGACATACCATTTGCAATAACAAATTTCCAGACTATATTGCTCCTCTCAAAGCTTCCAAAGCCAATACACAAGAACTTCAAGGTTTGCGCAACAATGATTTTGGGCCAGTTCCAGCAGAGGCCTGGAATTTGCTTCTTTAATAGGAGACTGGTTTGGACTAAAACTCTAGGGATTAGCTTGCCCCAAGGAGGAGAATCAGCATTTGAAGTTTCAGCTTGATCTGAGTTGTGGGAAAGAGTTACCGCAAACTTCCTCAGACTAGTTATTTCACAAACACAGAATGCCGAGGATAGCACTGCCAAGGCCACCAGGAAAGGAGGGAAGGACTAAAGAATACAATAACGGAAGGGATAAGGGAAATCTGAGTTAATATGGAAGGATAACCAGGAAGCAGCAGAAGAGCAAGAACGAAGACAACAGGGAAAAGAGATAGAAAGTTGTACATAAAGGGAACAGAGAAGAGATAAGTGAATAGGGCAAGGAGGAAGAATAGTCCACAGCCAACCAGGGGTCAGCTGCCCAAAAGGCCATAAACCATGCTATCAAACAAAAATTCAATTTCCCTTCATTTTTCTATCTCCATCATATAACAACTTACAAGCATATTTAGAAGAGAATAGATTACATCCAATAAGTAAACCAAAGAAACTAGACACCAACACCAAACAAATCCCTACATAGCTAACTCTATCTAAAAAGACCCATATAAAAGACTGTTAAAATTATGAAGGGTCACAACAGCATGGCAGGGTTTGGATCTAATTTGGTTCTAAAAATGAGCCAGATCGTTTCCTTCGCCTACAATCTAAATCAATGTGCGTCTAAATTCTTTTAGCTCTATTGAAAGATGTTTCCATGATGGTAATCCTACTAATAATCCTACTAAGTTCCTATCCTTTCCCTTCCCCACGATAGAGTTATTTGGATCCCCTCTTCTTCCAAAATATTCACCACTCGCGCTTGGAATTTGTTCGTCCCCTCCCCCTCTATGGCCCCCATTGGTTTGATTCAAAGGTCATATCCCTCGCCACTCTCTTACCCTTTGGAGAGCCCTAAACACCCCACCACCCGCTCCTTGCTTCCCGCCACATCCCGGTGAACCAAATTGCACTTTGCTGGAATAGCTCGAGGACACGAACACTTGTTTCTCTTGCCCTTCTCCAGGCCTTTGGAGAAAAGCCCAACTTCATTTGGCCCCTGCGCGATCATTTGGGTCATTAGGGACGGTCTTGGGTTTTGAGTAACCCGGACCTCATGTGACCGAAAGGCAGGTCGGGGCCCACCACGGGGGGAGCGAAACCCGGCGCGGACTTCAAACCCGACCATTGATGCATTTGGAATGCAATTTATTTTGATGCACCCTAAAATCGCTTCCCTCCCCCCGGTGTGACTCCCCAAGGAACGGACTCATTGTTGTTGCTTGGGGCCTCAACTCCCAAATCCATTCTTCCCCTTGATCCTTTGCCCGTGGATCTTTCTTTGTAATTGTCTCGTCTTTTAATTGATTAATTATTCATCCAAAAAAAAAATAATCCTACTAAGTTTAAAAGGACGAGCAACTTGATTTAAGCCACTTGCAGGGCCATTGGATAAATCAAGACAAATGGATGGATAAAAGATCTACCTCAGTCACAAGGTCATTCATGTATTTAAATCTTCCCATGTTTTGAACTGCCCAATTTATGTCAATAATTAGAAAAAGTCCCCCTGGTGAATTACATTAACACTAGAATATCATATGAGTAGAGGACAACAACTATACTTACGCTAGGGTGGGGTAGTCAGCTATTTCTGCATTTCCTATCTATCTCATGAATAAAAGTTACAAATAAAGACACCTACTTGGGCTCTTTTTGGTATCAATTCTCATTCTCTATTATGCCTATTTAAAATAAAAATAAGTACAAGAATTCATTATTGGTAGTTATAAAAGAATGTGTATTGACTATTTTACCCTCATCTTAACTATAAAACTTTAAGTAAACTTACACATAAATGAAGATAATGAAATTCTATCATAATTCATAATGGACAAAAAGTTCATTGTGGATTTTGAAGGTTTTTCTATTATTTTAAATAAAAATAAAATTGAGAATAGATGCCAAACAATTTAAAATAATGAAAAATCATCATAATTGAGAATGATAATTGATACCAAAAAGAGCCTTGATCATATTTCAGGGCCACACCTGAGCAACAAATGCCATACACACCCCACCCAACCAGCCAAGTCTAGCAGCATTTCTTGTTTGTCCAATCAAGTCCCAACCTTGTGGAGGTAAATGAGTTCTGCACCTAATCCACCCTCTCCCCCTCTTTTTCTATAGAAAATATCAAGAACAAATTCCTCTAAGACAAACTAACCCTGGGCACTAACTGGTACACCTAAATTGTGTCTTTCCAGTCCTCTCAATGCTTTTGTGCCCACACTGGATATGAATTGAACTGAAACCCTGAAACCCTGAAACCCTGAATCCTAATCCCTAAACCCTAAAACCCTACCACCCTACAACCCTACAACCCTACAACCCTACAACCCTACAAACCTACAACCCTACAACGAATCTCTTCCACTTCACCTTTTTTTTCTTCTCTACAGTTCCACTTTCCACGCCAAACTCAGATTCTCAACCTTTTTTTTCTTTTTCAAACGAATAAAAAAGTTTAAAAAAAACTTCAAAAGACCCACGGACAAACACCTAAAACCCTAGTTATCCCACAGACTATTTATAGGGAAACCTAAAACCCTAATCCCAATGTAATTATAATTTTATCCGTATTAGTAATTGACCCAAACCCTGTTTCAATTACAAATACAATCTAAAACCATAAAAATATTTCGCTACCTGTGCTTAATTTCTTTCTGCTATGTTAATAATGAAGGAAGAGAGGCCCAGATTTTAGATCAAGAACACTACTCAGTACAATTAGACTAGAACGATAACCTTGGACATTGCCAATACAAAACAAATTCTACACAAATAGGAATGGACGACAACACTCATCTAGTGGAACTGCATACCTTAAATTTGACTATATCCAAATAATACTAAGAATGACAAATATCCACATTAACTCAGGAAAACGGGGAAGGTGAGTAAAAAACATCTGAGGAAACGAAACTTATGGTAGCAATTACAAGGTTTTGGTGTAATCAATTAAGTCCTACAGATTATACATCGGGCAATAATAACAGTTCTAAGGAGCTAAAAGTCAATAGAAGAAGACAATTATAGAGCTTTCAAGCAGAGGGAAATTATCAATAGAATATGGGAAGAACAACAAACCTGCCACATGATTCGAGGGTCCGTTCCTTTTTCGGATTCTTCAATTTCCGATTTAAAGGTAGGGAATTCTTGCAGCCTATCCGGAAATTTAACCATGATTGGCATGAATTCTTGGCTTTCATCTTCATCCACTGTCGGCGCTTCTGTAACAGATTTGGATTCTTGCTTCGATGGAGGGAATTTTATCCCAAAATTCGAAAGAAACGCAAACCAAGGTGCTTGATTGGTATCTGCTTCTGTGCTTCTAATGACCTTATCTTCTTCCGCCATTCTTTTACGACTATTTTATCTTCTCAATCAACTCTGCCTCTTCCACTCTGCCTTCGACTCTGCCTTCGATCTAGGTTAACGCTTCCAGTTTCAGAGAAACAACAGTCTTCAGAGAAACCAACTGCTTGAAACGTCTGTAGAAAGAGTCCAGATCCTTTCCATTCTGCGTGCCCTCGGCCATATATACCCGCACCCCCATGAGTGTGGGACCCACGCTATTGCAAGTTGTCACTTTGTTACTAATCGTTTGAAACGTCACCAAAAAGAGTCCCTCAATCCAGGTCCTCTCCACCCAACCTGTCCCTACATTTATAAAAGGAATCACATGAGTGTGGGACCCACACTAGTAGTACGGTGGGTTCCAACTTCATGTAAGTGTGATTATATGGGTGAAGGGGAGTCTAAGGGTGTCAATTGTATACCAAAAATTGTTTAACCACACCGAACCACGCCGTCTAAAACCGCACCATTCAGAATTCGGTACGATACATACCGAAACCAAATTTCTTCGATATTGTTCCTATTTTATGTACTAATACCGTTAGTATATACAAAAACCATACCAAATTAATGAATATAAATGTAATTTTACAACTAAAAACACTTTACCTTTACCTTATCCCTAATTCCATGTTTTAATTTTTCGTCCTTCACTCATCTTCTTAGATTTACTTGTTTTTTCTCTGTTAATATCATATTCTATCATTGTTTGATCGCAATTTCATTAGGATCTTAATGAACTAATAACAAAAGTGGCATAAGTTCGTTCGTATTAAAATTGTATCGCACTAGACAAGGGCGAGCCAGAATTGAACATTGGGGGGCCGAATATATGTGGGCCAATGCGAGACCCACTATGGTTCTCATCTCATAATATTTTACTATATTCTGAAGTGGGGTCTACATTAAAATTTTAGATAAATTAATAAGAGGATTAAAGTATAGATAACACAATTATAAGTAAATTATCAAAAAAAATATTAAAATAAAATAGAGATTAAATTTGTGGGGAAAAAAAAAAAGAGTGAAAAGAAATTGTGGGAGAAAAAAAGATAGACTTGAGTATATTAACAAATATGGGATGAACACTCAATTTATCATAAATTAATTAAAAAAAATCAATGATTATGATTAGATATAATAATATTAATGGTAAAATAAAATAGAGGTTAAAATTGTGGGAGAAAAACTTTAAAAAATTATGACAGGTGAAAAAGAAATTGTGGAATAAATTATAAGAAATAATATAGATTTGAAGTATATTAACTAAATATGGGATAAACACTCAATTTATCATAAATTAATTGAAAAAATCAATGATTATGATTAAATATAATAATATTAATGGCAGAAATTTAAACATCCAACAAATAAAACTTAAAATTTAAATTACTATTAATAGGAATCAAAACTTTATGAGAAAGTTTAGGGACTCAAAAAAAAATTAGGAGAAAGAAAGAACAACAAAATAAAAATAAAATTATGTTTTATGAAAAGAATACTAAACAAATCGAGTGTGAGAGAGAGAAATGAATAATTTAAGAAAGAGAGAGTGAATACCTAACTATGGACAAGATTTAAGAAAATTCCAATTTTTGCTAACTACTCCAATATTGTGTGAGACGTGTGAGAAAAAAGATAAAAAGAGATAAAAAATAGGAATAAAAAATGAGATTCATGAGAGAATAAATCGGAATAAAAATAAGAGAGAATATATAGGGAGAAATTCATAGATCTAGTTAGTTTTTAATTAGAATTTAACATTTTATTCCTAAAAAGTAGGGGTTTAAATATAACCATTAGATAATGATTAAGAATGACATTTGTATCCATAATCTTTATCTTAAATTTTTATTTTTAATTTTTGGAGGGGGGCAAAATAGTGGTATTTCAAATGTAAAGTGAGAGAAATAAGAAATAACTATAGGGAAGTATAAAATTTCAAAAAATCCGGGGGGCCATGGCCCCCTCCGGTCCCAACGTGGCTCCACCACTAGCACTAAATACCGTGTTCAAACCGTTTTCCGCACCGATTTAATACCTAAACCATACCAAACCGTTTTTGTAAATACCCAAACCATACTGTACGGTGTAAATTTGGTTTGGTACGGTTTTGATTTTAGTATTCAGAGTTGGTACCGTACCAATTGACACCCTTGGCAATATGATTGAAGAACATCTCCACTACTTGAAAAACTTCACACACCAATGCACGACTAAAGGTGTAAAAAAAACCTTGTCGGTCCAAATTAATCAAAACACAACCTTGAGCCTAACCTAACCTAAGCTTGGTTCGATTTTTTTAACCCGAAAGGCGAGTTTGGGTTACAAAATAATTGGCCCAGACAAGATCAAATAGGGTTCAAGTTTAGCCTTCAAACCAACCTAGTCTAATCCTACCCAATTTTATATTAATTTAATCAAACTAGAATTTTATATAACTTGAGTTTGGATAATTATTTAATCAAAATCAAGTATCTAATTAATAATTCTAGTGGATTATCTCAATTGGCAAACACCAACATTTAGTAAATATTTGTGTGGGTCCTTTTAGTGGACCATAAACTAATGTTAGATCATCTTAATGTAATATATTACGTGTGGGTCCCAAACAGACTAACACCATTAACTATCGTTAAGTATACTCAAATTTCAAACATGAAGGGACCAAAGTGCCCCTCATATTATTTAATACGTTGTATTAATATATGGTTTTAAAAAGAGATAATTGGTTATTGAGCGTTAACAATATGATTAAATATATATATATATATATATTCAAAAAAAATGAAAAAAATAATAATAACACAATGTATTAAATTACTTGAAGGGCATTTTGGTTCTTTTAAGTTTGAAATTTGAATATAATTAATGGCGACTAACGGTGTTAGTCTGGTAAGGACCCACACGCAATATATTGCATTAAAGGGACCAAACATTAGTTTGTGATTTACTAAGGAGATCCACACGTAAAAAACTCTTTAATAAATAAGAAATAAGAAATAAGAAATCAAGAATTCAATCTTCTTGGTTTCTCCATGCATTTTATTTTGTATTTAAAGTAAAAATTAAGGTCAGATTAGTGTAAATTATGGTTAACCCAACTCTATTAGGGTAAAATAAGGTTGGTCAGCCTTAGAAGAACCCTGACAAGGTAAGGTTGGGCTTAGGCATAATCCGACCGAACCCAACCCATTGACACCCCTACTAGCTAAAGAGCTTTCATAAGTCCAGGGATGGGACTAGTTTGTTGGTGTGATAATATCTTCAATTTCCAATAAGAGCTATTGTGAGAATATCTTAAAAAATTTAAATCTTTTATTTGTAGTAAAAGTTATTGTGAGAATATTTTGACATGATCACATATCTTAATAGAAAATATTGAAACAATATTCTAACATTGTGTTTCTCCCTAAACGATAGGATGAATTGAGAGATTTATGTGAGGATGTAAGTTTTTAGGAAGTTCCCTTAATTAACTAGCAATTTAAATTAAAAGGAAAAAAAAACACAAAACGGAGAACCAAAGCAATGTGGGGGGGGGGGGTAAGGGGATATTGTATTTGTATAAACCTGAGATATCTTATAAAAAGCGCCCAAGGGAGAGACAGAAAAGGAATGACTCAACCAGGCCTAAGTCAAAAAGAAAACAAAAGAGACGACAGCAGGAGGAAGCTGATGCTCGGGGAGCTTGAGAGGGAATTCAGGGAAATCGATAATGCTTTACAGAGGCATATCAATATTGTGAAAGCTTTAAATAGGGATTTTAATACCTTGGCAGCTCCAGTGAGGGAAATCGAAACCAATACACTGGAGGAAGCTTTGGGTTATGTAGTTATTGCTATGCAATTGCAATCTGATATCGATGATAGCAATAACATTATTGATGGCAATCAAGAAGAAGAGAAGGAACAAGATGACAAAGATGAATGTGCAATATTTCAGGAAGTATTAGACAATGAAGGTCAACCAATAAAGACCCTTCTCTGCCATCATCGGTTTCACGATCTTTGTATCAACCCTTGGCTGGAAGAACACTCCACTTGCCCTATTTGCCGATATATATTCATCTGACTAAGTAGACTTTAACCCATCATTTCTTCACTAAGAGGTGTTTGTTTGATAATTCACTGCTTGTGAAATAGGAAATGTTATGTTTCTGGTCATCTGTAACACATAACTTCTTCGCTAAGAGGTGTTGGTTTGATAACCCACTGATTGTTTTTGCACTAGTTCACTCTTCTTCACTTAATATGATGACTATCAATAATTGTGGTGTAATGAAATTTTCAGCAAAGCTTCTGTTAGCTATTAATCTTCTTACTCTTTATTTTTTATTATTCCTGTTACTTTCATGCATTCTGTAATACTTTTTGCCTGCCCCACTGATCTTGGATCTCAATGTGTATGTGTTGTTCCTAATGATATTATCGACATTCATGAGTCATCCCTATAATTGGAGTAGGGATAAGCCTTGTTCGCTTGAGTCATCTCCCATCTAGGCAACTACTGTGATGAGCTTCCCAAAAATCCTAAGGCAACACTCCCATGTTTTCGTTGTTCTCATTATGCTTTTAAGTAGAAAATCATTATAAACTAGAGGTTACAACATGTATTTGCTAAATGAATAATGGCACAAAAAGGGAAAGATTAGGACCTATTTCTCTTTTGCTGGTAGAGAAAGAGGGCAAGACTTTCTCATTTGATTATAGAGATCAATCTCAGTGCTGATCTATCACATAAAAGTTTTGCAAAAGAATAGAGATGTAGATTTGAACAGAACACTGTAAACAACAAACTGAAACAAAAAACAGAATAATAACTGTTAAGAACCCAGCTACAGCAGTGAAGTTCCATACTTGAATTCCCAGACAATAGGATTCTAGAGTAGATGGAATTAGTTTGCAGTAGTACTACACACCAAATTCAGGACACAAATATAAACTACCCTGTAGTAATCCTGCAATTCTTCCTCTCCCTGCAAACAAGATTGCCCTATTCCTACTCACTTTTTCCTTACCTCGTCTTCCCTCTCTTCTCCCTAATATAGCCCAATAAATTACCTAACTAACTACTCTCCACATAGGCAAATACCTAACTAACTACTCTCCACATAGGCCATGTCTTCTGAAAATCCAAGCATGAATGATGTGCATTTGCACGTGCGAGTTCTAACTAGTAATATAATATATAGAGCAAATGACACGGACACCCCAAAATAGAAGCCTAAAAGCACTGACACCCCAATTTATGTTTGAAAAACACAAAGGTCCTATTCCGTTAACATGGTTAGTTATACAATTTGAATGACTATTATACCCTCATATATACAATGACACATCAACCTTAAGCTAAAACAGAAAATGAGAAACTAGAGAAGACTCAGTTAGCTCCTTCACTCAGACCTGCAATAGCCATATCGATCCTTGCAAACCTTCCACCAAGCCAGTTCCCACCGGCATCTAACCAAAGTGCCAGCAGAGACAGGTTCAGATGCTCGACGGGTTCAAATACCCTTTCTCAACTAAAATCTAAAATAACTGAAACTGATGATGGGTGGTATACGGCAATGAATCTCATCTGATTTACCATTTGAAATCCTCCTCTCTTTCTATCTCTCTTCTTCACGCACGATTGAAGAATTAAAACTGAAAAAGGAAAAAACAATGAATCTCATCTGATCAACCATCTGAACTCCTCTTCTCTTTCTATCTCTCTTCTTCACGCACAATTGAAGAACTGAAACTGGAAAAAAAAAAAAGGAAAAGAAAAAAAAAAAAAAAAAAAAAAAAAACAACAACAATGAATCTCTTCGATCTACCATCTTGAAATCCCCTCTCTTTCTATCTCTTCTTCTTCACGCACAATTGAAGAACTGAAACTGAAAAAAGAAAAAGGAAAAAAAAGAAAGAAGAAACAGAGCAAGGCATGAGTCTTGAGCTTCAAATTTGAGCGGTCAGGAACTCTCTCTGAAACAAAAGCGAAAAACAGAGGGTGTCGAGAAATATTATCTGCAAACGTTTTTTCAATTTTGGAGTCACTACTGATTGCTCAAACTTGAATGAAATCTTTTATTGATTTCAATTTTGGGCGGCCAGGGACAACGATTAATCTCCATCTCATAAAAGAAGTACCTAAACTAAAGGAGGAAAAGGGGAAAAAAAACAACCTCAAACACTGCGATCTCGGACGTGCACCTGAAACTGGAATAGGAATGTGAGCCAACCAGGAAGTCAAAGAAGAAGCAGAAGCGGGAAAGTGCGAATGATCAGAAGAAGAAACAAGAAAGTGTGAATGATTAGAATCGGAAGCTTAACAAATTTGGTCTCATCCAGTATCCATTGGATTTACAATACAAATTTTTTTTCTTCTTACAACCTGCTTTGGATTTTCAAAGAGCTATGGTTTTGATTTTCAGTTCAGATTTTGAGAAGATGAATGGAGAGGTAGTAAGACATCGCAGTCTGGTAGGGATATTAATATTGAGAAGATGAATGGTTTTGATTTTTAGTTCAGAGTTTTTTTTCTTTCTCAAATTCTAGTAAGGGCAATTTTAGAATTCGAAAAAAAAATAAAAAAACAGTGGGCTAATAGTTTTACTAACAGAATGGACTAATGTGTTTAATGAATTGGGGTGTCTGTGTTTTTTAAACATAAAGTGGGGTGTCAGTGCTTTAAATACTCTATTTTGGGGTGCCAGTGCAATTTGCTATAATATATATGTATAATTAACTAATGGGCCTAGTTTATGGGATTGCAGACCCACTCTATTTTCTAACACAAGGCCCACTCTGGGATGGAATATTAATACATCCACATTTATAAAATTATGCTTATCATTTCCTATTTTTTAGCTTAGTCTAATATTATCGTTGTGGAACCCATAAGTGATGTCGGATCTCACCCAAAATACTAATTTGAATCCAGTTCCATTTAAACTATCATTTTAATTGCACTCGAATCATTCGGTTAAATAATCAAACAAACCATCTTGACATATAATCCAACTACCATGACCATTTAATAATCTTAAGATTGAAACATTCTAATACAATGATAAAATAATAATATAAAAAGAAGCGGGGCATCACACAAACTCTTTGATTTCGACTGGCCACAATTCGAAATTAAAATCGCAAGCCTTGTCTCGAGAATGAACTGAACCAATGGACTAGTTGGTCAAGTGCACGATCACAATGGCTAGCTAGAACTCAGAAACATGCCAGAGAGATGTCTTCCCAAGCATCCTAGCAGTTACAACAATGGCTCCCGCATCAACTAGAGCATGCGATATTTGACACCTAATTTGGTATAAACGGAGGGTATTTCGAATTATCCAAGATTGATAGCATCATGTATGGACTTTCCTTATTTGAGTAGAACATTACTTCTTTTTTGTTTGGTACAAAGGGGCTTTATTAAGCCGGGGGATGGGGATATTAATACGCTTTAGCGAGAGTCGAACCCATGTCCTCTTTACTAAGAGGTGTTGGTTTCAACCACTAGAACAGCTCTGCGTTGGCGTAGAACATTACTTCTATGCTAGGAGGGAGCACCCTAGATCTAATGGTTATGAAAGGAGGGTCCATGTGACATCCAATGGACCATGGTAACTCTACGTCACTATATAAAACCTACATATGATCCAAGCAAGGTATGTTCAACTGTTCACATTATGCTTAATATCCAAGGCATTCTAGTCCAGAGCCTTTAAACTTTTGAGCCCTTAATGACTTTGATCATTGTAGGTGTTCCCTCGACCCCCCCAAGGTCAGGTAACGTTCCTGTATTGTGGTTGCAGGTTACACACTCAAAACCAAATCACAAGAGACAATTTTAATTGCAATAGTTAAAATATATCATTCCCATCTGTCAAGATATTTTAGACTTGAAGTACTCTTTTGATTACTGTCAGCTCTGTTTTGTTCCAAGGTATGCAAATTGTGTAATAGATTTCTAGTCCGAGGTGACCCTGTCCGTTGAGCTCCCAACTGAGTGGTCTTTATTTAATCCTTCCGCTTCTACAATTATGTAAGGTAGATATCATTGTTTGTAATTTTTCGATTGAAGATGTCATCTTTCTTTTTAATTTTTAAATATCCTTGTTTATATGAGCTCTGAGTTTTTTTTTTTAGGATAAAAATGAGCTCTTATTCTCAATGATCGTTTTTCTTAAAAAAAAAAAAAGCACACCACATATCAAATGGCCAAAAAAAAAAAAAAAAAAATGATCTCAAACATTTATTCCTGATTAAAAAACTGTTTTTATAACTTTTAGGTAACAGTTCCGTATAATAAGAAAAACATAAATTGCTTTTTATCTCGGTGTGGTCCATCCCACCTCTGTTCATGCCTCATGGCATCCTGCAATGACTTCTGCTCTGAGGCCGTGGCCAACCATGACCCGTGCCATCGACGCAACCTAACTAACTAATCTAGGGTACGTTTGTGTGCATTCCCTTCACATCCTCTCTTAATTCAACTGCAGCCAAACACGCCCCAGAGGATAAAAGTCTCTTGGCGTGGAAGTTCCAAATTCATGAACTTCCAGTAATTCACATCCAACAGCAGGAATCTGTGTAGTGGGGTGGGACCCACTTTTTTTACCACGTTATGTGAACCTAACAGTTAGAAGTCGAAGTAGGAGCGGATTGGTCAAAATGTCAAATTGCTGACGGTAGATGGTTAGATTCCGTGTGACTCGTGATGGTTAGGTATGGGCCATGGTATCCAACTTTTTGCAGCCCAACCCAGCCTGGGCCCACAGGCCACATTCCCTCTGCCTTAACTGCGTGCGTGCTTCAGAGCCAGAGGCCTGACGACGGTTCAGGTTGACCAAATTGACATCGATTGTTGGCCGGGTTAAACCGGACGAGTCAGAAATTGAAACCTAATGAGTTGACAGTTTGACACCCTAGCAAGTCTGAGCTGGTTTCTGACCAAAAGAGACAAAGAGTCCAGTGTATGAGAACTGTTAGATTGAAATCTTTACCAATCCATTTAGTAAGATTAGATTCTAATCTAACAGTATTGATATTCTAGGTCTTCCATAACCAAAAGGCATGTAGTGATTCTCCGGAATATGCTCACATTCGTATTTACCCAATATGTTATTACGGTCGCGTTAACAACGAAGCACGCCTGTTAAGAAGTCTTAAATAGAGAAGACATTTCTCTCTTCTCTGCTTTGATTCTTCTTACGATCAAAGCGAACTCCGACCTCCTTCTTCGTTCAGTAGCAGATCGAAAATGCATTCCACGCACTTGCTTCTCGAGGAACCTATTAGGATGGCTTCCATCCTTGAGCCATCCAAGTCTGTAAGTACTAATTAGCTTATCGTTTCTTTGAAACTTCTTTGCTCAAAATTCTCTCTTATGGAAGATTGTTGGGATTTTGTTTATTGTCTGAAGTACTTTTCGGGTGAAAGTAGTGCTGGAAGTAGAATACGATTGGTTTTTTTTGACGAATTTTTACCTGATCTTGACATGGAATTTTTGGTGATTGATTATGCAGAGTTTCTTTCCTGCAATGACAAAAATCGTTGGAACACTAGGTCCCAAGTCGAGATCCGTTGAGACTATTTCTAGCTGTCTCACCGCTGGGATGTCTGGTATGATCTGTTCGATCCTTTTGTCTGTGATTATGTTTTTTAGATAACTACTATTATTGTATTATTCATTTCATTCTTTGATAAGGACTGGCAAAATAAAAGAAGATTTTTTTTTGCTGCTCGGACTTTTTCTCATCGAGTTTCAGGCTGTTAAGAGTTTGTGTCTTGTTTGAGAAGGTGGAGTTTTTTATGCTTTGTATTTTTCGTGTTGATAGTGGCACGTTTTGATTTTTCGTGGGGAGACGCCGACTATCACCAGGAGACTCTAGAAAATTTGAGGACGGCCATCAAAAGCACCAAGAAGCTCTGCGCTGTAAGCTCTCTCTTCCGATTGAATAGTTTTTTGATTTTTGGTTTGAGTACTTGGAATTCTTATTATGTGATTTTTAGTTCTACTAAAACAGTAATCGTTATAATTGCAATAAATAAAAAGAAGAAAGAATTGACTTGTAATTGGTACCTTCACCCTCTTTTAGGTTATGCTGGACACAGTGGGCCCAGAATTGCAGGTTGTAAACAAGGCTGAAAGTTCCATTTCGCTCCAGGCAGATGGCTATGTTGTTCTAACACCTGATCAAGATAAAGAAGCCACTTCAGAGCTATTGCCTATCAATTTCTCTGGATTGGCAACGGTGAGCAATGATTTTCATTGTATGCTGCTTTTGTTTTATTTTTATGTCCACTTCTTCTGTTGCACAAGATTTGTATTGGAATGTTCAGAATCTTCAAACTACTGAAGAGAATCATGGACGGGGAAATATAGTTTGATCACCTAGGTCCTCAGTTATCCAGTTATCCATATTTTCATAGTTTTTTTGTTTTAAAAACTTTTTATAATTAATTCAAGCTTAAGCAAGGTGGCTAATAAATAATTTATTTAAGAGCATTTATGGCGTGCAAAATTTAGAATCTAATTCAATAAAATTCCCTTTGTTGGGATTGGCCGTAAGTTAAAATTTAGAACCTAACTGAATCAAATTTTCAGTCTGTTTGGGCTAAAACTTGATGCATAGGCTGGGAACCTTGAGGCCCACCAGTTAACAAGAACTGGGGCCATCCGATCCGCCACATGGCAGAAAGTTGGGCCATCCTGACAAATTTACAAGGAAGGCCAATGGGCTAAGGCCTCTTATTTATTTTTAAAATTGTTTTAGATGAGTTATTATGCACTTTTAATTTAACATTGGCAAAAGCAAAAAGAACTAGTTTGATTGTGAGTAATCAATACCCGGACTAGTTCTTTCAATTACTGAACATTGTTCTGAATTTATGTTCATTAATGTTGATCCCTTGCTAAAGGCCTGTATTTTCATTTGAATGCTTCAGTTAAACTTCCAGGATTGGAGGGAATTTTGAATGGAGAAAGTGATTCCCTATAATTGAACAGATTAAGAGCTTACGGATATGCTTCTTTTTAGATACCATTTTGATATTGCAACTTCTTGAGCACCGTGTTATCTTACATAGCAGGGGGACAGAGATAAATGGGGCTAGGAGGTGCATTGCTCTTTTAAATTTTCTCTAGATTTGGCAAGCAAGCCACAACTTTTATTAATACATGGACTGAGAACTATTAGACCAGTGTTCATATGAGCAGACTCCATTCTTCATTTTGTTAGATGGGTACATGGATACCTTGCCCACTATGGCTTTGGTGGGCATTAACATTGATAGCTCCTCAGTGAGTTGGGTGGCAGGCTGTGGATGCATTGCTTGGAATCAGCATGTGATGTCATTTTGCTGTTCTATAGCCCCCTGAGTATCAACTGTGGTCATGATAGTGCAGTTTTGTAGGGGCAGCAGGAGACTTTTGGGAGGGATTCCTGGTAAATCAGGGTTTCTTGGATTCCAAAGTGGTTATTGATGAAGAGGGGTTCTCCCAACCCCATGGTGCCTTTGTGGGCAAAGATTATGTCTTTGATGTTAAGGAGAGCCCCATTTTTTTTCAGCCGACTAGCTCTCTGAGAGTTACCTGGACCCTATTGAATTTCTCTCCAAGGAGATGTGCACCTATTGGCTCAAGAGAATGCTAGAGAGTGTAGGTACCTTCTTTAATTGGGGCGGTGGTGATTGTCCATTCCTTGTTTTTTCTAAACGAAGATTAGTTTGACATATCCAAATACAAAGCTTCTTGTTAATCAATCAAAATATTCCCCAATTGAGCTGCTAGATCACATTTCTCTCATTTGTAGGGTGCAAAACTAGTTTTTTGAATGATGATTCCTGAAGTTTCCTGTTTTGTCTACCTTGTTGGACTATTACTTCTTCCCTTCTCTTGGAAATTGATAGGTTTCGGATGTACTTTTATTATTTTTATAGTTCTGCCATGATGCTATTGTTATCATGCCTTCCTTTGTAGAATCTTCTGTGTAACCTGAAGCATTTGTGTGGTTTGCAGGCAGTAAAGCCAGGGGATACTATTTTTATTGGCCAGTATCTGTTCACAGGAAGTGAAACTACTTCAGTTTGGCTGGAGGTATAAAATAGTTATTGCTGAGTTGGATAAAATTTCTGACTTTATTGAACGCATGGCATTATGATAAAATGGACGTAGTCTCTTAGTATTCATTCAAAGGGGGGTGGGGGGGGGGGGGGGGGGAAGGATTCAGAAAAATTTCAGTTAATTTAGATAAGAGTCAATCTATTTGACTGCCTGCTTACAAATTGGAGTTCGAGTAGCAGAGTATGATGGTCCAAGTAGGATTCATCTTTTACTTAATTGGGATCATATTTCTTTCTCAAGCCTCTTATGTATTTCTTTTTCAACTGCAGGTATCTGAGGTGAAGGGTGAGGATGTAGTCTGTATGATAAAAAACACTGCTACTCTCACTGGTTCCTTGTTCACTTTGCATGTTTCCCAGATTCATATTGATCTGCCTACCTTGACTGAGAAGGATAAAGAAGTAAGTGAGAGTTTGTTTGCAACAGTTCTTTTCTAGATACAGAGCTAAGGCAATGCCTTTTCAATTAATTGTTTTTTGAATGCTGGGAGTGATCAAATATCTAAAACCATGGAATGTGAAGATTGTTTATTTTTCCAAAGCCAACTGTTATTTTGTGACAGCAAGTCCCTAAACTTACTACTTTTGCATGCATACATTCCAAAACTGTGGGAGGTGATGCAAGTTGCAACCACTATGGGTTACAGCAATCTATATCAATACTGTACCACCGCCTCCACCAACCTGCGGAGGACATGCAGACCCTCCCAACACGGGCTTTGCACATGATGCCATCATGCGGGACAAAGCATCGGGCATTTAATGCATAACATGAATCCCTTACATTTACTAGGCACCTAATGCCTGACCTCTTGGCTTTGATTCCATTCTGATGTGTCAAACTCAATGAGTCCCAACTGGTACATGCAGCCATCAAGCTCCCTGATGTAGGAAGGGCATGCTGATATCCTATCCTGCATTCAGGATCACTCAGTTACAGGCATTACCAGGGATTCCCACAGCACTTTAACAAGAAAAGGACTCAGTTTCAGGCACTGAAATACACCTTAATAGTAATCTCTGAGGTTCTGGAGTATACTGCTTCTTATCCATCATCTACAAGGAAAAAGGACAGTCACCCTTTACTGTCAACAGGACAAGCAGTGGACTAAATTGCTGAATTAGAAACTATACTAGACTTAGCAACTGAAAATTTTAATGACCAGACCTTATAGTTGAAGGTCGCCCCAGTTGGTGGTAATAACACCTTAGTATAATAACAGTATAAGATGATGAACATACCTTCTTTAGGATTCATTGGAGACGAAACGCAGCGGAATCTCTTCTTTATTCTCCCACGAAGAACGAACTTGAAATTGATTCTATAATCAACTTGATACTAGATCTTCTCCTCTAGACTCCTCCATATTCATTGGTTCAATGGAACAATCTCTCTGAAATATAACACTTATGTGCAAATAATAATGTGATCAATTAGGGTTTAGAAGAGGGACCTAGCATCCTTTATATAGGCAAACTCATTAGATAGCCCATCAAGATCTAACGGTCCTTATTAGCCTACACTAGCCAGTCCATAAAGAGTTTTAGTAACCATATAATATCCGACCAAAAAGGAAACCAAATAAGAGTGTAACATGATCAATGAAGCCCACCTAATGTGGAATATTAATTAATATTCTAACATTCTCCCACTTGGGCTATATTTATTGTGACATAGTCGAGCAAAACAAAACATTTCTTTAGTTTTAAGAATGCATTTGAAAACATATTGAAAACGTTTTGACCTTTATGTGCACAACTTTATTTTGGTCTGAGGAGTTTTACATAGAGCCTTAAGTACCGAATCATGGTAGTAATTGCATCTTTTAAGCGACACAGGACTATCTATGGTCACAAATACTCTTAACTCTACTGAAAATGGATGCAATATGGTAATGCGACAATTGATGACACTTTATAGAAATCCTTATGTGTCATTCTATTGTCGGTCCCAATCTCTCACTTATGTGACTCAATGCCACGAGAAAATTTACTTTATGGTTCCCACGAACTTGTATGTCATGTTTATAACTCGAGTTTAACTTTATGTGCTACATGACATATACCTTAAGGCTAATGCATAAATGCCCCAACCTTTGCTTAAGGTTAACACATACCTTAAGACTTACATAGTATGCAACATGATAATAATATGAAATGTGTCACCAAAGAATTTTATTGAATTCAAATAACAGATTATCTATGCGTATAAAAATGTCAAGAAACGAGTACGGATGAATTTTTTTTATTACATAATAGAGCAAAATATGAAAAACTCCCACTAAGCAACCACATCTAAGGATGCTCCCAAGCCCATAGTCACCACATGTCTATTAAAAACGTTAAGGCGGAGACCCTTAGTTAGGGGATCTACAACCATATCATTTGTACTGATATGCTCTACTGTGATGTCACCTCCTTTAACCTTTTCTTTAATAGTCAAATATTTAATTTCCATGTGTTTAGACCCTGTGATACCCTTCTTGTTAATAAACAAATGTGATAAAATAATAGTTTCTACACAATGTGGCTAAGTAGGGACCACTAATGTCAGTATGAATAACCTCTAACAGGTTAAAACTACGGACTGCAGATTTCTTTTTGGTTTTGGTTAACTTACTCCTACAACAGTCTACACAAGTATCTAGGCCACCTTCCAATGTAGGGAGGATGATTGAATTTATCAACCTTCCTACTCTTTCTTTAGATATGTGGCCAAGCCTTTTATGCCACAACGTGTAAGACTGTTCATTAGGTAGGGGTCTTTTAGGGGCAACAATTTCAACATTACAGGAGACATAGATATCCTCATTTTAAGTCAGATATAATCTATATAATCCATATGACATTGTGCAACATCTAACCTTATTTGAATTAAAAAACATAAATATTCTACTGTCTTTCACTTCAAGGGAATAACCACACTAGTCTAAAACTGAAATAGAAATTAAGTTTCTTTTAAATGTGGATACATAAAAAGTGTCCTTTAACAGTAATTTAAAACCAGTGTTTAATATTAAAATAATGTCTCCCATTAATTCTACGTCTTCTTCTACATGTGTCCCTACAGCGAGCTTTGACTCCTTTCTACTTGGTTTCCTCTCGTTTATGAACCCCTTTATTCTCGTGTTCGGCTAACCAAGTTTTATATTTGGTGCTGTCTGCCCTCTGGTGACCTTTCTTCTTACAGAAGAAGCAACTGTCATTATCCTTTTTTAGGGGAAATTTCTTGGGTCCAAAATTGTTAGTTTGACCGGTCTCTTTATCTTTACCTCGAGCAATCTTATAAGTAGGGTCTTTGAACTTCTTTACCTTATGGGTGTTGGGTTTTGATGCAAATAAGGCTATATCGGTTTTGTCTTTCTTTAATTTCTCTTATTTAGATACAATTCTAGAGATTAAGTCATTTATGGACCAGGCTTCATCTTGGGAAATGTAATTTGTTTTTATGATGCCAAACTTAGGTGGGAGGGTATTAAGGGCCTGATGGACAATAACATGATTAGGAAGTGAAACACCAAGGGTTTTGAGTTTGGTTTGAAAATCAGCCATTCTAATAACATAATCACTAACTCCTCCAGAACCATCATATTTAATGGTAAAAAGTCCCTACAGAAATTAACCAACTTCAACATTAGATGAGACATGGTACCTCTGTGACACTGCTTCCAACAACTCCTTAGCAGTGTACTCTGTGGGTAAACCACTCTTTAAGTGTTCTCTGATACACCTCTTCATAGATAGTACGCATATACAGTTGCTTTTAACCCATGAAGCATGAAGTAATTTTTCGTCTTGTGTACTACTATCAGTCAAATTTGTTGGTTTTTCAATAACTAAAGATATATGGACATCTGCCATTTCTATAGCAGACATTATATCCTCCTTCCACTTATTAAAATTCGACCCACTAAGAACCTCAATAGTGACCATATTAATGTTGACAGAAAAGGTGACTGAAAACAAACAATGTATACTTTATTAGCACAATGTGGCTAACATTTTCGATACATCATTAGAGAGTATACATATATCATCATGTAAACACCATTGAGCGGAATTCATGACATACAGTTGTAATATTCCCTCACTTTGTTAGCACATTAATATGTAACCTATAAATACATCACTAGAAAGAGCACATATATATCATCCTGAAAACACTTTTGAGCATAATTTATGACATACAGTTGTGATACTCCCTTACTTTATTATCATAATGTGGATAACATGTAACTTCTAAGTGCATTACTAGATAGAGTACACATATATCATCATGAAAACACCTTTGAACGGAATTCATGACATACAACTGTGATACTTCCTCACTTTGTTAGCACATTAATATGTTACTTATAAATACATCATTAGAAAGAGCACATATATATCATCCTAAAAACACTTTTGAGCATAATTGATGACATACAGTTGTGATACTCCCTTTATTATCATAATGTGGATAACATGTAACTTTCTAAGTGCATTACTAGAAAGAGTACACATATATCATCATGAAAACACCTTTGGGCATACTCCCTCACATATCAGCAGCCATAAGAGTGTTCCAATCTTCGAAAATCTACCACCTTTGGGTGTGTAAACTTCTTGAATAAGTCAACTTCCAACCATATACTAAATGTCACCCTCTTAAAACAAATACGCAATTACCACCTTTGGGTGTATAAAGGCACATTAACACCAAAAGACATCCATTACCCTATATGATTGATATTCTACAAACCTAACCATGAGTGCCACTTTAGCAGTCACCCTCAATCAAGCTCCTGAAACTCTCTCATGTTGGGATATACTTTATATTACCCACATATGATATTAGTTGTAATTTTAAACCGATTAGCAAGGTGTTGGATAGCCGATAAAATTACAACACATGCTAATATATTGTTTGAAGAAAAACTTCGAGATTACCAAAAGGCAATCATAACTTTATTAAACATAAATGAAATGCTTCTTACAATTGCATAATAACCATATAAAACATGCTCACAATATAAAACCATATGACAAAATAAAAGAACTATGTTAAAAAATTCGCCCAACGATGAAGTTACAAAAAACAACATAAACATTGTCATATCATGTTTCATATATATAAAGGTGGAAAATGGTTCCATTGTGTCCGGAAGGGTCCAAAACATAAAACCCTAAGAGAATGCTTAAAAATTTCATACAGTTTGGCCATAAATTAAATAATACTAAATATATAGTATTATGGAATTTTTATTTTTTTTACATCAATTAAACTGGTCCGATGGTAAAGCAAACCAAAAAGTATATTCGGTCAAACCGAACTGAACCCGTAGTTCTGTTTGGTTTATGAGTCAAAAGAGTCAACTTAATCAATTAACTGGTCGACTCGCTGAGTCAAATTTGTATCGGGTCAATACACAAAACAATGTTCAAACCGGGCATTAGAACCAATCGAACCAAATTGAGTCAGTGGTCAGACCGTTGACCGGTCTTGGTCGACCCGATGGGTCTTTGATATGGACCATCCTGACGGGTCATGGGTTTGGTTGGCCCGACCCATTGATCGGTCAAACTGCCACGTCAACGTTAATATTAATTAAATTTTGATTATAAATTCCAGAAAATAGTTGCCGGATTCCGGTAGTGCATCCGGAGTCTAGTGGTGACCCATAATACATCGATCTCTTTGTTTTTTTTGAGATCTATGCAGTGGTGGTCTCGGATTTTCTAGATCCTTTATAGAAAAAATTATCGGCAAAAAACCGTACAGTTTTGATGAAAACTTATGAGAGAAAATTCACAAATTGCCTAGGTTCGATTTTAGAGCCTTAAGTTCATCATTCAACATTCCTATGGGTCTTTAATCAATTTTATGCAGGCACTGATGCCACCTGTAAGAATAAATCTATCAAATATCGCATAAATTGATTAAAAACACCTTAATATAGTAACAATATAAGATGATGAACATACCTTTCTTTAGGATCCATTGGAGATGAAGTGCAACGGAATCTCTTCTTTAGTCTCACATGAAGGAACAAATTTGAAGTTGATTCTATGATTAACTTGATGTTAGTTCTTCTCCTCTAGACTCCTCCCTATTCACGGGCTCGATGAAACAACCTCTCTGAACTTACACTTTATGTGCAGAGGATAACGTGATCAATTAGGGTTTAGAGGAGGGACCTAGCATCCTTTAAATAGATAAACTCATTAGATCGTCCATCAAGATCTAATGGTCCCTATTAGCCCATACTAACCAGTCCATATAAGAGTTTTAGTAACCATATATTACCCATATCAGACCAATAAAGAAACCAAATCAGAGTGTAACACAATCAATGAAGCCCATCTTATGTGAAATATTTTATAAAGTGTAACACATGAAGATTTTTATAAAGTGTCATCAGTTGCCACATTACCATATTGAATTCATTTTCAGTAGAGTTAAGAGTATTTGTGACCATGGATGGTCCTGTGTCGCTTAAAAGATGCAGTTACTGCCATGATTTGATACTTAAGGCTCTATATGAATGGATTGAGTTTTAGGTTACCTCAGACCAATATAAAGTTGTGCACATAAAGGTTAAAACGTTTTCAACATGTTTTTTCCAACTGTTTTCTTAAAACCAAAGAGATGTTTTGTTTTGCTCGATTGTGTCACAATCAATATTAGCCCAAGTGGGAGAATGTTAGAATATTAATTAATATTCCACATAAGGTGGGCTTCATTGATTGTGTTACACTTTAATTTGGTTTCCTTCTTGGTTTGATATGGGTAATATATGATTACTAAAACTCTTTATGGACTGGCTAGTGTTGGCTAATAGGGACCGTTAGATCTTGATGGACCATCTAATGAGTTTGCCTATATAAAGGATACTAGGTCCCTTCTCTAAACCCTAATTGATCACATTATTCTCTGCACATAAAGTGTTAATTCAAAGAGGTTCCATCGAGCCAGTGAATAGGGAGGAGTCTAGATGAGAAGATCTAACATCAAGTTGATCATAGAATCAACTTCAAGTTTGTTCTTCGCGAGAGACTAAAGAAGAGATTCCGTTGTGTTTCGTCTCCAATGGATCCTAAATAAAGGTATGTCATCATCTTATACTGTTATTATACTAAGGTGTTTTTAATCGATCTATGCGATCTTGGATAGATTTATTCTAACGTGTGGCATCAGAGCCTACATATAATTGATTAAAGACCCATATGAATGTTGAATTTAGGGCTCCAGAATCGAACAATTTGTGAATTTTTTCTCCTTAGTTTTTATTGAAACCGTACTGTTTTTTGCCAATACTTTTTTTTTTAGAAATGATCTTAAAAATCTGAAACCACCATTGCGTAGATCTTGAAAAAACGAAGAGATCTATATATTATAGGTCACCACCAGACTCCGGACTGGCCGCCACGCACTGCCGAAATCTGGCCACGGTTTTCTGGAACTTTTTTAATGGATTTTTAATTAATATTGATGCTGACGTGGCATTTTGACCAGTCAACGGGTCGGGCCGACCAAACCCATGACCGAATCTTGAGACCCATCGGGTCATCCGGTTGACCACTCAATTGTCTGACCATTGACTTGGTTTGGTTTAGGTTGTTTCTAATGGACCGGTTTGAATCTTGTTTTGTGTATTGATCCGATCTGATTTTGACTCATCAAGTCGACCCGTTAATAGATTAAGTTCACTCATTTGACTCATAAACCAAACAGGCTTAAGGGTTCAGTTCGGTTTGACCAAATATTCATTTTGGTTTGCTTTACCATTGGACCGGTTTAATTGTTGTAAAAAAAAAATTCAGAATACTATATATTTAGTATTTTTTAATTTCGACCAAAACTGTATGGAATTTTGAAGCGTTCTCTCGGGATTTTATGTTTTGGACCCTTTCAAACGCAATGGAACCATTTTCAAGACACAATTTTGCCCCTATGTATGTGAAATATGACGAAACATGTTTATGGATTTGTAACTTCGCTGTTAAACAAGTCCTTGACATGGTTCTTTTATTTTATTTGATGATTTTATATTGTGAGCATATTTTATATGACTTTTTATGCAAATGTATGATGTATTTTATATATGCTTTGATTGCCTTTTGGTAATTCTAAACCTTTTTCCAAACAATGTATTAGCATGTGTTGTAATTTTATAGGCAATCTAGCCTGTTTGCCATTCAGTTTAAAAATTAAAACCAGTATTATTTGTGGATAATATAAAGTATATCTTAATATGAGAATTTCATGAGCTTAATTGTGAGTGACTATCAAAATGGCATTCATGGTTGGGTTTATGGAATGTCAATCATATATGGTAATGGATGTCTTTTTGTGTTAATGCGTTTTTATACACCCAAAGGTGGTAATTATGTATTAGCATTAAGAGGGTGACACGTACATCATTTGGTTGGGAGTTGATTGATCTAAGAAGTTTATATACCCAAAGGTGGTAAATTTTCGAAGGTTGGAATACTCTTGTGGCCGCTGATGTGTAAAAGAGTATTACAACTGTATGTCATGAATTCTGCTCAAAGGTGTTTACATGGTGATATATGGGTGCTCTTTTTAGCGGTGTACTTATAAGTTATATTATGTGCTAATAAAGTATGCATTGTTTGATGTTAGTCACATTTTTTATCAACAACAATGTGATTGTTATTGAGATTCTTATAAAGTCAAACTTTAAGAAATTGTAGAAGATGTATTATTTACTATGGAAATAGTAGATGACCACAAATTCCTAATTACTGAGAAACTGATGAATATGACTCGTGAGAGTGTAGAAGACAAAAGTTGATTTATATTGTAGAGGTGAAAAGTAATTATGTCTACTTACTGCTCGTTAAGAGGTCCATCAATGAACACTTGAAGAGTGATTTACCTACTGAATGCACTGTTTTGAAATTGTTGGGTGTAGTAACACAAAGATACCGAGCCTCATCTAGTGTTGAAATAAGTATATTTCTATAAGAGTTCTTTATCATAAGGTGTGATGGTTTTGGAAGAGTTAGGGATTATGTCATTAGGATGATTGTTTCTCAAAATAAAACTCAAGACTCTTAATGTTTCGTTTCATTACTCCTGCTATTATCCATCAAGGCCCTTAGCATCCTCTACGAAGTTTGGAATTATAAAGACCAATTACTTTATTCAAAAAGAAACTTTATTATTATAAGAATCAATACTTGTAAAAAATGCTTAGGGTAAAGATAAAAAGTCTAGTCAGACTAACAATTTGGGACCTATGAAAGTTTCCTTATAAAAGGGAGATGACCATTGCTTTTTCTGTAAGTAGAAGTTGCATCGAGTATAAGGCCTGGTTAGCCAACTGCGAGAATAAAAAGTATTGATTCTTTGGCTCTTGTTTGATAATCCAATTTTCTCTTGTCACATTCGGTTCTGATGACTAGATAGTGGTCCTTATTAAGCCACCTTATGTATAAATTGTTATTTCATCATATTTATTGATGACCACTCTTAATATGGTTTATGTACTCAATTAAGGAAGAGTTTGAATCTCTTGAAATCTTCAAGATTTTTAAGATTGAAGTTGAGAAATAGTTAGAAAAATTCACGAAAATTATTAGATCTGACTATGGAGGAGAGTATTATGGCAGACATGAGGATGCTGGACAACTTAAGGGTCTATTCGCCAAGTACTTGGAGGATTTGAGTATAGTTGGTTAGTTTACTATGCTTGACAGTCCTGAGCAAAATGATTTAGCTGAAAGGCTTAATCACACCCTTATGAATATAGTGAGGACTATGGTTTGTAAAACTAATTTACTTAAATTTTTTTATAGGTTGAAGCCTTGATAACAACCATATATATCCTTGATCGTGTCTCTTTTTCAAATCTGTTCTCTTGACTCCTTTTCCATTATGGATTATTTATAAACTTAACTTGAACCATCGTAAAGTTTTTGGGTTGTTCTGCAAAGCTAAGATTGTATAATCCAGTATTGCAGAATTTGGAACCTAAATGTATTCATTGCTAATTTGTTTCTTACCTAGATCTTGGTTTTACCATCTTTGTCGAGACACCAGAATTGTGGATTCTTATATAGTTAGTTTTCTGTAGTTTGATATAGCCAAGAAGGGTAGCTTGTTCCCAGATTACTTGATCTAATTTTAATGAACATGACTATAATATTGGCATTATGGTTGACCCAGTTACTAGAAAGTTGTCTTTAATCTTTAATTAGATTGTGATTAGGTGCCACGAGGGATATAATATAGTTGATGAGACATAATGATCTTTAGAAAGCTATAAACCCATTGTTGTAAGTGGGTAGGACCAATAAGAATTGTTGAGGAAAGTTTGTAAGGTTTAAAACCAGACTGGCAGCTAAGGAATTTACTTAGAAAGAGGAAGTTGACTAGTAAGATTTTCTCACCTGTCTCTTCAAAGTACTCTGTCTCTTCAAAGTACTCTTTCAGAGTTATACCAGATGGATGTGAAGGCTGCCTTTCTGATTGGAAACCATTATAAAGAAGTCTATATCATGTAGCCTGAGGGTTTTGCGGTTGATGATCTTAATCATCTTAGTGTAGACTCAAGAAATCTATTTGTGGTCTTAAGTAAGCTTCCAAACAATGGTACTTAAGTTTGATAATATTGTGACTTCATTCGATTTTGTTGAGAACCTTGTAGATCAGTATATATATGGAGAGGTCAGTGGGAGGAATTTTATCTTCCTCATTATTTGTATTGATAATATTTTGCCCACTAGTATTGACATTGACCTATTGCATAAGGACCAAGCAATTGTTATCTGAGAATTTTGATATAAAAGACTTTGGTAAGACATCTTTGTCCTAGGCATTGAGATCCATAGGGATTGTTCATGCCATTTATTGGATCTTTCTCAGAGCGCATGTATAGTTTATATTTAAAGAAGTTCAATATACTGGATGATGATGAACATACCTTCTTTAGGATCCATTGGAGACGAAGCGCATCAGAATCTCTTCTTTAGTCTCCCATTAAGAACCAATCTGAAGTTTATTTTATGATTAACTTGATTCTAGATCTTCTCCTCTAGATTCCTCCCTATTCATTGGCTTGATGGAACAACCTCTCTGAACTAACGTAAAGAATAATGTGATCAATTAGGGTTTAGAGGAGGGACCTAACATCCTTTATATAGGCAAACTCATTAGATCTTCCATCAAGATCTAACGGTCCCTATTAGCTCTCACTAGCCAGTCCATAAAAGAGTTTTAGTAACCATATATTACCTTATCAAACCAGTAAGGAAACTAAATCAAAGTGTAACACAATCAATGAAGCCCACCTTATGTCGAATATTAATTAATATTCTAACAATAATAACTCCTAAGTCCGTAAAATTCAGCCGTAACTGATGACTAGATGAAGAATAGTGGCTGTTTCACAGGATGAGGACATCAAGGAACAAAGAGAAAATTTCAGATGCTGCCAGTGGATGGGGCTGTAATCAGTACTGAATGGAAGGGGGACAGGAAGTGTATCATCTTATCAAAATATGGTCTGAGATTTCATTTAACTCCAAAACCAGCAGTGTATATAGCTTTCTGTTCTGGAGGGAGTCAAAATGCATCCTTGACTTGTTGTAACAGCAGTTGACAGTGCCAAGGGGTTATTGGTTACTCACAATGGAACATAGGTTGCAGGTTTAGTGGAAATACAAACAAGGAATAAAAACAGAATAGAGAAGTAGGGAAGAGAGAGAGATTGGGAAAGGAGAGGTCTGTTATCACATGCAACCTATGTTCCATTGTGAACATAGCATGACTTGTGGGTTCTCTTTCACAGAGCAACTGAATCACTCAGTACAAGCATGATCAATTTTTTCTCAAATTACATGGAGGGTTCTCTTATTTCTTGTGTTAATAGATAGCAATTACAAAAGAGAATACCAGAAACAGAATCCAGCCTGACTTGTGGTTGGAATAGATATCTCCTCATCACAAATTAGGAAGCAGAAAGAAATAGAAACTCTATCCTTGCTCTGTCAATGAAGACCAATGCCAAAATAGTAACTATAAAAAATACAAAATTATAGACATAACATGCGAACAAAATAACAACTAAACTAGCTACTTTCTCCATGAAAGGTCTGCCGTACCTCCACCAAAAGGGCCCCACTCCAGTCACATGCAAGTTCTGAAATTCCTTCTTGACATAAAGATCCATCAGCCCCATAAATCTGACAGATATGTTCCTGTAGACCTGCTGTTTGATGGCTATTGTGGGCATAGCCTGGATGGACCTGTGAGCCTAGATAATACCATCCCATAGTCCCAAATATGTGCCTAAACTGATGGCCAGTAGACCCGGGTTCAAGCTGAATGTTTGTGACTTGCCTTACACTGGATCAGTCCCAGAGTTGGCTGATGTGGGATTATTACAGAGCCCCCTCATGTTGCCCTTCTTTTGGGTGGCGCACATGTAGCATGTATGGCCTTTTTGGGTGATCATACATATGTTTAATTAGCATAATGGGCTTGGTGCTCTGATATCATGTTACAACTTCTTATCCCAAAATATCAAGTTGTTAAGTAAGGTTATATGCTCAGTGATCATTTTATATGCAATAAGATAAGTCAAGTGCACTAAAAGAGACCCCGTATTTCGCAAAGTCAAGTCGATCGGGCATTCCTATGGTTGAGTTGGTCCTCCCGCTTGTCTATTCCTTTCCCCACATCTGATTCGGGATAAAGAGGTGCTGTGGCCCCAGTTCGTTAGCATTCCACCCTTCAAACTTGGCTACACCAGCAGTCATCATTTCAACGGGAAACTCTATTCCGCTTTCACAACACGTTCCTAAGACAACATTTGATTCACTATAGTTATTCACAGTATGAGTTATTTAGAAAATTATTACATAATCCAACATTCACAAAGAGACATCTTTTAAATTTTGAGAATTGTCCATATAAAGAAAACCTGAAAATCGTTGAATGTATTTGTGTCAGATTTTCTTCCAAGTATGCATCATGATTTTGAAATTATTGTTTCAGGTTATAAGTACGTGGGGTGTTCGCAACCATATAGATTTCCTCTCCTTGTCATACACTCGGCATGCAGAAGATGTTCGCCATGTAAGGGCTGTTCTTGATGGTTACCTATTGTTCTTTTCACTTTATCATCCTTTTTTGTGTGTGTTGTTTTTTATGTTCTGAATTTTCTTATAATCTGTGATCAGTTTTGATTTTCATGATTATTAGTTTTTATAATTTGCTTACCTTGAGGGGTTTAGATGAAGGCATGAAGAGACTAATTTGTGTCTTCCAGACATGTTGTTATATGCTATCAGCCTTATATAGTTTTTTTATGCAGGCCCGTGAATTGCTTGCTAAATCAGGTGATCTTCATCAGACACAGATTCTTGCAAAGATTGAAAACATAGAGGTAAGATACAAATCTGATTAGCATACATGAGAAATAGTCAGTCCCTGGTTATCAATTATACTATGGAATGAAGAAAATAAAATCTGTTTCAGTTCTAATCCAGTTCCATACGGTTGCTTGTTTGAGAATATAAATTTCCAGCATTCTTTTCTTGGAAATTCTTGCAGGGCCTAACCCATTTTGACGAAATTCTACAAGAAGCAGATGGCATTATTCTCTCTCGTGGGAATTTGGGAATAGATCTTCCTCCTGAGAAGGTCAGGTTTCTGGATGATTTAGAAGGTTTCGTGTGACATCTTCTGTGATTATGCTTAATGTATAGACACATATCTCTCTACAAACTGTGCCATCTGAACAACTACACAAATTCCTACAATGCCATTTTTTTAAATTTTTTTATTAGCATCAAGCTTGGTGGGCTAGGCTCATGGCAATTTCATCTTAACACCTTAAAGTTGGATCCTTCTCACACAGAAAGGGCAGATTCATGCCTTGTTCCTGCCATACCATTTCGATACACAAATATATTCATTCACCGGTCCACTTTTAAGTTTGGCCCTTTTTGGGGTAATGCCATGCACGTGCCACATCAGACAAATCAGTGTTCTTTTTTTCCTTTCTCAAGGGACATGCCTAATGCATACTATATCCTTTCCAAACATCATGATGTCAAAGTTATCTGCTTGTATTTCTTCATTTTCAAAAAAAATAAAATGTGAGATATTAAATTTCAACTGTAGTGGAGGAACCCTGGTGCAATGGTTAAGTTGCATTATTGCAAACATCAATTTGCGGTTTTTAAACATGGATACAGCGTCTCTCTGTGAAGCAGGTGTAAGCCTGCGTACATTTGCCCCTCTCAGACCCTGCAAGAGTTGCATATACTGTGACAACTTTTGTTGGCCAAGGTTTTTGTGGGAATATCAACTAGAATGCAGAGCGTGAAGTGCAATTAGATCAATCTGAGGGATGAGTAACAGGCAGAGTTGAGGATTCCTGCCCGGCTGTCCACCATGTTGATGAGCCTGAAGCGAACAGGTCCCGTAGGTGAGTATGTGATGGCCATCTTTTGTAGTTCTTCCCTGGACATTTTGGATATGCCAGAAGAGGACTGTATTTGCTTCACGAAGAAGGCCTGAAGCTTTATACTTTTCTTCAGACTCTGTTACACACTAATACCAACAGTTGTAGTGTTATAATGTTTCTTGTCCTTTTGGTGCTTCTAATGCTTTTTTTCAATAATCTTCATAACTTAATCATTGGGAATCATCTTAGATGACAGTTCTGATTGTGTGCTGACCATACAAAGCTATGCCTATTACTCAAATCCCAACCAGCTTTGCTGTTGGCCTCAGAAATCATAAATGATTTGTGCCTGCTAGAAATGTTTGAGCTATATAATATGCACTGAAAAGTTCTTAGTTATCAAATGGTTTCGTATTGTTTAAAATGATCACTCTTGTCCTGTCATCTACTGATAATTTTGTTGTGTTTTCATTAATTTGGCCTCCTCTATTTACATTGGTTGCTGCTATTTCAACCATTTTCATCATGCCAAACTAATTATACCGGTGCTGTTTATTGCATTAAATGAACATTACAGGTGTTTCTATTTCAAAAGGCTGCTGTTTACAAGTGCAATATGGCTGGAAAGCCTGCAGTTGTTACTCGTGTGGTGGATAGTATGACTGACAACCTGAGACCTACTCGTGCAGAGGCCACAGATGTTGCCAATGCTGTATTAGATGGTATGTTACCTTGACAACTTGCTGTGGATTAAATTTGGTTTTTCCTGCTTAATATTTCTTCGTTTTCCATGTCTATTTTTCTCTAAGTTCCAAATGATGACATGCCACGCCACAGGACCTAATCCATTTCCCTTCATCTGTTTTTATGGATACAGGGAGTGATGCAATTCTTCTAGGTGCAGAGACTCTAAGAGGATTGTACCCTGTTGAGACCATTTCCACTGTCGGTAAAATTTGTGCTGAGGTGAGTACTTGTTTTCTGTAAATATCCAAGTCATTTTGACTAGAAATTACGTGTATTCATGTTGGGCAGAAGCTGTCCAATTTGTCATTGATTTCATGCTGTTACTTTTATCACTTCAAAAGTCTGAACATTGTCCTGGGCTAAAAGTTTTATCCTGCTCTGTTGAGTGGATGATTTCCCTGGTCATGATGAATAGATTATATCAATGGTCATGTCTGAAGCAACAATTTCTATGCCATCTTCTAAACATCAATATAAAGCTGCAAAGTTCTGCAAGAATATCTTTATTGATTGAAGTATTGAACTGATTCCTCTTTTCTGTTTTTCCTTTTCTTCCTTCTGTGGGGTTTGGGGAAGATGGGGATATTGTTTTAGTCAGGATGTATCCCTTCATTAATTTCTTGTAGTTAATATTTCCCCACTTGTATGTCAGCTAGTATATGAGTTCTACAGGTTGACTAAATATTTGGAGATGGTTAGTTTAGTCTCTTTGTAATCTCATCCTTGGTCATTTGCTTAAAATGCCATATCTGCAGGCGGAGAAGGTCTACAATCAAGATTTGTATTTCAAGAAGACCGTCAAATATGTTGGAGAACCGATGAGCCACTTGGAATCAATTGCTTCCTCTGCGGTATTTTCTTTCGCGGCTCTACTTCTAGTTTTTTGATAATGATCAATAGTTAGATCACTCATTGGATCATGTCTTTTTGGTCCAAGTTCTTGTACATGGATATTTATTATGATGATTGAATTATGTATAATATTCTGTTCTCTTTCTTCTGTTTCAAACCAGGTTCGTGCAGCAATTAAGGTGAAGGCTTCCGTAATTATTTGCTTCACCTCATCTGGAAGGGCTGCAAGGTAACTCTTAAGTATTTGTGAGGACATGCATCCCTATTTGTCTCTGTGGACAGATTTGTCACATTGTGTGCATTATGTAGTTCCCAGTATGCATATTCTCTGAATGCCGATGAGTACTCTTTTATTTAAATTTCCCTTGACTGCAGATTGATTGCAAAATATAGGCCAACAATGCCTGTTATTTCAGTTGTTATTCCTCGCCTGAAAACAAATCAACTCAAATGGAGCTTTACTGGTGCTTTTGAGGTATTCCACTGCTCTGCTTCATTTATGGTTTTGCCCATAACAAATTTTCACTTTTTTGGGATGCAAATTTTGCTTATTACAGATTCCTAATCTAATGGATGTTCTGGGCTTTTCAGTTGCTCTGGGTGCAAGAATGTCATGTCTAGCTGTATTCCTAATCTAACCATTAGTGGATGCCCATGCTGAATGTTTTCTTTTTAATCTTTACGATATACAATTAAAATTTCTTGTGCCTTCCATGTTGGTTTCTTTGGTTTTACAAGTTTCCTGAACTAAAAGAGTAAGATGCATTCAGCAGATTAATCTCGATTCCCTTGTTGGAACTAATTGAATTATTTCCCAGCCATATATGACACCCACACCATCTTTTTTTCAATTACAGGGGCTCCTTGTTTTTCCAACTCTTCTCATTTTCTGGTATTTTGTGTGCAATTTAGGATTAGAATATGGTTTTGGTGGCCCCTGGAATTTCAAAATGTGTGTTCCTTGAGAGGCTTGTAAAAGAAAATCTAATTCTTTGAACTGGAAGATGTGAGAAGTGGATCCATATTCCTCCTTTCTTGGACCCATTGGACTTCCAAGATGGAGAATGGAAGGCTTACCTCAGATGTTGAACAGCATTCTCTCATTGGCTGGCTAACCAAGCATCTTTCAACCTTCTAATTTGACGGAGTTTGGTTCTTAGACTGGAGTCTTCCTCTTGGTGTGTGAAAGTTGATTGTGTGGATCTTTGGATCCTATTGGAGGCAAGTATCCATGTTGGAGACCCTATTTAACTGGGTTCTGCTGACTTGGTGTCTGTTTCCCTATTTTGTTTAAACCCATGTAGCTGACCCCATTAAGTTGGGAGAAGGCTGAGGTTTTTTTTTCTTCCCCTCATTTCTATACAAGTAAGCATGCTTTGAGGAGCTAAATCAAGTTTAGCCATCCTACTCGTGTCTTCATGGTTTTGGTTGATTTTGACCTTGCAAGGCTACCTTTATATAGTTGGCACCTAATGTAAGCACAATCACTTTAAGTTGTAATGCCTGTGGATTTCTATGAGTAATATAACTATTTGTTCCTGTAACTAATTAATGTAACTAATGTCTAATATGTTTTGTTTGATTCAAAACATGCAATCCTTTGCGTACCGGCTCTGTTAAATTTGATTTGTTTATTTGTTATTTTATTTATTTCAGTGTTTCCAGTTGATTTTTAAACTAACCAATATTAATTTTGACAATGAAATGGACAGGCAAGGCAATCACTTATAGTCAGAGGTCTTTTCCCCATGCTTGCAGATCCCCGACATCAGGTAAATTTTTTTAATATTTTATATTGCTTCCTCTGGTCCACTATTTGATGCAAAGCAAAATCTAGATTGATTTATTCACCCAAAAAAGAGGGGGATGAAGAAAAACTACATTGATTTATTCTGATAGTGTGATCTTATCTCTTGCCCCCCCCCCCCCCAAAAAAAAAAAAAAAAAAGGATCTATATCTGCGTGCTGGCATTCATTGCCCATGCTCCCTCATTTTGTCCCCAATTGTCTTTGCTACCCATATAAAAATCTGTTTAGGGTATGAATATTTGTTTTTCTGATGGTAATTTTCATGCATGGATATATGAAAGCATTTAATTCATCATCACTAGGCAATGTGCAGTTGCTAAACAGCAGCTATTACATACGAGAAAGCATATAATTCATTGATTTATTCGGATAATTTGATCTTATCTCAAAAGAAGAAAAAAAAGGATCTATCTCTGCCTGCTTGCATTCATTGCCCATGCTCCTACATTTTCTCCCCAATTGTCTTTGCTACCTGCCTACCCATATAGAAATCTGTTTGGGGTATGAATATTTGTTTTTCTGATGGTAATTCTCATGCATGGATATATGAAAGCATTTAATTATTCATCACTGGGCAATGTGCAGTTGCTAAACAGTGGCTGTTGCATATGAAAAAAATGTTATAGACTGTTTAGTTGCCAAAATCCACTGTAGTCCATAATGCACGATACACTCGCAGTTACTCCCATTTAAGTCTATCAGGTGAAGTTTGTTCATGTATTACTTGAACACTTCTTCCATTTACTGTCGAATTTTCATATTTTTCACTCCATGATTTTTATATCTTTGTCAACATGCAGACCTTAATAAGAGTTTGTTGAGATTTGGGTTTTAATAAATTTGATTCTTCAGGCTGAGTCAACAAGCGCCACAAATGAGTCAGTCCTGAGTTTTGCTCTCGATTATGGCAAATTATCGGGTGTCGTAAAGCCACACGATCGTGTTGTTGTTTGCCAGAAAGTTGGTGATGCATCCGTTGTGAAGATTATTGAGCTTGAAGATTGAAACCTGTTTTGAACTCCATAATTTTCAAGTCTGATTTTCTTTTTGGCCGTTGTTTCTACTTTTTGTCTGAGGTCGATGGACCAGTATCGTGGCTTACCAATTTGCTGGTGCCAAAACAAGAGATTGTAGGTGAACATGTATTAATAGTGTACACCGAGGTAGTGATAATTCAACCATAATTTAAGCTGTGATAGCTACTATACTTTGGTTGCTTGATTGAATGAATCTCTCTCTTCAAATGTGGATTCCCTTGCATTGATTCTTCTTTTTTCCCCCTTTTAAATGTTTTCATGTCTTTTTGAATTGATTGGAGTCGCAGTACTCTTTAATCTCGATTGCTCAAAACTTTAGATTGCGGGTTTCCCAGTACATTTAAAATCAGCCTGCTTAACCTAATTTTTACTGGTAGGGCTTCGTTGTGGAAGGTCTGATGCATAGTTTTATGTCAGTTTGATGTTTTTATGCTGAGCCCTAGCCCTATTAATCATGTAGTACATGTATGTAGACTATGGTCTGTATGTCGGAATTTCGGTTGAAATTTTGATCTCGGTCATTGAAATTCAACGGTCGAGATTCAATTTCGACCGAGATTTTGGATTTGACAGTCTAAATCTTGGCTTAATGCGCATGACCCAAGCAGAATTACTGTATGTCCATGTCTTACATGTTCGTGTCTCATGAATTATGTTTTGTAATTTCGAGGAGTAGTTTCAAGACGTCGAGGAAACAGGGGAAACAATGAAGTTAAGTGGCCATCCACTAGAATTTAGACGATCCATGTTTCAAGCAATCAGTAGTTAAAAAGTGTACATGAAGATTCAAAGACCAATTAACCATCTGAAACAAATTAAAGAGAAAAAAAAGAGAGTTCCGAGATAGTTATATTTTATGTCAGAAATCAACACTGATGTACATAACCATAGCTTTCAAAAAAGAGCATGTATCTAATTTAGGAGATTTGGTGCAATGATGTTGTTCTTGATCTACAACCTAATCTTTTGAACAATAACCTATCTTTCGGTGAACATTTTAATTGATGTGGGAAATTAGATTTTTTTTTAAAAAAAATTAATTCTTTTCTTTTGAAATGGTCTTTAAACATGACCCTTCAATCATCTCAAGGGGCGGGGAAAAATGGTGGAAAAATGTTCGATGTTTAATATATTTCTCATTCATTTAAAAAAAATTTTTTAAGCCATTTGAATCCTGAAAACTTCAAAACTTGTCGTCAGGTATCCAATATAAATCTTATGACCCAAAAATGAATGGTAAACAGATTGCTCAATGTGATTCTGTTCTATTATATTTTTTTCCTTGGATTAATTTTCCAACTGAAAATTCATTTTACATAGGCCCTTTACATGCATATTATAAAACAGGAGTTCATTATAAACATCAGCAAGCGCCCGTGGCCTAATGGATAAGGCGTCTGACTTCTAATCAGGCGATTGTGGGTTCGAGTCCCACCGGGCGTGAGCGTTTTTTCTTTTTCATTAATTTGTTTTCCGGCTTGTTGGCTTCGGGACATAACATCTCCACCAAATCAGCCCATGCTTGCAGGCAGGGAACGAAGCTTGGCGAATAATCGGCGAGATCTCGGCGGCGGCGGCGAGAAGTTTCAGTTCGTTCGGGATTTCTTTCCCTTTCTCTCGGCCGGGAGAGAATCTTCATACAACCTCAGATTGATTAATAAGTGGCGCTTTAGGGTTGGTTATCAGGGGTGGTCAACGACCAGCTGCTCCTCTTTCTTCGCTTCGGGGACGGAGGTCCTACGGTAGGTAACAGCAGGCACAAGCAACTTGACCGAAGGGGACCAGCGCTTCTACTCCTCCACCGAGGAGCCGTTCGCAGCCAGAAGCAAGGGATGTCGTGAACGGTGGAAGGTCACAGAGAATTGACCTCTTCATAGAGTGATCCTATGATCGATATGGGTACCATCCTATGGGTGGTTGATGGCAATGTTTGCTCGATACCCTATACGACGCTTTAGCACATTATGTCGTATTGGAGGTGCCGGATACAGGGTTCTTTCTAGGCTTGACCTTTGCCGTTCACTTAGGTTTGAAAGAGTGAGGGCAATGGACACTAAAATGCGCCTGCCAAAGCAAGCAATGGAGCTTTGGTTAGGTCGTGGTCTTCCCTTAAATCCGTATCTACGAGGTCATATCATATCAGTTCTTCGTAACGAAATGAAGCCTCGGGATCTACGTCTTACCCCAGACGAGTTGTTTGTCACTGAGAAAGTCCAAGATTTTCTCGAGTGGTCACCTCTTCGTTCATGGGCAAGGGATTAGCGAATAATCGGCGAGATCTCGGCGGCGGCGGCGAGAAGTTTCAGTTCGTTCGGGATTTCTTTCCCTTTCTCTCTTTCTTCTTCTTCTCCGGCAAAACAGATCAGATCGATCTCTTTATCTCTCTCTTAGGGAAAATCGATTTTCCGGCGAAATATTGTAATATCGGGTTTCGACCGCATTTTTGTTTCGCCCTCTCGCGAATTACAGCGAAAATTCGCCGAAATTTCTTTCCATGCTTGCAGGATTCTGATTCTGATTCTTATACCCTTTCCTTCCTAAGCTAACCTCCGGTGATTATGATCTGCTTCCTCATCTTTTTTATTCAAATTTTCACTCTCGTTCACTTTTCAAAATCATAGAAAACTGCTTCTTATACCATCGTTGTCTTTTGTTTGGAATTTGATTTTTGAGAAAGCTTTTATTGCCAAAGGAAACTCTTTGTTCTTTTTGCTTTGCTTCCATTGAAGTAGCTCACTGATTAGATCCTCTTCTTGACTAAGTTTTCCACTGATGGAATATATTCCTAACCAAACACATCTAAACTCTCCCATTGAAGTTTCAACCCAGGAAGGGCATATGTGACCATACATGGCAGAGCATGGAAATCAATTATAATCCTACAATACAATTACATAGTCACAGTTACCAGTTGAAAAGCAAATCTTCTCTAGAAATAAGAAAAATGTCCAATTTTTATTTTCTTTTTACTATTTTATCTCTAAACTGTGCTTCTGATGGCGTTCAAAACCTTTGGCATCTTCAAGTCCCAGACTCCTGTTGAATTTGTCCATTCATAGATTCTCGAACCTCCGATAGAAAGAATCTCCATACATGACTTCTATCTCTCCTTCCCTCAGACAGACATCTCTTTCGTTTGCCTGTTTTTGGCTGTTTTTATTAGGCATTGAACCCTACTGCTCCGTGGGGTGCTCTACAATATTCTGAAAGTAATAGTTCTTTGTTGGGTTTCCTCACAAGAACAGAAAAAATTATTTCACCTGGATAGCTGCAAGAACACTACTGACACTGTAGTAATATGTTCTACTGTACATTTATCTTGAATGTTTTTGCTTCTCCACACAACCGATAAGTAGGATTCCACTACTGAGAAATACAACCACTATAAACTTGGGACTTTCAGATGGAATAATAAGTGCCCAACCAGGGACTTATAACATAAACATTATTCAGTATAGTTTTCTACATAAGATCAACATTCTGGCACCAGTCGGTTAAGGTTGGATCTTCAATGTAAAAACCAAAACGAAACAAGTAATATCACAAAGTCATAACGGTTCTGAGAATCGTAGATCTGCAGGACCTGGACCTAGAATCCCTTTTGCCTCCTCTGGTATTGTGCTGTTATTGAATTCAGTAGTAACACTCACTTCTTCATGATTTTGACTCCCATCCTGCAATGTTGGGGTCCAAGCTGGAGGGGCTGCATTTGGGTCAGGCTTTTGGAAGATAAAGGTGGTGTATAGCCCTGCAACACAGGAAAAGCTAAGACTAGGAAAGCCAGGATAATTGCCTTCAATTAACAAAAAGCAAAATGCCAATACAGAAAAGTAGACTTCACACCTAATAAGTCAAAAGACCGGGGAAGAAGTTTTCCTCTTGGATCTACCAAGTTTGGACCAAAACTGTGGAGCATGCCTGCAAACTGAGCTCTGTTGGAGACAATTCAAAACACTTCAGCCATTTATCCCACTGATATGTCCATTCAATAAATAAATTGAGACATGAGCTCCAATAAAGTAACAACCAGCAAGTTTGAAAAATGTGCCAATTTTCAGAATGCTCTAATCATCAAAAACCCCTTCTGCCACATGCACTCTCCCAACCACCACACCCCCAAAACTAAAAGAAAAAAAGTGAATCCAAGTTGAAGCTGGAGATTGCTCAATTATGGACAATAGAACAAATTCAAAGAGAATGAAGCATAACAGAAGCAGAGGGACTAAAGAATGCTATGAATGTCAAATACTAGTCCTGACATGAGGATTGCAAACAGCCAAATTGACAAAAGAGTGAAAAACATCTGTTACCAAAGAACATGAAGGAATTTTTGCAACTAAGCAAGATTAAGACCTCTGGATAAAGATAAAATTTGAGCAAACTGTAGAAGTCCACATTACCTTTAGGCAAAGGTTGGTCCTATAGACTTGGACCAGGCTAGGATAAGCAAACCTAGCCCCGTAATCATGTACACCATGATACTATAAACAAACTCTGATGATCCTTTGCTTTGCTATGCAGAAGCAAAGGAATGATTTGACACATTACTTGATTCTTTCTATGGCATTACCATGAGTGATGGAACATAAAGGAATTTTAAAGATGACAACTAGTCAGCAGGAAGTTATTGATCTAGAGTCAAATTGTTCAACAATCAAAGATGACATCTACACATCCTGAAAGCTTACTTTCTTTTTCTCTTTATAACCAATCAAGATTTTTATAAGTAACTTTAGTAGGCTGATTGGAGAGATAAAATTCTTTCTAACTTAATAATCTTGCAAGTTTTGTTTCAAATAGTGTGACCAATACAAGGGAAATATTGATGCTATTTACGATCTTTCCTTCACAGAAATTACATAAAGACGTTTGAAGTGTTCTATTGTTAAAGAAAATATGAAAATACCATTAATACTTGCAATAAGAGAAGTAGAGAATTGAAATAGAGAAGAAAAATCTTTGTTCATTAGTTTCTAAAATTCAGAAGGCATATTTAAAGTCCAAATGGCATTTGTTCTCTTCTAGTGACCAATGCCACAGAGAAATCACTTATCGCATGGAAATTATCTGCTACTGGATATCGAACTCAAAGAAAGACCCCCCTGGCTCCATTTCTCAAAAAGACCTTTTCTTGGGTTCTTTTTGAAAAGTGGGTGGGGAATGGGTATATAACCTCATTTTAAGCAAATTGTTATCAATGCAAGAAAGCTTCAATGAGAATTTTAAATTGAAAAATGCAATAGAAAGGATTTCTGAATTGCACAGCTATTAGGAAATGGTCAAAAAGCCCCACAGAAGAGCAATCTTTGGGGTATGGTATAATTTACCAGAAGTGTTGCCAACCTACTTTTACTTGGTCTAACTTTTCTGTGAATCCTTGGTTTCTTGGGCTTCTTTTTTTGGGGTGGAGGGTGGGGGTGGGGGGTGATGGTTTGGGGGTGAGGAAGATTTCAAGAGCATATCAGAACTAAACAAATGAGAATTTTAAATTGAAAGATGCAAAATCAATTACCTATTGTCATCATAAAATTCAGTTAAGTTTTGAATCTCCACATATTCAAGACCAACCTCTCTAGCTAACCTGTTACAATCAAAGATTCTACTTTTTGTTAAATAATCCAACAACTAAAACCTGATGAAACACCCAACCAAACAATGGAGATAAGGCAAAAAGAGTTTTTAACCTTATGAGGCTTGGAAAATGGACAAGGCAATGAGTTTCAGAAGCAATATCATTAGTGAATTTCAGCTGGTATTTCTTTCCAAAGAATGGGAACCTGGGAAAAATGTTTTGGACATTCAATTAGGAGAAGTGCCAACTGTCATGTTAAAAATCTAGAGAAGAAAAAAAAACCCAAGGGTTAAAGAACTTTCTAGCATAGTTACTTCTCCTCCTCGACTTCAAATGTGATCATGTAATTCTCTGACCGGATGCAATTGGGAACGATGTTGGGCTTCATTCCGCCTCCTTTGTTGTGGTATGCTTCAACATTTTTCTGGTATTTGGCCCTAATTTTGTGGTGTGGTCAGATAGAGCATAGTAGCATGAATAGAAGGTTTAACAGAAATGACATATTTAATCTTGATGCTTATATTTGCATCCAATTTAGAGTTGGTGTGAAATAATTACAGAGAATGGTTGGCTGTCTTAAGAAGCTGGCATCTGGCATGTTCCATATTCTCAAACAAGGAAAAAAAAATCCGCAGATATGCGATCCAGAATGTGATATTAACCCAAAACTCATCATATGAGGTGGTCAAAATTATCTGCTCCACAAGTTAAATCATTTGCAAAATACATTTGACCCAGATTACTGTACATCCACTCGGCAACATGGATCATCCAAGAATCTACCAGACTAGATTAAAGTTGGAAAAGTTTGAAAGAAACAATTTAACTTTGCGTATTTGCATTCATGATGGAGCTCAAGGTTTAAATTTTACTTCTCTTTTTGCAAGCTAGCAACACCATTAAGCAAAGTTGTGAAAGCCTACATAATGTTTATAAAAGGTAAAAGAAGGGTGGGCAACCAAGGTTCCCACTTACAGCAAACCACAACCAAACCAGGGCTAGAAACAAAATGCAACCCAGAAGAGGACTCATGCAAAATAATATCCCAACAATAATAGGTATTTATATATATATATATATATATATATATATATATATATATATATATATATATATATATATATATATATATATATATATATATATAGAGAGAGAGAGAGAGAGAGAGAGAGAGAGAGAGAGAGAGAGAGATGAAGCTTGAAAAGATCGAAGAAAATGAAAAAGAAATGGAACACTATTTTAATAACTTGTTTTTCAAGGAGTTGTCATCAGATATCCTATAGTTCTGCTCCTACCCTAGCATATAAACAGTCTATTTAATTCTTCATAGAGTAAAGTGTGCATTAACTTACTTCATCAGAGAAGGAAGATATGAGCCTAAAGTTACAGACACATGTAAATATACATCAGTCATATGCTTAGGAAGTGGTCAAATTGTTAACCCAACTCATAAAAAAGAAAAGTACCAAAACTTTAAGGCCCAATTCATAAAGAAGAATAGATATTTAATTCCATACCATATGGTAGAGGAGTCAGGGGTAATACCAAAAAAATAACCTCCTGGTTTCAGCAAAGATGATAAATTCTGCAAAAGCCTTCTTGCTCGCTCCTCAGTTTCGAAACACAACTGGTACAAATATTCTTCAGACACAATGCATAAAAAGGAATCCGGAAAGAAAATAGTGAAGGAGGGTACCTAAACCTGTAAATGTTGCAAACAGCAGACAATATCTACTGGGATGCCCTTTTCCTGCAATAATGATTCCAGGTTTTCCTGTCGAGACAGTATAAAAAAGTCAATCACAGAGCACATGACAAATGGTTCATTTTTCTCACTGTGCATGTACCAGAGTTTGGAATGCAACACTAAAGTGAAATACATTTCTTCATTACAGCTGGAACTTTTCTTCTCTAATTTTGCCAACTGTACAAGCTACCAAAACTCTGTGATGCAGAGTCTGACACTCAATTATTCTTCAGATGCTGTTGCCTGGTTCCATGATTTGGACAGACAGGGGTAGTAATGCTGACAGTATCAATGCAGAAACCTTTCAATTTCTTTTTTGCTCCATCCCATTTCCACAACAAGGGATACATCCCTCACAGCCATATTATTCCCAATTCTTTCACTGCTAATCATTAAGAACTATACTAGCTGGTAAGCATACACGCAATAGCAATATTGCTGAGGGTCAATGCTCCAAGTTGAGAAGTAAAATCATAGCCTGGGTTTTGCACATGAAATGCATCTAATAGATGCTGGTACCAGGACCAATGTTTGATTGTTAAGAAATGTAAAGAAAATAAAAGAAAAAGAAGATAAACACAAATATAAAAACAGTTATCTTTCGACTTCCCAGTTTGCGATCCATTTCATATTCGAGACAATTTCACCTCAGGAACACGCGTTGCTTGTCATGGGCTTTTATAGACAGTAACATTCCCAAAAGTCGCAAGTGGTAGCATAAATTCCATGTTACAGGGATTAGGATGGTGTGTATGCGTGAGCTGCCTTGGTCGTAATATAAGAAGTTAGGTGTTGCAATCAAGGTCACTTTGTAATGGAATGGAATTTTGAATGATAAATTGTCTCTAAAGAGATGAGGTAGGCTTCCTCACCCAAGACAAGAAACTCTCGTTCCACAGTAAAATAATAGAGAATAACTCAGTAGTCATGCAACAATGGAGGAATCAAAATATGAAGTAGTAATTCAATTCAAATTTGAGCATGGTTTCTGACCAAAAGACACGCTGAAGGAAGGGAAAAAAAAGACTGCAAATCTTACCATACAAGGATCAACTTCAATGAATTCAGCGGTGTAAGACTTCCTATGACTCTCCCATAACTCGCGTGCTTCGCTAATTCCAGACGTCGAAACATCTACAACATTCTGGCTAAAATTTAAAATGCAACAGAATCGAAGACAGACAAGAAAAAAGAAAAAGGAACCCAGAATTTCTAAGTGAAAAACGTATCGAAAAGATTCAATTTTTGAGGTCTCTGTACCAAGTCCAATGTAGTGACCGATTTGCGCATCGTCCCACTTGTCTAAATCGCCTCCTCCTCCGCAATACAAATCGCAGACCTTCACAACACGAATGAGAAAGAGACAGAGGAATCAAGATACTAAGTTGCGAGGAATTGAGAGCAAATGCAGAAGAAGCTAGGGCACAAACCGTGGCATAAGGAGAGACAAAAATCTTGATAAGGGCCGTTTTAGCGAACTCGTAAAGGCGATAGTGAGTGGATTCGGTCCGTGGGCATGGGAATAAACTCAGCATCGTTGCTTTGTTGTTTAAACAGAATCGTTTTCGGAGCCCAGCTCGAAGAAGACGATAGAAATTTCCCGCCTTCCAGCGACCCTCTGTAACTCTTCAGCAAGATTTTATTTTTATTTATCATTTTTTTATTCTATTTATTATTTGATGGTGACGAAATTACATAAAAATCCCTGGGTCTGTAAACTTTGGGCAACATGCTACTTTGCCCGAGTCTGGATCGTCTCCCCGATGACTATTGACTACGAATTACAGGGAGTCCTACAGGGTTAGGATGATCGAGTTTATTTTTTACTTGTGGGCCTCACATAATTTGTAGTGTAACCCGTCGAGAGAACACAAAGTACTCCTCGATAGAAGAGATAATCCACAATCATTTTGCCTCAGCACAGCCTAAGACTAAGAGGTTGCCAGCAAGAAGAACACATTTTATCCAATTTGAAACAGTCTTGCTCCATCGGTTCATTGTTTTTTAATTTAACTCTTCACTCATCGTTGGTTTACTTTCATTTCTCAAAGTGATATAGAGATTGAGAGAAGGTGTTTGATGAAATGACTGAGAGCAATGTTGTTTTATGATGTATGATGCTTTATGTTTTTATCATTTTCCATTTTATGGAAACTCCACAAAAGATGTTATGATGAAATAATTGAAAGGAAATTTATTTTCTTGTGTATTGTTTTTTTCCATTGAAGGTAATAGAATGTTGTGTTTACAATAATATATGTAGGGTCGTCAGGTCGTCATTAGTTTCAACCATTCCCGTCCTTATAGACATGTATAACAATTTTGTCATATTCCATCACTTGGTATTTGAGATACCATACCCAATCTATGTATATTTATGTGATCTAATTAAATGAATTTTCTCTTATAAAAAAAAGAATAAATCAAGTGTGAATGTGTGATAATTGTGGGATAACTTTTCAATGTTTCAAACTAGTTCATGTATTACCACTGTTGAGTATCAGCTTAAGATTAATGGTGATTTGACTGAGAGAATTATTTCTCAGAGAGGGATTAGGCAAGGGTGCCCTTTAAGTCCTTACATATTCATTCTATGCCAGGAAACTTTTAGTCAAAGATTAACTTCTAATATTGGATTTCAAAGATTACCTGGATTTAGAGTGGCTAGACAGGCTCCATAACTAAATCATTTGTTTTTTGCTAATGATTCCATGTTTTTTTCTCCTGCCACTATTCAGAATGCATCATTAATTAATGTCTTATTGCAGGAGTACGAATCGGTATCAGGACTTCACATCAATTTCGATAAGTCCAAAGTGCTCTTCAGTTCTCATACTCTAGCTAGTACCAGATCTAAGGTAATAGCTATTTTGGATATCCAGGAAGTGCACTGACGTGGCATCTATTTAGGTCTTCCTACCACATTTGGTAAGTCAAAAGCTCGGACTTTCTCCTTTATTTTGGATAAGCTTAGTGCAAAATTGATTGGATGGAGGGAAAAGTATCTTACACAGGCAGGTAAGGAAATTTTAATTAAAGCAGTTGCATGTGCTCTTCCTATGTATGCTATGTCTTGTTTTTTAATTCCTCAAGAGCTTTGTAATCGGATCTATAAAAAAATCAGACAATTCTAGTGGAAAAACAATAAGGGACAAGGAATTAACTGGAGCAATTGAAAAACTCTATGTAAGAGAAAGGTGGCTGGTGGTTTGGGTTTTAGAAATTTAAACTGTTTTAATAGGGCCCTATTGGCTAGACAAAGTTGGAGACTCCTCACCTGTCCTGATACCCTTTGGTCTAGAATTATATCAGCAAAATATCTACAAAATTAGGATTTGTTAAGGGTAGAAGTACCTAGGTTCTGCTCTTGGGGATGGAAAAGTATTATGGCTGGAAGAGATTTGTTAATTTCGGGAATTGAGAGGAAAATTGGCAATGGGCAATCCACTTTGATTTATAGAGATCATTGGATTCCCTCTCTTCCTACTAAAGGAATTATGAGTTCCCCATTACATAATGGTCCTACCTTAGTAAGAGAGTTAATTGATTGGGATACAAATACATGGAACAAGAATCTTCTTAATTCCCTATTCTCACCTTTTGAGATGCAGGAAATTTTAATGTTATCCATTCTTTCCCAATCTATCACAAATGCTTGGTTTTGGACCAAACAAACACAAGGAAAATTCACTGTGAAGTCAGCCTATTTCCTTAGTTTAACATTATCTCCTGAAGTGGGTAACATTGCCTCGCCCTCTTCATCCTCTACTTGTTGGAAGGAAATTTGGAAGATTCCAAATCTTCCAAAAATAAAGCATTTCATATGGAGGGAGGCTAGTGAAGCTATTGCCACAAATAAGAATCTATTCAGCAGACATTGTAGCCCTTCCCCTTTATGCTTGTTGTGCGCATCTTCTGTGGAATCCACTATGCATGCTATTGCTTTCTATCCTTTTGCAAAAACTTGTTGGAAGGTTTCTCCTCTTATTAATTGATGTGTCTGATTCTTGGGTCTATCTACGCATGATTGGATTAACTTTATACCCTCCAAGTATAAACACACGAATGACTTGGAATTAGTGGATATGATTTGGAGTACACTGTGTTGGCTTATATGGAATGCCCACAATGAATTTGTTTTTGAAGGGAAGCAACCCCATTTAGAAGGATTGATGAATCGTTTTTGGGCATTATATAATGAAGTGCAATGTGTACAGTTGAATCTTTCATATGAAGAGGTTAGATACACAATAATTGGCTCCAACTCACTAGATGTTGCTTATCATTTTCAGGTTTTTGTGGATGGCGCTTGGGATAAACAAAGCAAGAAAGGAGGACGAGGCTGTATTATCTGGGACTGGCATGGAGATTTCCTTACAGCAAAGGCACATTTTGGTCTTAGCATATCGGTAACTACCGTGGAATTAGAGGCGATAAGGGATGGGATTTTGTTGGCGCAATCACTTCAAATTACCAAGCTGGTTATCTTCTTAGACTGCAAAGGTGCAATTGAAGCCCTAAATGGTGGGAGTCATTCATTAGACTGGACATGTTGTTGTCATGTGGATGAGATTTTGAAGCTTAGAATGTCTTTTGAGTCTGTGTTTTTTTACTTTTATTAGTAGGTCCAACAACACTTATGCAGATTTCATTGCTCGTGGGGCTAGAAATTTTAATATCTCTAGAATTTGGTGGAATTGCCCCTTGTATTTCATGTTAAAGAACTCTTTTATTGCCTCCAGGGATTTTCAGCTGGAGAGCTTTATATAAGCTTACTTTTGGACGAAAAAAACTAGTTCATGTTTATTTGTTTGTTCTTACGAAAAAACATGTTTATTTGTTTGTTGACATGTGGTCCACCTCATATAGACTTAATACTAAGAGACATTATTGAGTGGAACAGGTGTGGATGAATCCCACATGATGGTGGATTGAAGGACATGGAAAATCCAAACTCAAACCTACAATTTGAGGTGATGGTTTGGGGTCTTCCAACCACTAAAACTTTTTTGTATTTTTGATAAAAAGAAAAGTTATTTATTAAATCGACACATAGAGTCCGAATTACATAAGTCGAAAATCCATAGAGTGGAGGTTGGTTAGATTATCCTACATGCAAAGACAAGTCCGAATTATTATAACCTCTATTCATTGTGTTATAGGAGTCCCCCTTGCAACTCTCAGATCAGATATATAAATCTTATAACCTCTATTCACTGCATTATAGGAGTCCCCCTTACAACTCTCAAATCAATATATAAATCTTGTTCGATCTAAGAACTTTGATTATAATTTATAAAATTGAGAGAGATCACAGTCTTTATATCTGAAAAAATTCATGTATCGTAATCTAAAGAAAAGCCACGCATCGCAATCCAAGAACCACACGAAAGACACCCACAAACAAAAGTTCCTTCCACTAGACTTCCACCTTCCATAATTGATTCTACATGTTTAATTAACCACGTGTTGTATACGCATATGTATTGTATACATTAAAAAAAAAATTTGTAAGAGTATTGTATATATTAAAAGGTAAAAAAAAAAAAAAAGGAAAAACATGCATTGGATTTTCCGCTGAGAAGTTCCAATCCCTAAAAGTTTTTTGTTTTTTAATCTTTAGTTGGATTGCGTTTAGACTTACCATACAAGTCAATAGAGATGTCGACATTATGACTACATATTGAGATTTAACTAACCTGCAACATGAAATTGATTTTAGACCTTCAAAAAGTTTCAGTTCAATGTGCAGATCAAAACAAATTCAAGCAATTTGATTGGAAAATATTATTATTATTATTACCCTTAATGGGTCTTTCAATTAGGGTTAATTTTGTACCAAGTGAGTCCACTTTGCCCAATGCCAATGTTGGACACCGTCTTCACTTTTACTGACTTGAATTTGCTGCAACTGTTTATCCCCCAAAAAAAGAAATTTTGCTGCAACTTTTTCTTATTTTTTATGAAACCTGCCAGAACTTAACATTAAAAAAAACTCTAAAAATGATCGAACATGTCTAACTTATACAGTAAATCGATATCCTCAATATAATTAAAAATAGATCAAACCCATGGAATTTGAGATTTTCAGCAACAAAAGCATCCAATTTTTGAATCTGGATCTCCTAAAACGGGGTGCAATATTCATAACTCAAGCTTTGGGTATTGTGATTTTCTACTCAAATAACCAAAACTGTTGAAGGATCCGAGTTCCAGATGCCCAAGAGAAATTCTCGTACGGCAGCAAACAGAGACTCAGAGAAGATCCAGGTCACAAGAAGAATGGTCAAATCAAAGACCCACAAGCTCCAGTGCATGTTTCCTAGATTTTCTTTGGAATTGTTTCCTTTCTTCTCAGTTAAGATTATTGGTTTTAATAAACTAGCAGCATAGGACTAAATTCGTGGATTTCATGGCCAAGTAATCATCAGTAACAAGTAAAAGGAAAAAAGGAAAATCTTTATCAACTATTATAAACAAAAACCCTCCAGTAGTGGAAGATGGGCCAGGCAAAGAAGATCATCCAGTGATGGAAGACGGATCAGGCCTTCTATTGGATGAAAGTTGCTGATGTTGTTGTTGTTGCTGCTGTTGCTGATGAAGGTCACGCAATTCAAGCTCCTTCTGACGAATTAGAAGAACCATTCTCTCATTTTCAAGTTTCATTCGATCGTTTTCAAGCTTGGTTCTCTCCATCTCCCTCTCCTTCTTACTACTAAATTTCATCCATTTTAATCTCTGCTGCTCAATCTCGAACTCTTTGTATTGGTACCTCACTCTCTGTTCCTCCAGTTGCAACGATTTGTTCCTCATCCATTGCCTCTGCTCCCATTCGCTTTTCGTCCCATCTTGAAGCACATTCAACAATTCTGAGCTCAGTAGTTGAATTGCAGGCGCCAAAGATGGAGAACCAGAAGAAGACCCAAAACCCCTTCTTTTCTGTCTCTTCTCTCTGTATCCGTTCTGATTCTTGTGACCCCTACTTTCTTCTGTCTCTTCTTCTTCTTCCTCATCATCCTCTTCATCGTCATCGTCATCATCATCGTCGTCGTCATCATCTTCATCATCTCCTTCTTCATCTCGGCTTCCTCCCCTACCCACCTTCAAATTCAATCCCTCTGCTTCAGCCCTGTTTCTTGGATTAGCAAGAATGGCATTTGCTTCCGAAGAATGAAAGCAGCGTTGCTGTGATTGATGATGGGTAGGTTCCAGGGCGACTTCGGCGGCGGATTGATGAGCAGATGAAGCGGCGCAGCCTCCTCCTCCTCCTCCTCCGGCGGCGGCACTGGCAGCGCAGCTGGTGTGATAAGCACACATTTCTCTAAAGAAAAGGTGCTTGGAATTGAGAAGCTTCCTTACCTCCTTCTTCATCTTGGGAGAAATATTGTCCATGGAATCCAATAAGCTCTGATTCTCCACAACCTTACAAGCTGTGCCCTTTCCAAGAATATCATTAACCCTCTTATACCTTTTGTTGAGATCATTAAACTTATCTTCACACTGCTGTGGAGAAACGCAGAAACCCTTATCCAGCATCGCCTTTGAAACAGTTTTCCATTTTCCTTTCTTCTGCTGCAACCCACCAGGCTTCTTTTTTCCAGAAGGGTCGGTGGCGCTGGCTTCGGCGCCTCCATCGTCGCCGATGTAGAAAACAACCATGATAAGAAGCTTCACCATGTTATCCGTCCATTTCATCCTCTGCCACGGTGAAGTTCGTTTCTTTGCATCTCCTCCGCCGCCTGCGTCGTCGCCGGTGAAACCAGGCTCATCTTCGTCACTCCATTGTTGTTGTTGTTGTTGGTGCTGCTGCTTTTCTTTGTTGTTATAAGGATAGGATTGCTGTTTCATTACTGTTTGTTGGGATTGCGAGTGAAGATCGTTGTCATGAGTCCCGAAACTCATCATCTGCTGCTGTTGTGGAAGATTTTGATGAAGAGGCATCTCTAAACCCAGCATTCCAGAAGCCATGCCCGGAATCATTCTATTTGTATCCATTAATGACCGAAATTTAACTCAAAACCGACCCAGAAAGTGAAAATTTGAAACCCAGCTGAAAATCTCAAGGAAACTTAAAAAAAGACCAGAATTGACCAGAATTGCAGAAACTACTCATCTGGGTTTTTGGTTGAATGGGTTTATATCAGCTTTCCAAGATCTTTCTTTCACTTTGTTCACCTCCTATGACCCCACTTAAAACCTTCGTCGAAATGAAATTAAAAATGAAATCTTTAGAGCAAATGGAAGAAAGAGAGAGGGTATATAATAAACAGCAAAAATGTTGGTGGACTACATCACCCGAGGTTAAGAAGAGAGAGAGAGAGAGAGAGAGAGAGAGAATGATGAAGGGAGTTGATTTCATCGGTGGACAGAAACCAGGGAATGGAAACAGGGGAGCAGATGGTTTTGGTTTTTGGTTTTGGGTTTTGGGTTTTGGTTTTGAAAAGTGGGTTTGTGAAGAAACTTAAAAATATGCCCATGGTTTTGGCTTTTGGGGTTGGGTGGAAATCCACAGGATTACAGAGCCGACTCCAGGTTTCTGACACATCCCACCCCACTTCCATGAGACTCCCTGCCACGCCAGATTCTTCGTATTCTCTTTATATTTATGAGAATTCTTTCTTTCTTGTAAAGATTGTCAAAATAATATCAAAATGACAAAAATATCCAGAATATGTCTAGAAACCTTAGCCAAAAATGAGGATCTATTTGGGATTTAAACATTTCTGTTTAGTCAGACGTGGCGGTCACGTGGCAGCTGGGTAGCCCTATAATAGCCTATGATCCATTCTTTTTTTTTTTTTTTAATGATCTACTCACAGGCAGTTTAACGACTATTGACCACAAATTACAGGGCCTACAGGGTTTGGGGGATGGATTTTATTTTTATTTTATTTTTTATAATTTTTTATCTGTGGCTCCACAGGATTTGTGGTTATAACTCAGTCAGGGGAGCACTCTCTATCCTCCCCTGAGGGGGAAATGATCCACACTCTTCATTGTTGTCATGCATGCTTCCAGTAGATTCTTTACACGACAGAGGATTGTGCTCTGCTCATAGTTTTTTTTTATCATAAATTTAGGAGAAGCGTCTGTATCTAAGCATTTATGATTTACTTACAAATGTGGCAAATAGATAATAAGAAGCAGAAGATCCCAACTCACATGCTTTGGCCTTTATTGTTCCACAAGTCTAGATCGTCTATTTAGATGGATGGAGGATTGTGTTCCTTTCATAGTCTTGTACTGTATATTTAGGCATAGGGGTGTAAACGGATCGGATAGTGGTAATTCCATATCTGCATCCTATTATATTCAGACAAATTCAGATAATATCCTATTGGTTTTCGGTCGAATTTAGTCGAATTCAGATAATAACTAGATAATTATTTTCTTAAGAAGATTTTTCTAAATGGACATATATACAAATTAAATATAAGTTTTCAACTACTTGTTTGAGGCTAGATTTGAAATTTAAGAATTTAGCAACTTTAGTAGTTATTCTAGTAGAAAGTCTATAAAATAGTCATAAATCTCAAGTAAAAAAAATTATAAAATCAAGAAAAATAAATCCAAATAAATAACTTAATCCGATAATTTTATCGGACGAATAACAACCGGTAAAAAAGGGGTATACCATATCCGCATCCTATTAGTAATTAGACGGATTCGAGTACTGCTAAATGGATGTGGATGCAAATTTGGGAGCAGATTTTTATTATCCATTTACACCTCTATTTAGGCATGGTCAAATTTTGAGTGTTAATGATCTATTTTGTCAATGCCTAGAGTTGAACACCTTAGAAATATATATTAGAGTTGTCAATACCTAGAGTTGGACCCCTTAGAAATATATATTAGAGAGGTGTGAGTGGATCACAATCCTCTACCGCAACTTATAGAGGATCCTAACTCTCTTTCAACTCTGATCTAGCGTTTAGAAGTGAATTACTTTCATAAATGTATGATAAAGAAATGTAAAAACAGTTATTGATCCTAACTTCTCGAAGGCCGATGGTGAAATTGCTGCAGGAATCGGTTCGTTGGATTGGATCCTAACTGATCTCAATTCCGGTTGATCGTTCTAGTATCTTCACGGGTGAAACCCTTGCTGCAAGAGGGGTGCGATCCAGGAGTCTAGATCTAGGGATAAACGATGTAGTGTTCGAATGTGATTCGCATATGCATCTTTGCTGTTTCAATTCCGGTTGATTGTTCTAGTATCTTCACGGGTGAAACCCTGGCTTTAAGGGAGGCGATCCAGTGGAGTCTGGATCTAGGGATAAACGATGTAGTGTTCGAATGTGATTCACAGAGGCTTGCTCATTGTCTTGTGGACCCTTTTATCCTTGTGGAATTTGATGCTTATCGGGTGGTGGAGGATATTCGCCAACTTCTAAAATTTGAACCCTCTTGGTCGGTTCAATCTATTTCTAGATGAGCTAATTCAGTAGCTGATTATATAGTTAGGAAGGACCTGTCCTTGGCAAGTAGGACGGTTTGGTCTAATTCCATTCTTTGGCTTTTTGAAGCTTGTACACAGAATGTCTTGGTTTTTTCTTTCCACTCTGTTAATTAAAATTTTATTTACCCAAAAAAAAAAAAGAGTTTTTACCTAGTTTGTTAACTATGATCCTAATCTAATGCTTTACAACACACCCCCCAAAAAATATAAAAGATCCTGATCTAATGCTGGCTCCATGAATCGATTGGATTCGAAAATTCCAGGCTACTTCTGAGTTCTGACAGAATTGAAAGTGAATTTTTTTTTTGGGAACTGTTGAAAGTGAAACATGGATGGATAGCAGTTTCATGCAAGTTGCAATTTCTGCTGGCTCAAATAATGTTGATATATGGAGCAAGTATGCAACACCCACTGTTTTATGACTTGGGAATTAGATGGTGAGTCCCCAGATTCCAAATCGTAATTGACCATGATAATCTTGACTCCAATCAATTTGTTGACATTTTATTTTAATTTTTTATATTATATATATATTCCCAGTCTAATCTCCGGTTCCATGATTTGAAACCTTTGATCATCACAGTTCAGACGTTCACACCCTAATTTTGGATTTTATAGTGGTTGGGTCCAAGGAACGATATTTCGGTTGAATTCGGTGGTTCGCTCATGGGCGAACAAGACGAATTGGCGAATTTCGCCGAAAATTTCGGCGAAATTTGGTGAAAGTCTCGCGATGGGGAAAATGCATTAAATACAAAATATGAAAAGGCAAAATGGCTGGGGAAAGTGGAAAATGCATTAAATGCTGATTTGACAAAAAGAAGAATGAGCAACCACGTGGATGGTTACAAAAGCCCATCCTAAATTTCATTTTTTTATTATCTTTTTTTAATCTAAAAAGCTGGTCGTACTCGTTCCTCTCTCTCTTTCATTTCTTAACTTCTTCTCTTCTATTGCAGATGAAGCAGCAGCAGGGAGTTTCCTTGTGTTCCTCTCTTTCTTTCATTTCTTCAGTTCTTCTCTTTTCTTGCAGACGCAGCAGCAGCAGGGAGTTTCCCACAAGATGAAACAACGCAACAGCCACACCACCACCATGGAGCCTTGCAGCAGGGCATTTCTGTTCCGACGATGAGATCAGAGATGAAAAATAGGAAACCAAACAAACTTGTTCCGCTAATCTTTAGTTGCTTCTCAGAGCTTCAGGGGCACCAAGATGAAAGAGAGAGAAGAAGAAGAATGAACAAAAATGGCGATTTTCCGGCGAAAACGGCGATTTTCCGGCGGAAGGTTGCTGTTTCGCCGGAAAATCGGCGATTTTCCGGCGAAAAGTTGCAATATCGATTTCGATCCATTTTTTATTTCGCCCACCGGCGAACCCGAAATTTCCTTCCATGGTTGGGTCAAGTCCAATTTGCTTTAATCATTATATATTCGGAGGGGTTCACCTTATTAGCCCGAGTTGACTCAATCTATTCCACGGCTAGGAGGTTGCGACAGGTCAAATTGGGCTTAGCGTCCCCGATCCATAAGTGGAATTTTATCAGAAAAATGGACAATCGTTTTTCGCTGAATCAGTGACGTGTGTTTATGAGTCACTTTAAAAGATTAAGATTAAATTCAACTAAAAAAATCTATATTTTCTAAATCTCACTTCAATATTTTGATTTAATTGATAAACATATGTCTTTCATCTATAAAGAAATTGACGGAAATAAACTTCATAAAATTCCTTAAGCTAGATTTGTTTGTTGGAATAAAGGTGGAGTGAAAAAAAAAAGTGAAAAATTTATTGAAAAATCAAAAATTTTCTTTAAATCTTAAAAATATAGTTTGTATGGTTGTTTAGGGTGAGAAAGTTATAGACAAACTTTTTTAGGGCCTGGTTGGTTACATGAATCTATAAATTTCAAATCTTAGGAATCACAAATGGAAGATTTATGTCCGTTATTCATGAAATTTAAAGATTCATCTTTTTACACTAAAAACATGAATCTGTAGATTTATGGGTATGAAGTGAAATCCAGAGATTTCACCCCTACTATAAAAGTATAAAAGCGTTGAACATTTGAACCATGTCTCCATAAATGTTTTTTCAAGATGAATCTACAGATTTCATTCCAAAGATTAAAGCTAACCAAACAGTTAATTTTATTAACCATGACTCTATAGATTTGAAATATCTAGATTTTCGAAATCTCCAAAATCTCCAGACTCAAAGTAACCAAACAGGTCTTTAGTGAATTCATTTAACTAGGCTTACTCTTATGGCTCGACCTGAAAAACTCAGCGCTGACCTAGCCTTAAGACCAGCCGGGTTGACCCGCATCAGCCGCCGGTTCTCACACCTATTGGTATTAGGTCGGCTGCTGGAATCTGAAGAGAGAGAGAGAGATCGAGAAGCAAAACGTACGATGAGCAGCCAGCCGAATTTGAGCTCCCATGACAAATGCGAAGACGGGACCGGCGAGGCGGAGACGCTGGTTGAGGCGGCGTTAAGAGTCCTCAACACCGCCGATCCATTCGAGAAGGCTCGACTCGGAGATGTCACTGCAAATCGATGGCTCCAGGGAGCGATCAGCCAACCGTACCACCCGTCTCTCGATTTTGTTGTCCCTGACAGACCTGCCAGGTTCTCCAATGTAAGTGCTCAATCCGGTAAGATTTCAATTTCTTCGAGTAATTTAAACAAACACATAGAACTGATAGAAGGCAAGATTATTCTGTTACTCTTCAATGTGTTTGATAGAATGTCCCATCCAAAAGTCAGGTCAAATTGGTCTCTCCAAGTCTTATGCCTAAGCTTGGAAGGGCTGGCAGCTTACAGAGTAGACAAGCTATCGTCCATAGTCTCGTTCATACGGAAAGCTGGGCCATCGACTTATCATGGGTAATACCAAAAACTGATTCTTCTTCTCTAGTTGTTCTGCATCTCCTAATGCCTCTCTGTTGATGGATCGTTTTCCACATGAAGGATATAATCGCTCGTTTTGGTAAACAAGAAGCAATGCCAAGAGAGTTCTTCACGGATTTCGTGAAGGTAGCTCAAGACGAAGGTAGACACTTCACACTCCTCGTGGCACGCCTCGAAGAACTAGGATCATTTTATGGAGCACTCCCAGCTCATGATGGTCTCTGGGATTCGGCTACCGCGACTTCAAAGAATCTTATGGCTCGTTTAGCAATCGAGCATTGCGTTCATGAGGTGCTTAATTTGTTTCAATCCAAGCAATCCTCCGTTCTTTCTCCCTTACACTTTAATGATGATGGTGATGATGACGATGGTCCTTGAATTGTTAAAAGCACAGGCCAGAGGACTCGACGTGCTACCAACCACCATCTCAAGGTTCCGCAATGGAGGCGATGATAAAACGGCGCATTTACTGGAAACTGTGGTGTACCCAGAAGAGATTACTCACTGTACAGCAGGAGTGAAATGGTTCAAATATCTTTGCTTGAGATCTATGAAGTCACCGTCCTCAGCCTTCTACGGGAACGACTTGGGATCCGGCGATCTTGGAACCAAATGTAACAACAGCACACCAGATTGCGTGGGAGCTTCAAAAGAAGAACGATCCATGATGGTAGATGTTGGTTGTGAGGACGATGATGAGATTGAGGAGGTGATCAAGACATTCCATGCCACTGTACGACAATACTTCAGGGGTCCACTGAAGCCTCCTTTTAACGAGCAGGCCAGGAAAGCAGCTGGGTTTGGCCCCAGATGGTATGAACCTCTCGCTGTCAAAGAGGGAAGTAAGGAATAACACTTCAAGCTATCGACCTTTGTTTGGGTTTGAATCGTAGAGAAATCCATGGTTTTGCGTGTTTAGCACTATAAGTTCCTGATTTTCATCCTTTCTGTTAATGTTTGGAAAGGGAAACGCAGTGATTTTGTCAGATGCAAAAGACTCTAGCTTTGTCTCCACTGTAATTTCTCTTAAAAGAAATTCTCATGATGATCAAACAAAAGTCTAATGATTCAAAAAAAATAAAAAATAAATATGAGGATCTCCTCTGATCGCAATTTATTACAATTAACTTTTTTCCCCTGCTTCTTTCCTCAACTGAATTCCAACTCAAAAATTTGATACCTGGATGTGTTCAGGCTTATATCTAAGGAAACAGATCGAGGTCCAATGAATAACAAAATTTTGTTCAGATATTGCACAGCATAATTCTGAATTGAAAAAGAGATGAACCAAGAGGCCTTCAATTTTTCACGAACTAAAAACTCTACACAATCCAAAACAGCTCCATCTGAGTTTTGGATCGAACAAACCCACTTTCCTGTGAATTCCAAGCATCGACACAAGGGTTTCAGCCGAGTTATTACAGCAGTAGTCTATGGATATTACCGAAGTTTGCACGTAGAGCTGATAGGAACTCTCCTGCAAGAAAAAAGTAGCATAAACTTTACTAGGGCCAAATCGGTCAAACAAGTAAACCATTGAGCAACAAGCAGCAACATCCTCGGGAAGATGGTTCAAGGTATCTGACTATTAATCTGGTGATTGTAAGTTTTAGTCTGGGGAGCCATGGAAATTCAGTTTATGTGGCAAATATTCCACCCAGATAATTAATCAGTGAATCACCATCAAATGGCCATTGACCTGAATTTTACTGCTAGCAACCCATTGACACAAAGAAGGAAGAATCAGCAAAACATGATGGGAAACCATGATGGTTGACAGGATTGGTAAAAGATCCACTACATGGGAGACAGCTCTAAATGGTCTTTAGCACAGACGGGTGCACAACAGCTGAGACTGATGTGAATTCTGTATCGTGCTTATATAATTGTTTCATTTTACTTGTACATACCTCCAACTTTACCATCAAAAACACGATGATCGGCAGAAAGTGTTAGGATCATTTTGTTGACGATAGCAGGCTTCTCTATTCCTGAAAAAGTTGTTACTCAAATAAGCTATATGGAGGTCAAAAGCATAACAACTGATATATAACCTATTCAGAAATCAACAATCTCACCATCACCGTCAACTACGGGTTCAACCACTTTGTTGCCTCTGCCCACAGCCAGTATGCAGGCCTAAAGCAAAACATTAAAGTTAAATGAAAGCACGGGCTGAAAACAGACATTAGAAACTGGTGCAACTAGAGTCTGATACCAAAATTGGGAAAAACTTATATATTCCAAACTAGAATTGGAAGTTAAGTCTTCAAAAGTGGGTTTCTGGGACTCCATCAGACAAGTTCAAAAATAGTGTGTAGTTTCCTTAAATACATGCACAGAGTAATCTAATTTCCAATGAACTGCCAAATGTGAATTTGCTAAGAGGCTAGGGATGCATAATAAATAAAAACAACTGTCTCAACCCAACTAATCCTTGCTCTTCAATCACCGCCATTCAAGGTAATACTTGAGCCTAAGTTATTTCTAACTTCTCCTATAACGATTTTAGGACTGCTCCTGGCTCTTCTAATAAATACACTTGAAAATTAATTTTGCAAATTACTTCCACTAAATAGTCAAATTTGCACCAGAATTTATTGTTACTTACGATGATACAAATTTCCAATGAATGGGGGCAAGGGTTTGACGACCCTTTCCAAGCTTATATATTATATACTTGTGAGCATGTGTGTGTGTGTGTGAGAGAGAGAGAGAGAGAGAGAGAGAAGCACCTGTGGGGGGTTTATAATTGCACAAAATTGGTCCACCGGGAACATTCCCAAATTTGAAATGCTGCATGATGTAGAAGAAAAGAGAACTTTTACTTTCATTTCAAGATAAATGATCACTACAGAATGAGAAATTTAAATCAGTACAATGGTATCACCTGAAGGTTCCTCCCTGGAATTCATGTGGTGCTAGCTTCCCTTTTCGAGCCTTTTCAGCCAATTCTTTGACCTGAATTAAAGACACTAGATAGATTACAGGCATTCTAAAAGGAGTCTTTCTGCTTCAGTTGAGAAAATTAATAAGTGGACAATGAAGCTATATTTACTCTACAGATGGAAGTGGAAGTGAAGAACTCAGTCTTTTTTGCTCCCAAATTTTCCAAGATTCAAGTTCACATAAAATTTAATATAGCAGTAAAAAATTCACTAAAATTCATTTTCTGAAACAGCTTCTAACGACCTATAAAGAATCCCATATTAAAGAAGATGGAAAGCATATTCCTACCATTACATAGTGCCGTTAACAAAATTTCCTACATACATCCATTGACTTCAACTCTGCTTTTATTTTGCACTCAGAAATATCACAGCTCAACTTTTCGTAAGGGGAAAAAATTAGAATTGCTCAATTACTACATCTCAAATGATACAATCCAAAAGCATAGTTCTCTAAACAAAAGACAGTAAAGAAAATATAGGATAAGGATGCAACAATCAAGGTGGTCAAAGTGAAAGACAGAAAAAATTCTTATCAAATACCTCTAAGGAAATTGCTGATATAGTCTTTTGATCAGCATTCCTCACAATTGGGGTCATCAAGCCCTGCATGTCAGAAATTTTAACTCATAAAGCCGGTTAGTTTCAAAAGGCACTTAAACTTTGGAGCAATGTTAAAAGGTTCAGGCAGCAAGGGAAAATGAGCAGGTTCGGGTGCTGCCACTTTGTGCTAAAATGCCAGACTAGGACAAAATGACCCCTATTATTCAAACGAAAGACTTGGAAATTACCTTCTCTGTAGCTACTGCAATCGATATGTCAACAGAATCAGATGAAATGACCTCTTCTTTCTCAACATCCCAATAAGCTGCCATTTATCCCAGAATGTCAGATTCTGTTTTCAAATATAACTAAAAGAATGACTTGGAACAAGTCTAGCAGATGGAACAGTACAAAAATTGGAAAAGATACTCTCAAGAAGCAACCGGCAAGGAGAAGAATGAGAAGCAAAAAAAAAATTTGCGAGCGAAAAATCCATTTCCAAGAAAGCAAGAGCTGACAAAAATATGTAAAAACATACAAAACCCAGCACTTACAAAGGAGTGGAGGCATTGGGCTGAAAAATAGAAAGGGAAGAGGCAAAGGCCCAAGCATCAACAATCAGCCTATTCCTAGGGGTATTTGCACACTGGCAAAGGGATATGGTTAGCTTGGATCTAAGGTTAAAGGATAAAAGTCCCAAATTTGCTGAAAGATCTAAACATAGAACTCCATGTTTGGAGGTTGCACTTCAACCAGATAAGAGAATGTGGCCCCAGAAGCTCAGACAAAGATTTACAGGTATAATGAGGAAAATTAACTACTGATCAAAATAGCAGGCCTCTGCAAAGCATAGTACTAAATCTTCAAAATAAAACAAATACTACTACAGTGAATAAGAATTGGAAAAACTGTTTCATGCCCATGAGTTGGCACAGCGAATCTTTAATATATATTTTCACAACAAACAGGGTCTTCGTTTAAAAGAGCACATTTAACATGTTATTGGCTTCAAAACCGCAACTCACGACAATTGTTGGTTCATAAAGGCATGGATGACTTTACTATAATCCAACCCTAAAGTCAAGAAAGGTAAAACAGTAGGATTCATACTGATGCTTCCAAGTTGCAAACAGGATAATTTGAGGCACATCCAAGCTGAAAATTTTTGTTCTTTCCCAGTTTTCCTCTTGTCTATTCATTTCATTTCATTTCCTACTAATTGCCATTGATTCTTCTTTGTACCTTCCTATTTCCTATAAGATTCTTTTTTCTGAAGACATTCCTCATAGTTCTTTCCCAATTTTCCTCGTCTATTCATTTCATTTCCTGCTAATTGCCATTGATTCTTCTTTGTACCTTCCTATTTCCTATAAGATTCATATACATTAATTCTTTCTGACTAAAATTTACTTATATTTTCCTGTCTACGATTTTCATTCTATCCATGCTCAAAACTGGAACAAAATGTGATCATTATAACGATCCAGGTGATATTTAAAATACCTGACTGATCAGCATCTATAATTATCTAATTTACTTATGCACCCCTTCACAAAATGAAAGACTAATTTCAGACATGTGGGAATAAAAAAATTGGGGGGGGGGGGGGGGGGGACAGAAGAATGAACTGAACAGCATAAAAGAATACAAATGCCAGAAAGGAGATGTGTATTCGAATAAAAATTACAGCTCTAGTTAAATGCAGTCTTATAGGCAGGTTCATCGATTTGCTGTTGTTAGCGTAGATTGTTTACTGTCTCCACACTTGTCAGAGATAAATTGGTATTATGCTTTATTTGCTTATTTCTTATCTTCATATTGTGTCTTTCAAGATTTTATATATAGAATGAAGTGGAAGCTCCAACACTAAGAGGAAAACTCTGAAGGATTACACAAACACATCCGTTTCCAACATTCTGCTTTTTTTCTCTTTTATTATTACTTACATGGCATCAAAGCAAGATTTCCAAGGATTGCTACAGCACTAACAGTATCTTGTTTACTCTGTTTCAAGGTTCCATTCATCATTGATTGATTCTTTTCAGTTTGAGAAAGTTTCTTCAGTTTTTGTTTGAAAGGGGTGCAGCACCCTATCTGTATTTTGGGACTCCTTTGAAACTAGTTCATGATTGAAGAATTGAAACTAGGTCTACCTTGCTGGTGGTGACTGATTTATCTTGAATGTTGCATGCAAGATCTTATATCTTTTCTCAAGTTTATTCATCCATTTTTGGGGGCTGAAGTGGAGAATTGTCAGGGTTTTGGATTGATTTTTGCAACACGGACTTGATATCTAAAATTACGGAGAACCAATTTGGGTTTATGCCAGGAAGATCTACAACGGAGGCTATTTACCTAATTAGGAGACTTATGGAAAGGTATAGAGAATGTAGGAAAGACCTTCATATGGTATTTATTGACCTAGAAAAAGCTTATGATAGAGTCCCTAGAGCGTTAATTTGGCAAGTACTAGAGAAAAAAAGTGTTACAAGTAAATATGTAGATATAGTTAAGGATATGTATGATGGATCGGTGACTAGTGTTAGAACAGTGGGGGACAAAGTAATGAATTCCCGATAATAGTTGGGCTACATCAAGGGTCAACTTTAAGCCCATATCTATTTGCACTGGTAATTGATGAATCAACCAAAGACATTCAAGATGAGGTCCCTTGGTGTATGCTTTTTGCGGATGATATTGAGTTGATTGATGAGGCCCAAGTGGAGATTAATACCAAATTAGAATCATGGAGAGTAGCTTTGGAATCAAAAGGCTTTAAAATTAGTAGATTGAAGACAGAATATCGAGTTTGTAACTTTAGTCTTGATCAGGTAGATGATGAGGTGGTGATACTTGACGATAAAGAGATTCCTCAAAGTGATTGTTTTAGGTACCTAGGTTCAATCATAAGTAAAAGAGATGATTTAGAGGATTAGGTTTCCCAAAGAATTAAAATAGGGTGGATGAAGTGGAGAGGTGCGCCAGGGGTCTTATGTGATCGGCGTATTCCATTAAAGCTTAAAGGAAAATTTTATAGGACCGTTGTTCGACCAGCTATGATGTACAGTGCAGAGTGTTGGGTTGTTAAAAAGAATCATATAGATAAACTCAGTGTTGCAGAAATGAGGATGCTATAAATGGATGAGTGGCAAAACTAGGATGGATAAGATAAGAAATGATTATATTAGAGTTGGTATGGGAGTTGCTCCCATAAGTGATAAGCTTCGAGAAAGTCGTTTGAGGTGGCACGGCCACGTTCAACGGAGACCTATAAATGCCTCTGTACAGAGAAGTGATATAATCCATATTGAAGGAACTAGAAGAGCTAGGGGTAGACCTAAGATAACCTTAGGAGAAGTGGTGAGAAATGATATGTATAGCTTAGGCCTTGTATCTAGCATGACCTCGAACAGTACTAATTGGAGGGCAAGAATCCATATAGCCGACCCCATTTAGTTGGGACAAGACTTATTGTTGTTGTATTGTTGTTGTTGTAGGGTTTTGGACAAATTTTAGCTGGAGATTGGTTCCACTGAGTTAAAAGTTCAAAATCATGAAATGATTCTACCTCCAGCAGTACTAGAATATGTGGGGCATAGGTTTAAGGTATTTAAATTCTTATTTAATCCTTTTTTCAATTTTATTTTACAGTTGTAATCTGAACTTGACAATAAGTCATAGTCAAAACTCAAAAGTCCTATTTCTAGTTTTTGAGTCCCGACTTTTATCATTTCAATTTCATATCCATTAAAATTCACCCTTAAAACCACAACTGCTCTCTTGAAATCCAATGGTGTAACTTGAATACCCAGTTGAGATGTCTCATCCCTAAGCTCCTCTCTCCACTCCTCCCTATCTCCCTCTCTCAATGCTAGAAGAAGACAAGGAACTAACCTATCTATGCTGCTTCAACCACCACTGCGTCCTTTCCTCATTGCTGGCCCCACCTTCTGGCATAAGAAGATGCTGTAATGGAAACCCATTCAATGTTTTTGTTTCTTAAGTTATCCATACAGTACTCCCTTCTATCATGTAGAATAAGTAAGACTTTAATTTACTTAACCCTCCCATTAAGGAACTACATCTTATAAAGTCTGTCTGCTCCACCCCACCACTGATTTTGCGTATTCACCCTTAATTACTAGGAACCGAAGCCTCACCTTGCCATTGATGGGGCTCACCTTGGCCCCATGACATCTGATGAGTAGATTTTATATCTACTAATTAATTGGTTTTACTTCTATAATTTTGGTGATATTATATATTTCCTAACAAATTCTAATTAAGATTAATTATTTGTGCTTGTAGGAAATCAACCAAATCTGTAGGGGTATTATTGGGAAATTTTGCGAAAAGATTCTTAAAGAACCATGCTGGATTTTATTCCACTCAAAAAGGAAAGTCTTTTTTCATCAAGTTAGAGTAGACTCTAGAGGCTTCCTCAAGTCAAACACGTCGAGAGAAGGATTCTTTGCATGCTTCAAGGTTTTATTTCCTATTTGGGACTAGATCAAAGAAGGAAGAAGGAAAAATCCCATTTTTGAGTGTCTCTATCCAGTTTCGATCAAGTTCTTCATCGGATGGTCATCCGGTGTCCGATCAAGTTGATTTTTGGATAGGAGCTTCATAACTTCTTACTCTTCAAATCCAATTGTGGGATTGTGCATTTGAGCTCTCGAAGTTAGTCCAATTTGTACGCCAAATCCTTCCTTGGTTGAGTTAGATTAGGAAATTAGAATTGTACCAAATTGAGTCAAGGATAAGAAAAAGAAGAACAACACCGCTGGAGGACATTTTGGAAAGGGTAGAGGGCAAATTTTAGAGACGTTGGTTGGCTTTGGAGACTTGGAGCTTGGGAATAAGTTTTTCTTCATTTCTTTCAATGTTCTTGAACTCCTTTGTGATGTTTTTAATTTCTAGATAGAATGAACTAATTTAATTTTTCTAGGGATTAGATGTAGCCTTACTTTGAATCTTCACTCTTGAATTCATCAATATAATTCTGAATTTTGTTTTCATTCATTGAGTATTTACTCCTATTCTTAATGCTTTTGATTATTTAGCCACTAATCAACTGATTCGTTAATCATAATGAACTGATAGGGGATTTATGTGTTTAGTTTGTTGGAGTAAATCCCATGAATTACATGTAGGATAGAAATACACATGGTTTGTGTAGTTCTTACATGGGAATCCACAGAATTTAATGATCTCTTAGTTGTTTTAGTCCATAGAAATATAGTGGGTTAGCAATTGAATGAATTTCTATTAGTACTCAAGAGAGACTAGTAGATAGGGAAGGGAATCTCGACTATCAATTAGAAAAAAATATTTTAGATTATAAAGATGGATCAACGGGTGGGAAGGATTAATTATGGTGAAATCTGACCCCATAGGTTTTTAGCTATTAACAGATCTCAATTCAAATTTCAAATTGCAATTTAGTCTAGGATAATTCTCTTTCTTATTATTTGTTCGAATAAAATTGGTATAACTAGCTTGGTACTTACTCTATAGTCCTCGAGGGAACGATTCTTTTATCATTATATTACTTGTTATGGCAGCGTACATTTGCCTTGTTATTTTTCACAACATCTGTGGTCATAAACACCTAAACCTTGTCCCATCCACAATCATAAGAAAATAGATCAACTAAAGTACCTATCATATTCACCCAAAAAATTACTTATCAAAAAAAAAAGAGTTTGGGATCAAACTCGTATACTTCTGGAGATCGTATGAAACTCTACAATTTAATTTAGGGGTCGACCTTAAAACCCATTTCGCACAGAGAATGCGGTCAGAACTTCTTTACATCAATAACTCAGGTAAATAAATGGCAAGCGATACGGAAAACAGCAAATCAATGAACCAGCTTTCAACTCATCAAGATGAAGTGACCAAGGAAGCTTTAGAGAGAGGACTCAACTGGTTGAAATCAAGGTTTCTACAGGATAAGAGAACTCAAAATACTGCATATTCTCCAAGTTCCACTAGTAAGAACAAATGCGTCCAGAATGCCCAAATGCCTAACTGCAATATATAATATCCCTACTGTTATTCTAATAAGTAGAATTCTGCAGAGAGAGATGAAGTTCAGCCATAGTCCTATATGATCTTAAACTTGGGTGATAATAATGATTCAGCAAGCTTCAATTGCAGCATTAATCACTATCCCTTCTTGGCCCTTCAGCTAAACATCTTCAGGTCCTTGATTGCATTTCTAATAGAAACATACAAGCAACTTCAATTGTAGAAGTTCAGACATAATAGTAAGTATATAATGATTGATTCCTTTAGCCTACAAAGAGAAATTTTCACTACCCAGAAATCAGGTAGGAGAAACCAGTGCCGTTCCTTTTTCCAATTTTCTAAAGTACGAATTCATTTGAACAAATGTCTTACCATTTGCTTCAGGCACATTCCTTAGTGCAACTGCAACAACTTTAATGACAATGTCATTCACTGAAACTTTAATATCATGTTTCTCTGCAAAGAGATTTGGTGGAAGTAGTATCCATAAAGTTTTTCCCAAGGAAATAAGAATACACAGAAGAAAAATACACATATAACCCATACCTTTAAGCTCCTTCCGAAAAGCTAGGAGAGGATCCAGTATAACATCTGACAGAAACCACCACACACTTTTAATTCATTGAGAAGTTGACTAAAATTTTAAGGAAAATAAGGTATCAACTACCAAAAGTCACGAACCTGAGGACAAATACAAATGAGGTGTACCATATTTTGACTCTAGTAGCCTTTTCGCTATCACCTGCAAACTTACGACGCCCACAGAATGACTCACAAAAGGATTGAAGGACAATGATAGTAATAATCAAAATTATAATTGATGAGGATAAGGATAATGATGATTATATACTAGTACTAAAGATAATTTAGTCATAAAAATAACCATAATACTGATAAATTTAAAATACTCCAAGCATTAAAATGCATCGCAAACCTGAGATTTGAGAATTGCTATTTTATTTCTCAATAATTAGAGTATTACAACTATCTCCACCACTTGTAAATTGGAAGATAGAGGAGCACAATAAAGCTTCATCCAAAAGTTGAAACATATGCAGTAATGTTTTAGTTTTATCCAATTTATACTTTGCAGAGAATCTATTTTTAGCATTTCCATTACATAAATATTTCCCTGTCTGGCAAAATATACAAGTCACGTTGACAAGGAGAAAAAGCATGAACTTCTAATACAGCATCCCTAACCAAATGTAAAAGCATATCTGAGTACTAGATAAGAAGAATGACAGTCCAAAAAGATAGGACTTGGCTGATCATCCAAAAGAACAAGTACGGCTAGTGGTTAAGCTCTCATTACTGAGTGATATTTTGATGCATATTCATCACCAAATGTGGCTTCAATAAGTCTAGGGGCTCTATACATGTTGGATTCCTATTGGTTTTCTATGTAATAGGAGACTTTTATGGGCCTAGATTATGGGAAATTCAGTACCTTCATTTCATACTTTGTCCTTAATATATGTTCTAAAGTTAACCGGTTTGGCTGGTCAGAACTAGTGGTTCAAATTAAGTTATCTGAAATTTTCTATTTTTGCTGTGTGCAATTGACTCTGTTTTGAGTCTAAGGGGTGGCATCGGCGCAATGGTCTGTGGATCACAGTTTTAACCTGAGGTCAAGGCATCAAAACAGCCTCTCAGCAAAAACTGCTGGGAGCTTTGTAGGAGAATTGTCCCTGGGACTCTGCTAGGTAGAGGCCTTTGGCATCAGGTTCACCCTTTTTTTGCTCCATTTTGAGTCTAGTTCAGTGTCCTAGTAAGTTTAAGTTACATAATACGTTAAGGATTAGGCCCTTCCTTTCTAGTATAGGAGTCTTCGAGTCTTTTATATCAGATTGTAACAGGGGCAAGTGAAAACAAACTAATGAATAGAATTTTGAGTTTTGTTTATTGTTATCAACAGGTGAAATACAATAGCATAGCATGGTTGCATGACCATCTACTTCTTAACAACACCCCCCACCCCCAAAAAAAAAAAAAAAATCTTTTTTCCTCTTTCTTTCCTATTTTCTTCTCCTACAAGCTGCTGAATTCTTGGGATTCAAGTAAATTCTCCATAAACAAGCTGCTCTCAAGAAATTTCTGCAACAAAAGTAACCTTAAAGGATCTGCAGACCCATAATTCTTCTTCTAATCCTAAAAAATTCAAAGCCCCAAATTTCCCCCTTTAATTTTCATTCCATCCCATCATTCATTATAGACCAAATTAACCATCAAAATATCCTCAACCTGATTCAAATAATACTCTCCATCCCCTTGACCTTCAATCCAGAGTTGGTTCAGTTCTATCCAGTGAAACCTTAAAACTTCCAAACTCATACCTAACCCTCTAACTCTGTAAACCCTAAATTACTTTGCATACGACCATCAAAAACCTTTGAAACTCTCACCACAACATTCCTTAACTATAATCATCGCTCAATCCATTTCTCTGTCCAATCCAACCAATAAAACCCTACTTCTTGGGATACCCAAGTTTTCCACCAACTCAAGCCAACCATCAGTTTACTTCCACATTTGGAAAGAATCTTCACCCCACCTGTGGGGTACTACGGTTTAATTGCAGCTCATCCAATCATGAGAAGCCCCAGATTTCTCTTAAATTATTTTTTCAGAAATCTGGTAAGAAAAACTAATTTTCTGTTTCTTCAAGTTCAGCAATATTCAACCATCCGCAGAACCCATAACCTTCACTGGTAGCCTTCATTATACTCACTTGGCATTACCTAAAACCCTAAAATTGAGTAGAAAACCTATTTTAGCCCATTCAATTGCCCGTAACAAATCTCAGTTAGTGGGTTCCAGTTGACCTCTCATCAATCAAGGACTACATTACTTAGAAGGACCCAAAGTGGTTTATAGCATACCATTGTGTTTCTCTACTGTTGCATAAAAAAAGGTTTCTGCAAATCCTTGCTTCGCAAAATTAAAAGGCACACTACCTCATGCTGATCATCTTTAGCCACAGTTGATGGCATCTAATCAAGAACAGAAAATAGTATGGATTTGGAAAAAAAAAAGAGTCCTAGCAGCACCTAATTAAGAATTCCATTTTCATTTTCTTAACTAGTCACTTTCAAGGAACAGTATCCTAGAAAGTTGACATAACCCTACCATAAAACGCCAGGTCTTACCAACCTTTACCCTAGTTTTGACCTAAAACCCTAGAATTGACCAAAAACACAATTTTAGCCCATTCAAATCACCTATCCATGGTGAATCCTGGTTATTGGCTATCTACAACTACATCACTTAGTAGAACCCAAATATGAGGACTACATAATACAATTTTATATTCTCCAATTTTGCACAAAAAATTCTCCATATTCTTGCTTTGTAAAATTAGGAAGCAAGAGGCCTCATGCCAAACATGTTTAGCCACTGTTAGTGGCACCTTACCGAGAAGAGTAGTACAGATTTGGAATACAAGAAGTCTTAGCAGCAAACAACTAAGAAATCAGCATTCATTTCCTTTAACTGGTCACTTTCTGGAACAGCATTCTATCCACAGTCCTCTCCACATTTCCAGGCACCAGGATGTCCAGGCATCGCCATGATCCCTTTACCCCCCAGCGTAGACAACTTGGTCGCCCAGGCTCCATGACAACTGTGATTCTATCATTCATGCTTGAACAAAGGAGCAGCTCCGGTATAGTCACATTACTACATTAGTATAGGTCCCGTATACCAGCACTGGTAGAAAGCTCTAACTAACAAGGAACCAGAAGTCAATGAAGTAGCTACAGATATTCAGTGTTTCCAGCAGCTATTTGCCGAGAACAAGGTGGTTCAGCATCTTCAGCTCCTAAAAAGGGAACACCTTGTTTGGATTTTACGCATACTAGATACTTAAGTCTTGTATAGCTTACTAGCAGTTGCATTCTAGGTATTTCAGGGCACCTTCATTTCCATTCTTCATTTGCAAAGATAAAAGAAATGCAGAAGATAGTGAAGTGCTACTAAAATATAAGGAAATCTGGTAAATGCTGATTAACAGTTTTGTGAAACCTGCCTTGCGAATTTGACTGTTTGGCACATCTTCATAAGTATCTGAATGCAGTGGAGAGCGTGCCTCCAAAGATGGCCCATGGGAAGTTTGTGGTTTTGTTTGAGGTGATGAAACTGGCTTGTCTTTGGCGGAAGATGAAGTTCTAGAAGCTCCGATTCCTGACTTTATTGCTGCCAAAACATCGCCTTTTAAAAGTGTTCCACGAGGGCCTGTTGCCTTCAATAATGAAGCATCTAATCCAAATTCTGTAATCAGCAATTTTGCAGATGGACTGATCCTAGAAGCACTTGTTTTCTGTTCTCTTGTTTCATTTCTTACATCATGATGAGTTGCCTTTTCCTCCTCAGCAATGGAACCACTGGTAACATCTGAAACTTTTTTAATGTCATCCAGATCCTCAACCTGGCAAGTAGCAATTCAGCAGGAGAGAGTTCAAAACCTACATGATGCGTTGGTCTTTTGGATATATAAAGATATAAAGAACTCATCCATGATTAGGTCACAACACATTAATAATAATAGTTTGCTTGCAGTTAATAGTAACAAGTAACTGCACATAGCCTTTCATGAAGCCATGCATGGATTTAATGATAAAAAATTAGAAACTTACAACTATACAAATGGGTTCTCCAACGGGCAAATCCTTTGATCCTTCAGGTGCTAGTATCTTAGCCATGAACCTGAAAAAGAAAACATTTTTCATATCAAGTGTGGTCAAGGAAAGCCAATAGGTTTATGATTCAAGTGAATAGTGTGGCATTTTCTTTTCACAAGATTGCTATAGGGCATATATGGAACCAAAAGGAAAAAGAAAACACGTAGAAGTGGATTCAACACGATGTCCACAAAAACTCCCAAATAAAAAAAGGAGGGAAAAACTTCAGATTGTAAAATATAGCAACCATGCTAAAATAAGAGAACTGTAAATATTTATCTAGAGGAACTGCAGATGGAAAAGGGCTCAATATGTAAGGTTCGGGAAAATTTGGAAAATGGAGAAGCAACTTGAGAATTGAGAAGACCAGAGCAAGTAGTACAGTAGCCCACAACGTGAACCTTATACGATGTCTAATGTACAAGACAAAGCAATAGCAAGATAATTACCCCTCTTCAAGACATTCAAATTCCAGAGTAGCTTTGTCTGTCTCTATCTCGCAGATCACATCACCCACTTCAATCTGTTATGACAACCAAAAATCAACAGAAAAAGACAGCAATACTAGTTATCCACATGAGAAAGACCAAGGAGGCATTTGCAAGAGCTTCCCATCCCCCTTTTTCACTTTCATTCATTATCTAAAGTGAATACCTTATGAAAAAACAAAAAATCTTAAAATGAAAAGTTCATTTTGCTGAAGTTAGATTGTAATGAATTTTTATTCAAAATGGATCTGACTCCTTTTTCCTCTCAGCCATGTTCCATCCCTTCACCAAAAACCCAAAACCTCCCACTTCTATACTTCTCTAAAAACTAGAACTATTGCCAACAATCATTCTCAAACAGACCTAGAACTCACATGAATCTGACCAGAGAACAAATTCAAGAATAGCAGAAGTGTGTATACCCTATCCACTCAATACTGACTGCTGGAGGCTGTCCAAGACTCATCTGCCCATTTCCAACTACCCCACTCATATCCCATCAATGAGAGCATTACCAACTATCGTTACTGCTCCTGCAGCGTTAACAAAATCCTTATCTCCCCCCCAGTGACTGCTCTACCACCCTCCCAGACAATAACAATAACTTCCACCTCATAGATGCTAGGCCTCCTCAAAATCCCTAGGTTGGCCCTAGGAAGGCATCCAACAGCAAAACCAACGCCCTGAGTGACATGACCAGGATGTCAAAGCCTGCATGTGAGGCCGAGGTACAATGCACCCAACAGGACCAGCTCTACAACATCAACACTCATTTTTAAATCAGTTTCAGACAATGAAGCATTATGACCATCTTTAATTAGAATTTTACATAATGAGCAACCAAAAACAGCAATAGGAATCTATTTTGGACGTAGCAGCCATTCCAGGCCTAAATGAGAAATGAAAAGCTACACCAAAGGCAGCCTAAGCATTTGCAGTGAAAATTGCACCATAACTCTTAATAATATCAAATATAGACATAAGAACCTTTTCTCCTTCTTTTTTTCTCCATTTTGCAATATTTCCTTGGTTCTGCAATGGTAAAGATACAAATGTGGTATAAGCATCAAAGGAAAAGAAGAAAATGCACATAATAAAATGTTGCACTATCTTCCCAAGTTCTCACCATTGTGGGGGATAGTGCAGGCATTCCAAGAACTGTATGTGGAGGAAGCTCTGCAGGATTGAACCCAGGAGAACTTGTTTTTGGTGCCTTATTTTCATTCTTGACTGGTGACTCTGTTGATTTTTCCTCCTTAGTGTTGGAACTACTGGTGACAGTAGCAGGGACACGTCCTATATCATCCGCATCTTCGACCTTGTAAACCAGAAAGAGTTAAATGTACATGAGATACCTTAAATGCCCATGACACCATATATATTACAGACAGATAACATAACAGAGTAGCATTCCAATTAAAAAAGAAATCCACAAAGTTAACATCCAGCAAGCAAATCCTTCTTTAGAAAAGTGGCCAATCAAATAACAGTTGCTGCAAGTTTTTTGGATGAATAACAGTTGCTGCAATTGACATACAGATAAAGAAAAGGTAGCATTGAACAATAATTATCAAAACATACAGTTACTGCAATAGGTCTTCCCACTGGGACATCCTTTGAACCTTCTGGCACCAGTATCTTAGCAAGGAACCTGTCAAAAATATCCCCCAAAAAATCAACAGAATTCTGAAGGGTAGCTGAAACATGTAGAAAGAAGTTATTCAAGTAGAAGTCCAATTATCAGAATACAAAACATATATAAGGGACAGAAGGCACAGGTCCAAGAATTTTATCTCCAGTTCCTTACGCACAGAAAGGGGGCGGTTGGAAAGAAAAGTGCAGGGAGAGTAGTGGCATAATAAATGATGCAGATACTCTTGCCCCTTTTGTATTGTACTAGATTCATTTTGGGTCATGGGATAATTTTTAGAGTACTGGAAAACAGAATTTACTAGGTTTTCATGAACTCATTATGATGACTAATCCAGAGGTAATGCTTTCCACCAGTATAACTTGTAGTCTCTCTGTTGATGTTTGCTGGTAGTCAACAACAACTCAGCTCTCATCCCAACTAAAAGGGGTGGGCTACATGGATTCTTGCTCCCTAATCAGCACTATCGGAGGTCATACTTGACAAAAAGGCCTAAGTTGTGCATGTCTTTCCTCTCCACTTCTCTTAAGGTCATTTTAGGTCTGTCCCTAGATCATTTAGTTCCTTCAACTTAAACAAAAACACTCTTCCATAATCCATACTAGAGCATCTAAGTGCCTCCATTGAACATGGCCATTGTACATAAAATGAATTTCTCACAACTTGTCACGTACCGGAGTATGCAAAACAAGCTCTAATACGATCATTCATTACTTCCTAGTCTTCCCACTCATCCATCTCAACATCCTCATTTCCAATATATTGAGTTCATCTATGATGATTCTTTGTTGACAATCATCATATATCATATCTAATCGTATGACTGTCCTATAAAATTATCCTTCTATGTTTTGAAGCATTACGCTGATAACACAACACTCCAGACACACCTCTACACTGGATCCTTCCTAGTTTAATTCTTTGCGAGACATCATCCTTTGTATCACCTCAGTTATTTATGATCGGCCAAGATCCCTAAAACAATTACTTAGCAAAATCTTCTACCCCTCAATATTCACCATCTCATGATTTAACCTAGTGTAACCAAAATTGCGTGCCATATACTTTGTCTTTGTTCTATTTATATTAAAACCTTTTGTTTTCAAGGTTGATCTCCAGAGCTCTAACTTGGCATTAATTACTATTTTTCTTTCATCCACCAAAACAATATCATTAGTAAAAAGAATCCACCAAGAAACCTCATCTTAATGCCTCTAGTTCATAACCATGATAAGGTGCAAAACAAGAACCTAAAGTTGATCCTTAATGTAATCGAATTGGAGTTGGGAATTCAGTACCTAGGTCCACAACAGTTTTTACTTTTCAATATAGAGGTCCTTTCTTGCAATCTTTGATTTTTCCACAGGTTGCCTTAGTAGGTGAATAGCCTCTGATGCGGACCTTTCCAACATAGAAAAAAAAATGGTTACCAGTAATAGAAATTTCTTGTCTGAGGTGGGTTTCAGTAACCCTCTTCTATAATTGCTACCCTAAAGCTAGAGTTCAATGCCTTCTTACAAGTTCAGTTTCAAATAGAAATTATTAAAAGTGAAACTACTTCATTTGATCAGATTATTAAAAAAAAAGAAAAGGAATGTCACCCACTTTGATTGATGTTTACCACATTGTAAGCAGAATCATAGTTATTAAAGTTCAACCAATTTAATTAAACAATGGCATTCCAGAGTATGCTTAATCTCTAAAATGAATCTTATTATCCAGCATAGAAGCTCATAGTAGGCAAAGGGAGTATTACCCCTCTTCAAGGCTCTCAAATTCAATAGTAGCTTTATCCGTCTCTATATCACATAGGATGTCACCCACTTCTATCTGTTAGGTTGAATAGTGATCAACAGAAAAGAAAAAATAACTTAAGAACCATCAAAGTGGTGCGTACATAATCACCAGGAAAACATAGCTGTTAACTGTACTACAAATTACCTTATCTCCTTCTTTCTTCCTCCATTTTGTTATGTTACCTTGATTCTGCATATTAACACATAAACAGAACCTCAGAGTGATGCAACATAAGATCCATCCTTAAAATTTCATGTCAACCACTTTTCCTAGTTTGCATACCATCGTAGGTGATAGTGCTGGCATTTCAAGAACAATATGTGGAGGTAATCCTGCCAGAAGACAACAGTCAGTGTAAAATCTTGAAAAAGATCAATCAATCTAACAAAGAGAAAGCATTCCCTCTTTAACTGATGAAAGTTCTTAAAACTAGATGTATCAATTGGGAGTTTAAAAAAAGAACATACTTTCCCGATGGTTCATAATAGGCCCATTGTTGAAGACCAATTTCATTAATAAAATTGTTTGAGAAAGCTGCTATTGCTGCCCTCTCCTCCTCTATGTGAAAGTTGTAGCTTGGTGAGTAAGATCTAAACTGTGGTGGGGATGGTGTGAAATATCCAGTCAACTCCTTTCTGTGTGAAAGTGCCTAGCCAGTTCATTGGGTGGATTAGTACGTGATATCCAGTCATCTCCTTAATTGTGTGAATCCCAGGTGATTTGATCAAAGCTTCCCTCTCAAATAGGTTGAAGATTCCTTTCCATCAACAAGGTTCTAATTCAATTCACAAGTGACTGCCGCTAAAGAACTGCAACTACACTGAGTTTAATGTAAGGCTAAAGTTAAGGATGACTTAGCCCGGTAACCCACAAAATCAGAAGATGATAAACTACGACAAAAATTTACTAGAGACCAAAACAATGATTAGCCTTGGTTCGGATGAAGCTTGTAAGGTGGTGAGGAAGTAGAGTCCGGATCCTTTACCCACATGGAGAGGAAATTTTCCAATCTACATAGTTAGATTCATGACACGTTTCCAATCTAAAAACAAATCTTCTGTTTTAGAAAATCCCAAAAATGTTGGAATCCAGATCTTCTCTCTCCCTCACTCAAAATAGGACTTTTTAGATTGAACACGTGTCTTGAATCTAACTATATGGATTGAAAAATTTCTTCTCCATGTGGGTAGAGGATCCAGTCAAGATGAAGTACTGCAAGCTTCACTCAATTCTAATGATTGGATTGAAATATAAGGATGGTCACCAAAATGGAAACTTTGGTGCTGCACACCAAAGTACCAACCCAGGTAGTTCGGTGGCTCCAAACTTGGATCAAATGTAGTCCTATGGGAGGGGATACCATGCTGCAAATCTGAGACTTACATGACAGTTGGATTCTCAAATATGGTGGACCGAAAAATAATAACTCTGGGTTCGACGGTAAAAGAAATGATCGATGGATTTAATGATGGGACGAATGAAGGGGATGGTAAGATGGAACGGGGAGGGGGTGGGACGAGGATAGTTTCAACAATTAAATTCAGTAAACAACCTCGTTCAAGTAGATGAGAGCAGTAGCAGTAGGCTTCAACTGAGAGAAAAAGAGACAAGGAAAGGTGAATTTAGCCACCTCAGCAAGGCTCCTTGAGCCCTAGGGTTAAGCAGTCAATAGCAAGGTTCCATAGACCATGGGTCTCACAGCAAGGCCCTCACTCATACAAGGACAAGAGAATAAGACTCAAAGCAAAGCTGCAATTAATCAGTTCATTAGATCATGTTAGGGAGAACCGATTATAGCCATACATATTTATAGAGCTGTAGTACTTGCTCTCCAAGATACTTAGAAAGTAGAGACTACTAATACTAAGAATAAAAAGGCAACTTTGTCAAGAATAAACTGATTCTGAACACTAAAAATAGAAAGAAACTAATAGTGACTAAGATTCAATAAAAATGGGGGGAAAAAAACTAACTGCCCCACACAGGCAAAATTGACCGTTCTAAAAATCTTCCCACGATCTGGTTTTGCGTCCCACAGAATTTTCTCATAATATTCCACCAAGGCCAAAAACGGGGGAGGTGACACTGTTTCAATTTAGTGTTCACATGAAAAGTATCTTTGCCCTTTTTGGCCCTCGTAGAAAACCATCTGGATGGACTGGCCTGAATTAGCCTTATCTAGTGCTGGTCCATTTGGTCTTGGTTCCTCTTCTAAACCCTCTAATCCCTAAGCTCAAACTTCCCCTTTGATTATTTTCATTTTTGAAAACCCTAACACACAGTTACCCACCCACAGCCTAGATCTACAATTAAAACTCATCCTAATTGAAATACGGCCTTCACATGTCACCCTTTATTATGATATAGCTTGCTGCCCCATCTAAGCATTATAAATTACTAGTTTTCCCAACTTATCCCTAAGTTTCAATCTCTAACTTTTATTTTACTACATCATCCAAGATCTTAAATTCAAGAGGTGTCAACAAAACCCTGTCAGCCCAAACCTGTCCTGAGCACAGCCCAAACCCAGCCGGATTTTTCAACCCAAAGGGCAGGTCCATAATACATATTAACTGGCCCTGGCAAGGTCGGGTAGGATTTGGGTTTAGCCCTCGGGCCAGCGCAGCCCAGCCTAAGCCGACTCTGTATTACTTGAGTTCGACTAAAATTATGTATATAAATTAAGTTTAAATAACCAAGTAACCCACAAACCCTAAAGACCTAAAGTGGGTTATCACAAATAAATATCATTCTTCCAGAAGAAAATGCATGGATTTGGAAGTATATCTTGTGATTCATGTCTCATAGATGAGGATATATACCGTGTTAGGTTCATGTAATATGATGACTTTTTGATATCATGTCAGATTGCTGGAGCTGCTCATGGGCATCCACCTTCTTGAAATCTATAATGTATAGGTGAACGGTTCAATAGCAGGAACTAAACATATTCAAACCCATCGTTGACGCCCATCATTGTTATATTAGAAAATGAGTGTCTACTAGTTAAATTAACACTCTCAATTAAAAAGAGATAAAAATCTAGGCTAGGTCCATGGTCAATAAGGGCCAACCCAACCCTACCCGGTCCTATCAGGTTAAATTAGAGTGCATCAAGCTTAGCAAAACCCTAGCAAGGTAAGGTTTGGGCTGGGGATTCTCAAGCCCTGACACGTAGGCTTTGGGTTTAGGTTTAGGTTTAGGACCCCACGGAAAGGTTAGGATTTAAGCTTGCCTGACCCAACTTGGCCCATTAACGCCTTTAGGAATTCCCGCCCTCCCAGAGTAGCAAGTTGACTCAAGATCCCATAGGGATCTTGCCGACTTTTTCAAATTCTTTTTCCTCAACAAAAGGCTTAACTCGAGGGGCATTAGGGGTAATTTGGGGCTGAAACTTGCCATCCAGACTATTTCAAACCTTCTGACACTGTGGAGCCCTTAGATGCATGAAAAAAGATAAGTGTAAATGTGAGTTCCACTTTGAAACCCAAGTTGGAAACCGCTGTGCTGAAGTAAAACCATAAAATGGCCTATTGAGCATGTCATTACATGATATACTCATAGATTAATGCTCAAACTTCACAATTCAAACAAGCGTAATACATTACAAATGTTCATAGTTAAAATGTCTTGTAGAAGTGCTACAATCACCTCTAGCCATCTACGACCAAGAATCCGGCAAAAATAGGTAAAGTTAAGTCAGTAAGCAAAATCCAGTTATGAGGCGAAAGCTGTGTGTCTTGGCAAGATTGAGTCCAAATAGTTGGAGAACTTTCAAAGCTTCGGTTGGGTGAACTTAGTCCTAAATTTCGGTCAAACAAAGATTCTGAGATCTTGAGTGGAGATTTTGACTCTAAATTTTACTAGATTTTTGTATCACCATCTATTTCATCTCCACTAATTGAAAAAAGTAAGGCATCTCACAAGATCTGTTTACTTTACATCTAACCATCAACTCACCATATTTTCGTCACATGCTCGCCATACCCTCATAACAAAATCCTAGAATTGAATCTTCCCGGTTTTCCAAGGGAAGACTAAATTTTCAGATCTCACAATCCAACCATCAGTTTCAGCCTATATTTTGAGTGATTGACCCTCTCCCACAGTTAGAAACCCCAAATTTTCAACTCTAAACCCTGAAGTCCCCAACACTCCTCCATTTTCAAAACCTAGATAATTTGTTGAAATTTCACTTTAGTATCCAAACCTCTACCTCAAAACCCCAAATCTTCACTGTTAGATTCCCCATGCCCTACTGGTTCTAACCCTACATTCAAACCATGATCATAACTTAACCATAACCTTCAGTAGACCTCACAACCAATTTTAGCCTACCCAAATTGGCTGGTTCATGAAGATCCGGGAAGAACTAGCCCCTAGTTGATCCCTTCAATCTAGGGCTACCTCAAAATCTAGTGGGGAAAAAATTAAAAGGCCATGCATCACAAGGCAAAAGCAAAACACGTATAAGGACCATCATAGAACTTCAGATCTGCCAAGAATTTCATTAAGCAACAAATCTCTCAAGACCATGACAAAGAAGTTCAAAGATTCTAAAGAAGCAACTCAAAAAACCACGGATAGAAAACCTGCCATGGCAATATCCCTTTTCAGGGAGTCTGAGGACTTTGGAATATAAGTTAAAATCTCAGTTGATCCTGTCTTGATATCTCAACAAGATCTCAGTAATAGCTCAAATATCCCGGTAGTTGTATTCTTCACACCAAAACAAGGCTTCGAAACAACACAACCTAATGTAGTACTGTATTTGATAGATCAAAACAGTAGCCAAATAGGACCTTTCACAAGGAATCAATTTCAGATTTGATAAACTTAAGATAAAATAGAATTCAGATGTGAAAGAGGGCTGAAACTAGAGTGGTATTATAAGGATAATAGTATAACAATACAGGCTGAATAGATCTTCAAAACAAGGGCAAAACTATGATGAAGAAATTGAAGGGACAATATGAGGGAATTGAGAATAACAATGTAACACCCGGGCTTCACACCGCAAGGTGGATCAATTGGATCGAACACCAACCTACCTTGATCAAACTCAAGGGTTCTCCATATATAAGGAATGCTAACAAAGCAATTTGATTTCAATTGATGAGATGTGTGTCCTCACCTCTTACAGAAGTCTCTTTATATAGCATTGTTTTTTTTATCAATATCACTATAGAGCTTAATTCTTTATATAGCATTCTAAAGAGACATAAACATTAATGGTAATATTCAACCACTAGCTAACACCACCTACCTTTTAATACTCAACTACTACCTAACTCTTGATAACGAAAAACTCCTTTGACAATGAGTTCTTTTATTTTCAAAGCACAGCCCCTTTTGTTGACTTTTCAAGAACTAGACTTGGGCTTAAGTCTAGACAACAGAAATCAAAATATGTAGGCTAACTTTAACCCACTAAAACAGTCATAGCCCATGAAAGTCATGGGCTGATTTTGGTGATAGCTTTAGGCCTTTAATGGGCCTGACCCAATGGGCTTCTTCTCTCTTAAATAGGTCTTCAATTCTCCATCACACCCCCCCCCAAAAAAAAAAAAAAAGGGGGAAGAAAAAAATTTCACCAACTCAGCAAGATCTTGGTCCAACTTGGTTGTTTTTTGGCTGACCAAGTTGGGCTCCAAAACCAAGTTTCTCAAACTATTCCCAAATCAAGTATTAGAAAATAAGGAGACTAGGAAACAGATTGCTTGGAGCAGTTCAGTTCTGTTTGTTGGAGCAGAAACTGTCTTCAAGAGAGTGTGACCTACCGGCAGTATTGGAAAAGAAGGATAAAGGTGAGATTGAGAAAAGAAGAGTTGGGGCTCAATTGCCCCTTCTTCTTTTCTGGATTGTCTTTCAAAAGGAAAGAGATAGTAAGTACAATAAAGCCCTTACAATTAGCTCTTTCCTGTTCTAGCCCACCACACAAGTTGCATGAAGGTGCTATGGTTTGTGCTAAGGGTTCTTCACAGCAGCCAGCTGTGCAAGAAATGCAAAAGACGGGCGCCAGATATATGCTCTTCCAGTCAGGCTAAGAGAAAGGCAGAAACAGTTGCAATATAAGCACCATCAAGAATCTAAACAACAAATAGAAAACTAAGCCAGCTTGTTTGAAGAATTTGCCCATAAGATTTCCAAGAGCAATAACAGACAAAGTAAAAGGAATTCAAAATAAAAATGAAAAGTCCTATACCAGATGATGAGAAATTCCGAACACCAAGCTGCACCTGCCAATATTAGAGGTTAGCCAGCATTTCTAGAATAACTCATGCTTTAACAACATAACTAGAATATACCTTAAGTAACATCGAACTTTCACAGACTCCATTAATTGTTGGTAAGGTTATCCCCCTGGTGTTAAGTTAACTATTAGTGAAACACGGTTGAAAAAGAAAGACATGATAATTTGAGAAGGGGTAAAAAAGCGCACAAAAGAGACACAGAAAGCAAATGAGCACTGTCCACACACCCCCACCCCCAGTGTAAGAAAACACACACAAGAAAACTCTGTGCAGAGTATTGTTAGCCACATAATTGATACTCAATCAGTCAATGTCAAGAAACTATAGAGTTTTCCTTCTGCATCTATAACTAGTAGAGGAGCAGAGAAAAACATCAACTTTATTTACAGCTCAGCACATTTCACCGAACTATGCTCCAACTGGATATTAGTTAAGATTGAATAGGCTGGACAACCATAACAAGCTTTAAGAAAGAGAACAAGAGAAAGATTAGATACAGACCTGAACAGAGTGCAATCACCTTCAATAAAATGACTTTTTACATCACTCGGGCTGCATTTACAAGCAAAATAACCGAGCATATGATCAGCAATTATGCATCTTTACCACAACTTTAGGTAAATTTTTGTAAATTTTGTATTGTCAATACACATTTGGTAAGAAAGAAGAATAGGATTAGCACAATCAAGTCAGTCAAGAAGGCATCAATTTAGTTGCTATCTGTGATCTATGTCAAATCCTGATCTCCTAGAATTATTTAATGTGTTCTTCAAAAGTCGCATGGTCAATTTAACCAATCAACCATAAAGGAATATACAAAAAGTTTATCGTGGGACTGAAAAAAGTTTAACACGTGGAGACAGCCACACCTGATGAGCTGGAACAGTTTGATGCCCAAGATAACCTATTTGTATTTTTTAGGAACAGCCCATGCTGAGAGAATATAAGTTTACAAGATGAACAACACAACAAAGGCAGACATACAGAATGGAAACCAAGAAATCACTTCAAAGTAATAAAAAAAATTTAAAAATAATTAAAAAAAGAAGAAGAAGAAGAGACAATGTGAAAAACTATGTTTAACGCCTAGAAGATTCTTAGACTATAGTTAGGTAGGTTGAAATGTTCAAAACTTTGTTTTGTAAAGACAGTAAGACACAAAAGTGTAACTTGTACATTCAAGGTGCCATACCATCGCCATGGTATACAGACTCTCTGCAAAATCTTCCCTCTTGCCCCATATTTGAATTGTATTTGCACGCCCCTTAAATCTAGGACCGCTGAGTACAAGGAAACTAGCTGGCTAAATGGATAATAGTCTCTTTCCATTATCCTACCACCAAAGAAACAAACCCCTTAGGTTGAAAGACACAAGCAATTATTTCATACCAACCATTCCAACATAAAGCAAATGGCACCAGTCTCCAAAAAAAGTTCATCCCACCTTCTATGGTGCCTCCTTCCCACTCTTCCATCTTTGCCAGAAGAGAATAGAGGACAGCCAACATAATTTCAACAACCGATAGACATCCCAAAAGTAATTGTTATGCACATTTCAGAACCAGACTGCACAACATATACCTGCTCAACATCTTCCATCCACTCCTAAATGAAAGCTTCGCAGCACAAAGTGTTTAAGTTCCATGGATGTGTTAAGTGTGCCTGTTCTCTTTGGGGTGTTAACATAATTTATTCACAATTAAGTGTACGAGTCTCCAAGTATATTAGTTATGGATCCAGTGGCCTCTGGTTAATTTGTTTCCTTCATCCAATATTAATAGTCTCTTACCCACTCTGAGTATTCTACCCACTACAAACTGCAGGCCATGTTCTCTTTGCTTCTCTTTTTATTTTTTATAACCAAGTACTGATTCAGGATCTTTTATTGTTACTTGGTATCAGAGCATTGATTTTAGTGCCTGGATTCCTTCTTGGTTACTGTTATGAGTATGGTTAGGGTTTATTCTACCTTTTCTGTACAACCACCTTTTTTTTCCCTCTTTCATTTAGAATCCTAGATTATTGAACATGCACGCCTAGGGTTTCAGCATTATTCTTACAGAAGTTATTGGAGGAGGATCTTTATCTGAAGTGTCCTAATAGCATGTTAGTGTCTGTTGTTTTTGACCTAACCACAAAGGGTTTTTTCCCCATGGGCATAAAGTTTTGCTTCTGCATGGGTTTGATTGATGATAAAGGATATCTTTCTCCTTTAGTAAGTAAAGTACATCATTGCGAATACCTTCTCTGGACATGTTTTATTGGTCATTTTATGTGGAAGACCAGCTTATCCTTATTCCTGCCACAACCCTACTATTTTGGGAGACCTTCAAGCACCATGTCTCATGTTAGTTTATCACTGTGCTTTCTTCTCCTGATACCATCTGTAGTCAAAACTTCAAACCAAGCTGATAATCATAACTTTCTGTGATTTCAAGGTTTTTAATCCGCAATTCAAGGGTTTTAACCCCAGAGTGATTTTATAGTCTGGGGATTTTTGGCTGCAGTCTATGCTTATTGTTATTGATGGTGCCTTTAATATCTAAAACTAAAAGTTAGAGGCCAAAGATCTATCATATACCTCTATTTGGTATGAAATTTATGGTATCAATTAGTGCGAATCCAATCACCTCCATTTGAGATGATAAAAAATTCCCTATTGGTAGCAAATGTTATCCATTAAGCAGGAAATGATATTTAAGATTAGTATGGTCCTACTCTTGCAAGAATGGACTAACAGGCTCACTACCTAGCCAACTTTCATAATTAAAAGCCATTACTGTATAGGTAGATCTGATGGTGAGAAGACCTAATTAATGGATAATTCGTGGGTAGACCCAAAGGGTGTGAACTGTACAAGTTACCAGTAACATTCATTAAGTGAGGGAAGGGCCCCAGTGTACAGAGGGACCTCACTGTTAAAGAAGTAACCATAGTACTATTTGCATCTGGTTTACTCAGTGAAAGAATTCTATAATCTATTCTAAGCATCACATAGATGATGTCAAAGTTTCATGTTAGATCTATTAAACTGACAAGGGCTTTCAACCATCTCCTTTGGGCATAGACAGTTAAAAGTTCAAAGCACCACCAAACATAAGATGGACCATCTAACCCAAATCTCCACTAACTGTGACTAAGGATAAGGAGGGAACAAACAGATAATGTTACATTACTTTGTTGGCTGTGGAACAGTATGAGGCCTTCTGGGGCTGCCAAATGTAATGTTCCACGCCACAGCCAAGATAAAAACATGCTGCTGTCCAGGAAGATTTTTTAAAAAAAAAAATATAATATATATATATATATATATAAAATAGTATGGCCTAAGTATATGATTTATATGAGGAGGTCTTCTCTTTTAAGCAGAATTGCAAATCAGTTGGTGATTACTACACCGCTCTAAAGGGTGTGTGGGAGAACATCAATGTGTACCAACCTCTTTCCACTAATATTGTTGTTCTTAAATATCAACAAGTTAAATTCCTCGGTGCATCTGGACTAGGTTTTGACCTTTAGCCTGTCAAAAGTCAAATATTAGCCACTGAAAAGATTACCTCTATGAATGAGGTCTAATGCAGGACTCAACTGGCTGTTCCTCTCTGTCTGAATATGAATCCATCATTTCAACAAAAGAAAACTCTGCCTTTTATTGTTTGTAATCATGGCTGCAAGTCGTGGCACAAGATTTCCTAATAGAGATCAAGTTCAGGTGAAAATCGGATGTAGTAAGGGTGGTTCTGATGGCCAGCAATCAGATAAATTTGTCAGAAAGTGCACTCATGTGGTTGCAATTATCACACAGTTCAGAAATTTTTATTTGGTTTTTCATGGTAGCCAATGGGCGTCACACAACGACAATTTGCTTATATATTATGCATGATGTGAGTAATGAAATGGGGTCACATTTTGTTACGCATGATGTGAGTAATGAAATGGTGTCTCATTTTGTGATGAGATGTTTAATCAACTGCTAAAACAGGTCCAACAGCTTAGACATCCCCTACCACATCAGCTCATTCAGGTATACCCACGTGGCTCACTTCCTCATCCTCCATTCCCTGTATTATCGAGTCAGGTGCATCCTCACACGTGACCAGTGTAGTATTACAAAACTGTTCTCTTCTTTTCACCTATTTTTTTCAATTTAACGACAAGATGTCCCAAGGACCCAGCTTTCCTTCACCATGCCATTATTTTACACTCTTTACATCCCTGCATATGTTAAGATGCATTTGCTTCATGTCGCAGGATTTTTGAAGGAATATAATATGGAAAGACTCGACTATTTTTACCAGTAGAGATTTTTGTACAAAGTCATGAACTGCAATTCTGACAAAGAAAGGAACAGAGGTGCAGATTCATGAACAAAAGATATCCAAAGCGATTTCAATACCAATGGGATATGAACAAAGAAAAACTTCCTCATTGAATCAAAGTTAGTTCTATGAAGCAAAGATGTCCTTCTGTTGCACCATATCACTGGTACATACAGCAAGTAGAAACATCAAAGATAGAAATGATAAAAACCATGATTCGAAGAAATTCTGGATAAGCAAAAAACTTTGGGATGGGAAGAATGAGTGGAAACTAGAGAATAAGATTAGAACTGAACTGATTTACAATAATTTTGTGATAGAAACAATAGGTAAAAAATGCAGTTTAAGCAATAAATCATTGTACTGTGGGCAAAAGACCAGCAATTGAACCAGAAGAAAAAGAAAAAAGGAATAATATGGTCAAAGCCACAGCACTGAGGATCAATGGTCTAACAGAAGATAATCGTGAAATACTGGAATTAAGTTCTTGACTGAGAAAAAGAATAAAACAGAAATGAATAACAAAAATTTTGTGAAAAAAACAAAAGGAAAAAAAAGGGGAAACAAAAAAAACCCCGCGCGGGGGGAAAAAAAACAAAAAAAAAAAAAAAAAAAAAAAAAAAAAAAAAAAAAAAAAACCCCCCCTGAGGTGGTCTAACAGAAGATAATCGTGAAATACTGGAATTAAGTTTTGGGAAAAATAAAAAAACCCCTGGAATGAATCTATATTAATAAGATATACAATATATTGCCTCAAGTCTGGTCGATTTCCCTTTACTCCAATAATTGGAGCAGCAAATCACGGAGGGAATCACAATTATAATCTTAACAATTCTGGATGCCAGTCTCAAAGGTCAAATTACGAACTAAGAAGCCAATGTATGACCCACCTATCAGTTAAACGCTATATTAGGAAAGAAACACCCCCCCCCCCCCCAAAGCAGAAGGTAATGGTAATAATTCTCCAGAAATGAGTAGGCGTGGCTTGAATTCTCTCAACCTCCTCAATTGAACAAGCTGTTGAATTAGTGTGTAAAAGCCGCAGGCACAAGTTTTAAAAAATGTAATTCCCTGCAGCTGAACTGGTATTAAATCCCTCTGGCTACCTATGGTGTAGAAGGTCCAGTCCTAGCTTTGTTATCCTATAGAACAATCAATTACTTGGAACACCATTGCTTAAAATTGATCTTTTCCAGACTCATTTTCTGGACAATATTCAGTGGGTTTGCTGCCTTCGCCTCCCCAACAACACCTCCTACCCTCAAACAACAAAACAGCCCTGAAGCTATTA